>NC_041382.1:255151224-255210241 GCF_002162155.2 Triticum dicoccoides
GCTATATTGCACAGGAAGAAGGGTCGTTGGTGATGTAGTCGATCATGGGGGTATCAGCGGCGGTCTCGAGGTCTACCGAAAAGAAGTAACAGAGGGGGGCATAAATAAATAATAGAGCAATCAAAGCAACACAAAAGCATAACATGGCAATACGCGGTGCTAGGGGTGACCTAACGTAGTAGTAGGCGATACCGGTGAAGAGGGGACATCCGGAAAAGTATTCTTGGTGTTTGACGTTTTCGGACAGATGAAACGAAGGTGGATTGTTGCATGCTCGCTATGCTAGGGACGTGTGGCAGACGAACGGACTACGTATTCGGATTCGTCTCGTCGTTCTGAGCAACTTTCATGTACAAAGTATCTTCATCCGAATTAGAGATTATTTTATATGAATTTCCAAAGTTTTAATGTTTTCTAAAATTATATTAATTCGAAATAAAAGCAGTATATACTTTTGTCACCTAATGCCACTCTAGCCCGTGCGTATGACAGTGGGGCCAGTAGGGTTAGGTTGACCCATTCAAAGTTTGACTGGTCAACAAATGAATAGTGTAAGTGGGTCCCATGCATCATTGTCTTTACTTCAATTAGATGATTTTACTTGTTTTATTTAGGTAGCGGGGCCCAGCGTCAGTGACTATTATTAGTAAGATAACACTAATAGTAATTAACATTTAATCTAATTAGGCCCAGCCCCATATGGAAATGGCACTAGCCAGCCATTGTGTGGCTGTACGTTGAGCTCATGCACAAGCACGCACATCCGACGCTCGTGGCCATGGCCAAGCAGCAACAACAACAACTAGCGGTAGCATTTGAGCAGCAACGGTAGTGCAAGGGCAGCAGTAGTAGTGTGCAGTAGAGCAGCTAGTACAACAGTGCAATAGCAGGCACGCCGAGCAGCGGCTAGCGGCAGCAGCAAGGCAAGAGCAGCAGCAGTAGGCAACGGCAACTGCGGCAGCCGGCAGCACGGGCGCTAGGCAGGGGTTCGCTGGCGCGATGGGGCAGCAGCGGCGGGAGGCAAGCGAGGCACGTCGGCGGCGGGGCTACGTGTAGAAGGGCGCATCCAGAGGGCGCATGCGAGCGCGTGCAGGGCGACGTCCGGCCATGTCGACCACGACGAGCTACGGGAGTCGGGAAACAGCGACCGAAACAAAGGGTAACTAGGCAGGAGGAAGCGAGGCTCACCACGGGGCTCGGTGACGCGCTCGGGGAGGCCGGGGACGACTCGACGGCGACACAATCGGCAGCGAGGGGCCGCGGCCGTGCACGGAGAAGATGACTCGATGGCGGCGATGCAGCGCTCCCCCGCCTGAGTTTCTTCTTGGGATCGACGAAGATGGGGCGGGCGGAGCTCCTGGTCGTCTTCACGTGGCTCGAGGAGGTCCCGGAGCACCGCTACAAGGCGGCAGCGATGGAGCTACGGACGACGGGCAAAACAGGGAGGGAGAGGGGCGAGCGAGGGGGAAGGGGCGCTAGGGTTAGTAGGGGGCCGGGATGCGCCCTTATCCACGAGGGGGCCGGGGGGATGGCCGCACGTGGCTGGGGGCGACCATGGCCGTGGAATGGCCGCCACGCCCTCCCCCCGTCTCCTGTAGCGTGAGGTAGGAGATGAGAGGAGGTGGGCTGGGCCTCCCAGCCCCACGTGGGCCTCCCCTCTTCTTCCTGACTCTTTCTTTCTCTCTTTTCTTTATATTGTTTTAGTTACTGATTTCCATTTTATTTTTATTTGTTTCTGTTTTACTTAATTCTTAGTAGCAATTGTGCTTTATTAAATAAAGGACTTGGCCCATAATTCATAAAGCAATTCTAGGCACTGCCTCGAAAAGTTTGAGAGTTAAATAAATTAGTTTGGTTTTTTCACAAATTATAAAAGTATTTTAATTGTTGTTTCAGCACTGTTCTGATTGTTTTTAGGGCACTTAAATGTTTTATAAAATGTTGGTTTTGTTTTTATAATTGCTTTCGAATTATTTGCGATAACATGAACTATTTTGTTCAATTAATTGAAGAAGTGGTTATTTCAAATTTATTTTGAAAATTTGAAAAATGGCTGTGATTTTTATCAGGTGGTAATTTGGCTTAGTTAAACCTGATGACACGGCACCATTAGTGTGATGTCACTGTAGCACTACAACGGGGATGTTACAATGTCCCACAAGATGTTTTAGGTCACCAGCATAAGCGTCAGAAGCTTTTGATTTCCGGCTGAAGACCATTCCCTGCAAAAGAGAGTTAATTCTTCTTAACCATCCACATCTTCAGAGGTGGCTTAGAAGCAATGAGTCTAAGTGCAGCATATGAGAACTTTGGCTTTGGAGCCATAGCAAATAGCCTGCAGGAGGTGAATAATACTCATAAGAATAAGCAGAAAAGTTCTTGGTCTTATGAATATAGCGGTTTGATGAAACACGCTCATATTCATAAGTCTGAGTATGGTTTCCCTGCGGAACATTGGCGTTATGGTAGGCCTGGTGGGTCCTCTATCTGTATGAAGCCTTTGGACCATATGAAGCCTTTGGTCTGGGGTTTGTCTTCTTCCCAGGTGGTGTCATGATGACATTTACAGGAAGCTTCTCAAGACAACTTTTAGGCACCCAGATCTCTTCAAAGATGGTCCATTCCTGCAGTTAGTACCAATATACCTGGCAAACACTTCATCATTCTGATTCTTAAACAGTTTGTAGTTTGCATCAAAGAATTCATCAATGATAATAGGGTTAGCACAAGTGAAGCCAGATAAGGTAGATGGATCCATTGAAGGTCCCTTTGCAGCAACCCATGTGGTTTTGGGGTACTGCTCAGGCTTCTAGTATGAACCATCAACATTCATTTTCCTCTCGAACCCAACACCCTCTTTCCTAGGATTTCGGTTCGGGATCTATTTCTTGAGGACATCACATAGTGTCTGATGCCTTTTGAGGCTTTTGTACATCCCTATTTCAAGCAATGTCTTCAACCTGGCATTCTCATCAGCAATAGTAGTGGCATCCTCAGAAAATGTGTTAGTTACCACATCAGCAGTTGAAGATATTGCAACAGTAGCAACGATAGAACATTTAGCAACAGAGACAACATTATCACGCTCAAGACATTCTAGACATGGTGGCTCAAAATCTTCCTGAGCGGAACTGATTTATTGAGCGCGAAGTGAATTGTTCTCCTTTTAAAGATCTTCATGAGACGCGCTCAGATTCTCAGGTTCTTGCTTCTTTTAAAGACAATCATAGGAAAGCTTCTCATGAGTAGCTGAGAGAGTTTCATGACGACTTTCAAGTTCCTCGTACTTAACATGAAGATTTTTAATGTCTTCAATTAAGGACTGAGTTCGATTCATTTCCGCGTCCAACAGGTCATCGCTTTTGTGTAGCAATTTTTGAATATGTTCCATAACAGTTTGTTGTTCAGTTGCAATTTTAGCAAGTGTTTTGTAGCTAGGTTTGGATTCACATTCAGAGTCATCTTCACTGGATATTTGAAAGTAAGCATCGCGTGAGTTTACCTTGGCACCACGTGCCATGAAGCAGTAGATTAGAGCAGAGTCATCCTCATCATCGGCTTCATCATCAGCGACGTGGCCATTGTCTTCGGTGTTGAAGATGGACTTGGCGACGTAAGCCGAAGCTACAGCTAGGCTTGCCACGCCAGAATCGGACTCCTCCTCAAACTCTACCTCCGCCTCCTCGGAAGCAAACTCCTCCTCTGAATCCATCTCCTTGCCAACAAACGCACGGGCCTTGCTGGACGAGCTCTTCTTGTGAGATGAAGACTTTGAAGAAGACTTTGAGGATTTCTTCTTCTTGTTGTTGTCAGAATCATATTCCTTCTTCTTCTTCTTCTTCTTCTTCTTAGATTCCTTGTCCCATTGCGGACAATCAGAGATGTAGTGACCAGGCTTCTTGCATTTGTGGCATGTTCTCTACTTGTGGTCACGAGTGGAAGCTTCATCATTTCTTGAGCTGGATCTTGAAGACTTTCTGATGCGATTCTTCTTGGAGAACTTTTGGAACTTCTTCACGAGCATAGCTAGATCCTTTCTAATGTCTTCAGGATCCCTAGAACTGCAGTCAGATTCTTTTTCAGACGAGGAAACAACCTTTGCCTTCAAAGCACGGGTTTGGCCATAGTTGGGGCCATAGATGTCTCTCTTCTCAGATAACTGGAATTCATGTGTGTTGAGCCTCTCAAGTATGTCAGACGGATCGAGATCTTTGAAGTCAGGACGTTCTTGTATCATCAGGGCCAGGGGTGTCGAATGAGATGTCAAGTGATCTCAGGAGCTTCTTGAAAATTTCGTGCTTGGTGATCTCAGTGGCGCCAAGTGCGCGAAGCTCATTTATGATATTAGTGAGGCGATCAAATATGAGCTAGACATTCTCATTGTTGTTTCTCTTGAAGCGGTTGAAGAGGTTGCGAAGAACATCAATCCTTGAATCTCTCTGAGTTGAGACGCCTTCGTTGACCTTGGAGAGCCAGTCCCAGACCAGCTTCGCAGTCTCCAGTGTACTCACACAGCCGTACTATCCTTTGGTCAAATGACCACAGATGATGTTCTTGGCAGTCGAATCTAGTTGAATGAACCTCTTAACATCAACAACGGTAACACCTTCACCGACCTTGGGAACGCCATTCTTAACGACATACCAGATGTCGACATCAATGGCTTCGAGATGCATGTGCCTATAATTACAATAGAAGTTTGATGGGTCAAGTTCTTATAATTCCAACATATCATCTTGCCTAGGCGAAAAGGTGATCTGCTAGTTGTTTATAGGCCTCGAGGCAAATTGATGGAATATCAAAATTTTCGCTCATTGTCCATCAACATTCAAGGCAGTAGCACCTCTTCCTTTTTGCATTACGTTTGTTCTTTCGTCTGTCATCTCCTTCCCCACAGGGCCTCTTACGTTTTCAATTTTGCCAAATTTTCCGACTGATTTTCCTTACAAACCGAGTCAATTGCCCCATGCATTATTGTCTTACCGTACAAAATCATGTTTTCTTTGTTAACCAATAAACACTAATTTAATTGGCAACCGAAGTCCATTTTGCTACATGATCGGATTAACAAATAAAATGGCCAGTAAATGATGGTGATTGTGTACACAATACTTATGCGCACAGATAATTGCACAATACTGTAGTATACATTGATAAAAAAAATAAGACAATTTAGGTCGTGTTCGGATCTCCTCCCGCTTCTCAGAACTCCACAACTTCAGCTTCTCATCGTAGTTTCTAACTCCAGGCAGCGATTGAAATTTTGTTCGGCTCCGTTTGCATCTCCCAGCGCTGCAGCCCAGCTGGGAGGGCTATGGCCTGATCGGGGTGGTTGGGCCGGCTGGAGGCAGCCCAAATCGGGCCAGCATTAGCAAAGACCACCACGAGCAGTAGTGAGGTGAGCATCGACGTCACTGGCGTCGGGGCTGGAGCTTGTCCCGCGGGTGCAGAAGGTGCGTCCATCCTTGTCTTGAGGGCGGCGTCCTTCAGGAGTTCAGACTGCGACGCCGGGATCCGCCGGGGATGGGCTTGAAGAGGTTCGATCTGCCATGGCGAGGGACTGGCGGCGTGTGTGGCGGTGGTGGTACGCGGCTATGGCGGCTAGGGTTAGCGCAAGGAAAGAACAGATAGAGAGAGAGAGCTTGTACCTGTTCGAGAGAAGAGGAGGGGTTCGAGGCAGTTTTCTTTCTTTTTTCCTAAGGGAAAGGAAGGGGGCGCGTTGAACCGGTACATTTGGCGATGGTAGCCGGCCGTAAGTCAAGTGAACTGGTTCCAGTCGACCGTAAATCGGGCGAACTTCAGATTTTCGTTTTCGTGGAGCTGGACCGAGCTCGCTTCTCATTTTCGCACTACGCACATGCTTAGCTTAGATTTTAGCTTCTCAGAGCCCAAGCGTTCGTGACAATTTCACCTATGGAGTTGATGAAGTTAGAAGCTGGAGTAGATGCCCTTATTTAGCATTCATATCACTGAACCTGAGTCTCACCTTTGCTGTCCGGTGTGAGAGGCTCACAAGTGGATCAAGTTGTGTGCACGGGAAATTCAGGATCCATCTTTCCAACCGCCCACCAACCCACTATTCCTTTCCCGACAGGTGGGCCCGGATGCTTTAGATGCGGGTCCTCATCATCTGATTTTTCTCCGAGAAATGAGCGATTTATGTATTTACCTGCACTTAATTGATATATTTTCTCACCATTTTCCTTTTTCTAAGGTCTTCTCCTGCTCGTCGTCGTCGTCGTCTTCTCCTCTCGCCTGCCTGCGCGGCCCGACCAATAGACCGACCGGGAGAGTGGAAGCAGCAGCCGGCGCGGCTAACGGGCTATGGCGGGAGCGGCCGGGAGGGAGAGGGACCCGCTCCTCCGCTCCGAGATCCACGGCTTCATCACCTACGCAGGTCCGACCTCTCCAGTCCGACCGCCGCCGCTCCTCCTCCTTTTTTATCCCCCTACCTCTCTTTTTGCTTTTGTTTGGTGCGGCAGATTCTGTAGCTTCCGTGGGCTCGCGTGGTTCGTGTTCGCTTGTTCGAGCCGTGATTCGTTTGGGTTTTGGAGTTGCTGTCACCTGATGCCTCGCTCTCGGGCTTTGATTCTCACTGCTCATGCATTTTGCCAGTCTCGGGTTGCAACACACTTGTTCTTTTCCGGAACCAATTCGCCTGTTGGTGGTCTGACTGTTCGATTGGAATGTTTTTCCCCCAACTACTGGTGTTTTTTTATTCGCAAAAGAAAAAAAACTACTGGTGTTTTTGTTCTTGGGATTTGGTCGAATGCTCTGTTTGTGTGGTGACTTGTGAGTGAGGTCTCATTTGATTCTTTCTCTCTCTCTTCTTTAAACTTAATTTTGCATCGTTTAAGTTTTGGGGCTTTGAGGTTAGCTTAGATTTTGGTGTCTCATGTTGTTCCGATGCTCTAGAATTGTGGAATTTACGTTTAGTTCATTTCTATCTTTTGTTGTTGAAAGGAAAAAAGCATGTTGTTGTATCTTGGGCTGATTTCTCGACCGTGTTTCTTCTTCTGATGGTTGGTGGATAGACTTGAATTTCGAGAAGCTGAAAGCAGAGGCCGCGTCGCGCTGGTTCCGGCCGAATGAGATCTACGCGGTCCTGGCCAACCACGAGAGGTTCAAGGTCCATGCACAGCCCATCGACAAGCCCGTGAGTATGTGTTTCGCATCAACCCTAAACCCTCATCTTGGCATCCATTTCCATTCCATACCACTGTGCTTGCTTAGCTTCCGTGATTGACTGCACAACTTGGTGTGAACAAAAGGGAACATTAACAGATATGCGTGTTGACGTATGACGACTGGGTTATGCGTGAAAAATAACAATAGTTCAAGCCCTGTTGGTTCATTGTTTGGGGACATAATGTGTCGGCTGGAACGTTGGGGGTGTTGAATCTCCCATCCTTGGTCTTCTATTCTTCTCTCTCTAGGGAACACAAAAAGTTTACGTCTTGATGCATTGATTGAAAATGAAAGTTACCATAAGATTTGGCTTTGTACATGCCCAATGAAGAGTAAACAGACACTACTACATCAATATAACAACATTCAAAGCCTGGAAGCGCCCTCCATGGCCGAGGAAGTCGAAGTACAGAAGTAGCCCACCAGTCCATAAAGTTGTTGCCGGGGTTGGGAGGAGGTGCTGTAGATCGAATCCAAGACAGGACTGTGTGCCAGGTTTGATAGCAAAATCCGCAGTCCATGAGGAGGTGCTGCATACGCTCCACGTCTTAACAGAATGCTTTTGTGAACTGGAGTATAAGTATACTTAGCATGATTGCTATAAAGCACTCTTCTCAGTGTTTTTTCTGAAATGTTTGTGCACAGGAGCCTTGTTATTGTTCTCAACTTCTCATTAGGATACTTTCTCTAGGTCATAAGAGAATATTCAATTGTGAACGAAATAAACATGATCTACCACCCAAATCTCCCATGTACACAAGAGTCAGATTATAAAGTAATATAACATCTTGGGCGACTATGCTACCATAAGTAAAACCAATATGTTTTCATGTTCTCATTGCAAATTTGCACTTAACTTTTGCTTGTTGTGATTGCAGTTTTTGTGTGTGCTTTTCCCATTTCCAGCAGATGCACCTCTTGGGAATTGAATTTGCTCACCTGTCTTCATCCTGGTTTATTGGTCCCCATTATATTTTGTGCCAAATTTTGACCATAGATTTAAGTAACAAAATTCATGCATGTCATCAAAAATTATATCATTGAGAACTATGTTCAAATACAGATCCAATGATATAATTTTTGTTGACATGCGTTGACATTTTGTTAGTTAAATCTTTGGTCAAAATTTGACACAAATTACAAAGGGGACCAATAAACCAGGACGAAGGTATTAAGTGCCTACATGTCACTATGTACATTTTGTCCACTAAGATATTACTATTACATGATACTCCCTCCGCCCGGAAATACTTGTCGGAGAAATGGATGTATCTAGACGGAGGGAGTACTTTATAAGAGTATTAGTTATACAAGGGGTATATTTACGTTTTACCACATTTAACTTTTTGGTTGTTAACTTCTTGCATTTATCTACTATTGTTTTGATGCGCACATTGCAAGGATGCCTACATCTTGAGATTCTATTGAAAATGTTGATTCGTTTCATAGCTTTATTATAATCACCATCATGTTGGCACTAGAAAATGGCTTCTGGATTTCAACCATCAGTTTAACTTTCTTTTAAACCAGGTGGTACTATTGTTCTATATGATCGCAAAGTTGTCCGGAACTTCCGGAAGGATGGCCATAATTGGAAGAAAAAGAAGGATGGCAAAACTGTCCAAGAAGCCCATGAAAAATTAAAGGTGAGACTATCCACCACCAGCACAATGACAAAAAACTCAAATTTTATTGCTGTTGTTACATTCAAGCATCCCCACCTTTATTGTTGATTTCTGTCATTTTCATAGATTGGTAATGAAGAGAGGGTTCATGTCTATTATGCTCGAGGTGAGGATAATCCAAATTTCTTTAGAAGGTGCTACTGGCTGCTTGACAAGTAAGAATTCCTTTTCTTTTAGAAAAATGGAAGCTTCACTACACCATTTTTTTCTCTATGCAATATTTATTTACATTGTTTTCTCGCATGATTCATTTTTTCTATCGTGTGATGCTGTGTACACATAGCCCATGCACTTTTACCGGACTATCGAACTGTTTGCTTTTCTAAGGCTAATAGTGTTAGACCTTTGAACCTGAGCATTGATAGGTTGTGGATGACACTAGGAGAGTTGGGACAATTTTTGTTGGTTTATTTTTCACACAATGCCATACCAACCTGAGGGGTTGGGGATACATACTTATAGGCTGCTAGCCAGCCAAGCATATGCTGAGATGCTGCTAAGATGCCAGTCTAAGATGCTAGTCTAAGATGCCAGTCCTTGATGGTCAGGAACTCTATCCTAACTGCCACAAGGACCATGTGCTGCAGCCCCACAACGACCCTAGTACATAGACTTATCCATCATTCTCCCCCTAAGTCTTGTACGTCGTCTTGTGGGAAAGTTGAATCATCCCAATCCTGGAGCAAAGTTCGAGGAACTTGACCCTCCCAAGAGGCTTGGTGAGCAGGTCTGCGAGCTGGTCCGTGGTGTTGACGTAGCTCGCCTCGATGCTCCCTTCTTCCACACAGCTGCGGATGAAGTGATACCTCAGTCGAATGTGCTTGCTCCGTTCGTGGAACACGGGGTTCTTTGCCAGGGCCAGGGCAGACTTGCTGTCCACCAGGAGCTGCACCGTTCTGGTGTCTTGAACGAGAAGATCACCAAGCAGTCGAGCGAGCCAGAGCGCCTGAGTGCAGGCGGTGGAGGCTGCTATGTACTCAGCCTCACAGCTGGACAGGGCCACCACCCGCTGCTTGACTGATTGCTAGCTCACGAGACACTTGCCGAGGAAGAAGAGGATCCCGCTCGTGCTCTTGCTGGTGTCGATGTCGCCGGCGTGGTCGCTGTCGCTGTACCCGACGAAGTGTGCCGCCCCCGGACACCTAGGGTAGTGGAGGCCGTGGTTGAGGGTCCCTGCTACGTAGCGGATGATCCTCTTCACTGCCTGCTGGTGTTCCGACGTCGGTCGCTCCATGAACCGACTGACATAGCCGACGGAGAATGCCAAGTCCGGCCGTGTGTGGGTGAGGTAGCGAAAGCTCCCCACAAGACGTCGGTACTGCGTAGCATCCACTTCCTCCGTCGTGCTGTCGCGGCTCAGTTTCAGCCTCTTCTCCATCGGAGTGAGAGCTAGGTGGCAGTCGGTTAGCCCAGCTAGCTCAACGATGCGCTTGGCGTAGGTGGACTGTCGAAGCGCGATCCCGGAGTGGTCCTGGTGCACCTCAATCCCTAGATAGAAGGAGAGGAGCCCCAGATCACTCATCTGGAAGGTGGCCTTCATGTCTTCCTTGAATGCCGCCACCTTTGCATATTTGGTGCCGGTGATCACCAAGTCGTCAACGTAGACGCCCACCAGCAGGGCATTTCCTCCACTGCCCCGTCGGTCGACGGGAGCCTCATGCGGGCTTTGCTCGAAGCCCATCTTCTTTAGCGTGGAGTCCAGCTTGGCGTTCCACGCCCTAGGTGCCTGCCGTAGGCCATAGGCCATAGAGAGCCTTGCGCAGGCGGAGTACCTTGCCCTCCTGGCCGGGAATCGCAAATCCCGGTGGCTGATGCACGTAGACTTCCTCCTTCAAGTCGCCGTTGAGGAACGCCGACTTGACATCCATGTGATGGACACGCCAGCCCTCCTGGGCAGCCAGCGCAAGGAGAAGTCGCACGGACTCCATCCGTGCCACGAGAGCGAAGGCGTCGTCGAAGTCGACTCCTTCCTGCTGCAAGAAGCCTCGGGCCACCAGGCGAGCCTTGTGCTTGATGATGGCGCCAGCTCCATCCTCTTCAGCTTGAACACCCACTTAAGGGTGATTGCGTGGTGACCACGAGGGAGGTCAGCGAGCTCCCAGGTGCGGTTTTGCTCGACCGCATCCATCTCCAACTGCATCGCGGCCCGCCATGCCGCATCTCTCTCGGCCTCTGCAAAGGACCGTGGTTCGCCGTCCTCACACGCGAGTTGTAGCTGCGCCTCCAGGTCACGTGGCATCAGTCCCGGCACCGGCTGGTCGCCGAGTAGATCATCCATCGTGCGATACCGCAGCTGTTCGCCTCCATACCACACGTCGACACGCTCCTCGTCGTGAGTGAGCGGGGAAGCGAACTTCATCGGGTTGTGCTCCGCGTGAGCTTGTGCTGATGAAGACGAACCCGGAGTGGTGACTGCCGGGGCTGGAGTATGCGGCGTCGCCAGTTGTGGTGCCGTCGGCGTAGCAGGCACCGAAGTCGATGCAGTTTTGGGGGTCGGGGTAGACGTGCCCGGCGAAGAGGAGCTGCTTGCTCCCCCGGCTTCCTTGAAGTGGGCGTACTCGACAATGAAGTCGTTATACGTCAGCGTCGAGCCGTCGTCCACCGCCTTGTCCCATTGCCACCCTTGCCCTTCGTTGAACACGACGTCTCGTGCCGTGCGCACACGCTGTGTCTTTGGGTCGAGGATGCGGTAGGCCTTTGAGCCCTCCGCGTAGCCGATGAAGACTCCCGGAGTGCTCCTATCGTCGAGCTTGCCGATGTGGCCGAGCTCCTTAGCGAACGTAAGACAACCAAAGACCTGCAAATGGGAGACCGCCGGCTTCCGCCCATGCCAGGCCTCGTATGGTGTCATGCCATCGAGTGCCTTAGTAGGCGAGCGGTTGAGGATGTAGACGGCCGTCAGCACCGCCTTTCCCTAGAAAACAGCCGTCATCCCTCTCTGCTTGAGGAGAGCCCGAGCCATCCCCACAACCGTCTGGTTGCGCCGCTCGACGACTCCGTTTTGCTGCGGGCTGTACGACGTGGAGTAGTGGCGCTGGATGCCCTCATCGGCGCAGTACGACGCGAATTCAGCCGCCGTGAATTCACCGCTGTTGTCAGTGCGCAACACGCGCAATTTGCGGCCGCTCTCCGCCTCCACACCAACCTGCGCACGCCTGATGGCGTCCGCCGCTTCTCCCTTGCTGTCGAGAATCAACGCCCACATGTAGCGAGAGAGATCGTCGACGAGCAGCAGGAAGTAGCGTCGACCTCCTGGTGTGGCTGGCGTCACCGGGCCGCACAAGTCTCCGTGCACGAGCTCCAGCTTCTCCTTGGCCCAAAAACTCGCCTGTTTGGGAAAGGGGAGTCGTCTCTGCTTCGTCAGTACGCAGATGTCGCAGAACTGCTCCACATGGTTGAGGCATGGCAGGCCTCGTACCATCTCCTTGGCACTTAGACGCTTCAGGGCCTCAAAATGAAGGTGCCCAAAGCGCTCATGCCATTGCCACGCCTCATCGTCCCGACGGACAGCGAGACAGACCGGTTGTGCCACCTGCACATCAAGGACGTAAAGTCGATTTTCACCCCACCTTGGCGAGAAGGCGACCCTGGCGATCCCAGATGCGTAGGACCCCATGCTCAATCAGCACGCGTGAGCCGTTCTCATCCAGCTGTCCCAAGCTGATGATGGAGTTCCTTAGCGCAGGGATGTAGTAGACACCGGTGAGCAGCCGGTGCTCTCCCGTCTTGGTGGTGAAGATGACGGAGCCGACGCCCTTAATTTCCACAGCGGAGGCATCCCCAAACTTGACGGAGCCTCGCGCATCGGAGTCGAGCTCGGCGAAGAATTCCCCTCGACCGGTCATGTGGTGGGTGGCGCCGGTGTCGAGGCACCACCCCATAGTCTTGTCCTTCTCGGAGCCATCGCCGAGAAGAGCGTGTGCTTTTGGCTCGTCGAGGTGGATGAGAGCTTTTGCGACTGGTGTCGCTGAAGATAGCTCAATGCTTGCATGCGCCATGAACAGAGCCGTCTCCTCCTCCTTCGCCTGTGCGACGTGAGCCTGGCCTTGTCGTGGTTGCCGACACTCATTGACCCAATGGTCAAACCGGCCACAGTTGTGAGAACTGTTGTCTTGTGCAGGCTTGGGCTTGCCAGCGGCGCCGTCGTTGGCGCCTCCGCGGGCGTCACCTTCGGCACGTCCTTGTGCCCTGCCCGGGGGCCTCTTCGCGTCTTACGCTGCTTGCCACGCTTGCGGCCGCCCGTCGTGGAAGAAGGCTCCCCCTTCTTCCTGTCACCAAGGCTGGCTTCCCACGGCTCCCGAGTTAGGAGCAGCTTCCCGCCGGTGGTGATGGGCCTCGAGGAAGGCTGTGGCTCGTCGGTGTCGACGACCTTGAGGCGACCTATCGCCTCCTCGATTGTCATCGTGGAGAGGTCCAGCAAAGACTCGATTGACCGAGCCATCTGCTTGTACTTCTCGGGGATGCACCGAAAAAGCTTCTCGACAGCTCTCTCCTCGGTGTAGGTGGCATCACCAAACTTCACCAACTTCTGCAGCAGAGTGTTGAGACGGAGAGCAAAGTCATCAACGTCCTCACCTGGCTTGAAACCCAGGCTCTCCCACTCCTTACGAAGTGCCTGCAGAGTGGACTTGCGAGCTTGGTCGCTACCGATGCGTGCCGCGGCGATGGCGTCCCAAGCTTCCTTGGCAGTCCGCTTGCTGGAAAGCGAGAACTGCATCTCGGGCGGGACTGCGGCGATGAGGGCGTCCAGCGCCCGTCGGTCCTCTTGGTGGTCGACGTTGCTGTCCGGGACTGCCTCCCACATGCGCCGCACCTGGAGCCTGATCTTCATGATCCCGGCCCACTCGACGTAGTTGGTTTTAGTGAGGGTAGGCCACCCAGCACTGGGACCAACATCCCTGACCACAGTCCGGACCTTGTAGAGGCCGCGGTCTTGGTCGTTGCAGCCGCCGTCGCGGTGCGCACCTCCACCTGGAGCGCGGGCGTGCTTGGCTGCCCACTGCGCCGTCCGCTCTTGCGCCACTTTGGCGCGGTCTGCGTCAGCGCCGTCGTCCGCAGGTGCGGAGCTGTTGGAGCTGCCGGAGCCGCCGCGGAGTACCTTGGCATCCGTCGTAGCCTCACGTGCTGCATCTGCTGCTGCTGCTGCTTCTACCTCTGCCCTGGCTGCTTCTACCTCCGCCCTGGCTGCTGCCAGCTCCGCTGCAGCCAGCCTCGACACCCTTGCTGCCGCAGCAGCTGTTGCTACAGCAACTCGCTCACACTCCTCTGCCACGGCGCGCTTGGCCTCCTGCCGGCGCCGTATGCTCGAGGTAGCTGTGTGCTGAGAGCGACCTGCAGACATGGCTCGCTGCAGGGGGGCTGTTGTGTGAGGAGGAGGCTGTTGAAGACGAACTGCTGCTCGACAGTCCGGAGGGAGGAAGGTAACCAGAGGCAGACAGAGCAGCTGCTGCTACCGACTTAGGCTGCTCACAGGAAATGCTCAGGGTACAGGATAACGAGGCTCTGATACCACTTGTTAGACCTTTGAACCTGAGCATTGATAGTTGTGGATGACACTAGGAGAGTTGGGACAATTTTCGTTGGTTTATTTCTCACACAATGCCATACCAACCTGAGGGGTTGGGGATACATACATATAGGCTGCTAGCTAGCCAAGCATATGCTGAGATGCTGCTAAGATGCCAGTCTAAGATGCTAGTCTAAGATGCCAGTCCTTGATGGTCAGGAACTCTATCCTAACTGCCACAAGGACCATGTGCTGCAGCCCCACAACGACCCTAGTACACAGACTTATCCATCAAATAGAAGCTCTAAGACATTTGCCATCAATGTTGTCAATTTCCTGCAGCTAAAATTAAGAAAGTAATTACTTTTTAGGTTAAAAAAATAACGTACTCAGATCATGTTGCACGCTAAACCTATTATGTTATTTGCTGTCTATGATCTGTCTGGAATTCTGTTCAATGTTAATATCCTCTAATCTGAGAAACAGCTTTGTCATTACCACATTAACTAGGACGTGCTCTCTAACAATGAAAGTTCTGTTATTGCCTACTGCATGAATTGTCGCATACAATTTACAATTTCTACTACATGTATCAGATGCAAACTCGGATATAATTACTTTTCTTTGTTGACATAGTTTTTGGTTATTTCTTATTCAGAGAGGCTGAACGGATTGTTCTTGTGCATTATCGTCAAACATCTGAGGTTATTCCCCCCACACCTGTTTTCTGTTCTTAAATCTTAAGTATAATTTGAAGGCGTGCATGCGGTTCATCATGTTTGTTCTTCTGTTCATACTATTGTAGAGTGGCCTTTTGCCAGTCTGCCTCTTTGTTGGACATTCTGTCCAATTAATTCTGATATCGGCACACCTTATCTTGCCAAGAGGTCATGATATATCTAGCAAATTTTAAATACCCCCTCAAATTTGTTGATCATTGACCAGGGCCACATTTTATATTCACAATGCTAGAGTTAATTTTTATGTGCAAGGAGAAAAATCGATCTAAAACTGAACCAGGCTTGATACCTTGTTAGGAGGGAGCAACTTGTAGGCCAATATATGTACGTAACAGCTGTCGTATTCCTAATACAATACAGAAATACCGAACAACTCTAATACAAACTTGACGTGGCCCAGTGGATTTCTTGATTCTCTGTTGCTTTAATGTATAGAGCTGATAGCTCTATTGCCGAACGAAGTGTAAGCTGTAAACGCAGCTTGCCTAAACTTATATGTTTTTTTAAGTTGTCATGGGAGTCAAATGTATATAAAAACTAGAGGATACCCCGTGTGTTGCTGCGGGAATCGATTTTAATGTATTTCGAGTGATTTGATTGTATGGAACATGAATAGTTGAATTAATAATATATGAACTAAAACTAAAAATAGTTATTATATATTGTATTTGATTATTGTGTATTTGAAAATATTTATTGAATATAAGTGACATAATATAATGGAAAACTTTTCCCATGCATGTTGAGTGGACCTTTGATTAGGTGGCATGTGTGGTGAGATGAATGTGTGCATGAGATCAATTAATAATGGAAAACCTTTTCTCATGCATATTGTGGTGGGCCTATGATGAGATGGCATGTGTGCATGTTAGATAATAGAGGTAGTGGGGATCAACTACTTAGGTACATAGGATTCTAACTATTTAGTTCTGACGTCTGTTCAGAATTATGAGAAAATGACTCCAAGTGCCATACAGGAACCCAGAGCATAGCTGAAAATGCATACCAGGGATCTTGTAAAATTAAAAACATCTTCCTAAATCAAAAGCATCTTCCTTTCACAAAGTATTAACATGTCCGTAGAGCAAGCAGAGTAGACAAAGTTACTATGTGGTCGGTTCCACTTAATCTCCTAATTTGCTTCGTCTTGATCAGGAAAATGCCATAGCACATCCGAGCACAGAAGCCGAAGCCGAAGCGCCTACAATGAATGTGATTCAATATTATACTTCTCCGATTTCAGCAAATTCAGCCTCAGTTCATACCGAGATATCGTTCTCCCCTCCGGCACCAGAGGAAATTAACTCACATGGTGGCAGTGCAATTTCTAGTGGTGAGCCATACTTCAGTCGTAATGATTTGTTGAATGCATATGCACAAACTGCGAGCTTCTCTTAGAATATGCTATACTCCAGTGAGCTAAATATGTAGGTTTATGCCCTGTCGATTGGACTCTCCGACAGCATGATATCATAATCTTTGCAGACTTTACTGATGTACTTCTTTTACTACTGTATATTGGATCGGTCATTGTGCAGATACTGGTGGCTCTAGTCTGGAAGAGTTCTGGGTTCATCTATTGGAGTCATCTATGACAAAGGATACTGCTTGTGGTGGGACTTCTGGACAGAGCTACAATATTTCATTGTACTTCTACTGAAAGTGTAAATTTTCTCATTATATATTACAGGCGCATCCGTGGCATTTAGTCAGCAGATTAAATGCGGAACAAAGGATTCTGGAAATGACACGGACTCTACAAATAATGTAAGCGAGTTGCTATGACCTATATAAGTTATTAAATTGCAATACTAGTATACAGCATGACGAAAATTGGTGCGGTAATACTACATTGCTAAATGAAATGTTGTTTTGGTCCTTAGTTGATTGGTATTTAGTTTCATCTTCCATGTCAAAGACCCAAAGTAGTCGGACCCCGCGAAAGCGGGAGCTACCTGCACCGGTCTGCCCTTCTTTCCATGTAAAATTTAGAATACCATACCTGGTAATGCTTAGTCTGGAAGTTAAAAAGTGCACTAATTTCTCTCAACCTCCTTTGTAATACTGATGGTATTCTATATATATGTTAATTTTTTGTGAATCTGTAAGGTTTAACTCCTGTGGACCAATAGGTCTTCTGTCCCGCCACAGTATATTTTTTTGTTTGTATTTACCTCTAAATTGTCCACTATCTTATTTGGGGCTTCAGAAATTTTTTGTAAGATAATTTTTGGGGAACGACAACATTGCAACTGTGCTAGGCTGGAGCCCGCGTAGTGGCTTCCAATTCTGAGTGATATCACTCTGCACACCATCACCGGGTGGCTGCATGGCGATCATGCGGTGCGGATCTGGTCGTGCCGTCTGCCCTGTTACAATTTAGGATTTTGTCATTGCAGGATCCCTGGTATTTTCTGAAGTAAGATATTTTTTGTTATTTTTGTAACCTTTGGCTTCTATGGAGATCGTGCTATGTGAGTGAATATTATTCATTAATTCCATACCCATTCACGGCATGGAAAGTCAGCTACTTCATCATAATAAGGCAGTCTGTTAGTTTCACCACTTAATTTGATACCCAAAGCTTATCTAATTATCCTACTAATTGTGCCCTCAATCAGGTACATGCGAACCACGCCGGAGCTCTGGAACATCAAGTAGACCAATCTCAATACCCTTTAACATCAGATCTCGATTCTCAGTCACATCAATTTGCAACTTCTTTGCGGAAAACTCCAGTGGATGGTGACATTCCTAATGATGTGCCTGCTAGAGAGAACAGTCTTGGACTGTGGAAGTACTTGGATGATGACAGTCCTTGTCTAGGGGATAATATAGTGAGCAATGGAAAAATCTTCAACATCACTGATTTCTCCCCAGAATGGGCTTGTTCCACAGAGCATACCAAGGTTTATCCCTTTCATGTTCTACTGAACTATTATTCTTTCTTGTTTTACTGTATTTGTGCATGCTCATTCCATTTCCAACTGTTCAGTTTGATGGAAATGTTCCACCATATCTTCACTGATACCAGTTACGAAAAATAATTTCTCTCGGGAGGTATAGGGGTAAGGTGTGAGTGCGTTCATATGGGTGCGTGTATGTGAGCATCTGGATTTGTACTGTGTTTCTCCAAAAATAAATAAATCTATCAGGTACTTCTGGTAGGACAGTCAATTCCGTAAAATGCAATGTAGTGAATGGACGCACATTGGCACATATGTAATGTACTGTATAGAACAGTTTGCTTGCTGAATTGTAATATACATGTTTGTAAATTGTAATATTCTATCAAATTGCAAAATTATTGACAGCTGCTGAATTGTAATATACATGTTTGTAAATTGTAATATTCTATCAAATTGCAAAATTATTGACAGCTGCTGAATTGTAGATCTTGGTGATCGGGGATTACTATGAGCAATACAAGCATCTGGCTGGTTCCAATATTTACGGTATCTTTGGTGATAACTGTGTTGCCGCAAACATGGTCCAAACTGGTGTTTACCGTTTCATGGTTGGACCACATACAGCTGGACGAGTGGATTTTTATTTGACTTTGGATGGGAAAACACCAATCTCTGAGGTTTTGAATTTTGAGTATCGTAGTGTGCCTGGAAGTTCATTGCATAGTGAGTTAAAGCCGCTGGAAGATGAGTACACAAAGTCAAAGCTTCAAATGCAGATGAGACTAGCTCGTTTGCTGTTTGTGACAAACAAGAAAAAGATAGCACCAAAGCTTCTTGTGGAAGGCAGCAAAGTTTCTAATCTCATATTGGCATCACCAGAGAAGGAATGGATGGATCTATGGAAAATTGCTGGCGATTCTGAAGGCACATCTGTTCATGCTACTGAAGACTTGCTTGAATTAGTTTTACGGAATAGATTGCAAGAATGGCTTCTCGAAAGAGTAATTGGAGGCCATAAATCAACCGGCCGTGATGATCTAGGACAAGGACCTATCCATCTGTGTTCTTTCCTAGGCTATACTTGGGCTATCCGCTTGTTTTCTGTGTCCGGATTCTCCTTGGATTTCCGTGATTCTTCTGGTTGGACTGCTTTACACTGGGCTGCATACCACGGAAGGTATCTTCCATTTTCTGTTATATATATCCTTCCTTTCGCTGATCACGGAATTTGGAAAAATCAGAGCAAGTCATTTTCAATGTGAGTAGTGGGCCTGGCAACTGTGACGTGTTTGTGTAATTTGCAAGTCAAACTTCATTGGACCTAACTGACAAAAAACTAATATTGACTGTCAGAAATGAGCCATATATTGTTTTCAACAACCTTCTAGATTTGGAAAACTCTGAAAATAATCTCATCAACAGTCTTAGATGGTGATCTTAGACAACACTCCAGATTTGTTTTACTTTAGGTGACTAGTAATTTCTGATCTCGGAAAACATTATCTGTTGGAATATATTGCTTCATATATGTTCATGAATTATGACGATCTTGTTACTCATTTTTTTGCTAAACTTTTGCCAGGGAAAAAATGGTTGCTGCTCTGTTATCTGCTGGAGCAAATCCAAGCTTGGTTACGGATCCTACTGCAGTGTCCCCTGGTGGATGCACTCCTGCTGATCTGGCAGCAAGACAAGGTTATGTGGGCTTAGCTGCATATCTTGCTGAGAAAGGATTGACTGCACATTTTGAATCAATGTCACTGTCCAAGGGTACTAAGCAATCACCATCAAGGACGAAACTAACAAAAGTACACAGCGAGAAGTTTGAGAACCTTACTGAACAAGAACTTTGCTTAAAAGAATCTTTAGCGGCCTATCGAAATGCTGCTGACGCTGCCAGTAATATCCAAGCTGCACTTCGCGATAGAACTCTTAAACTCCAAACAAAAGCAATTCTTTTGGCCAATCCTGAGATGCAAGCAACTGCGATAGTTGCTGCTATGAGGATTCAGCATGCATTCCGGAACTACAACAGAAAAAAAGAGATGAGAGCTGCTGCACGAATACAAAATCATTTCCGCACGTGGAAGGTCAGAAGGAACTTTAAGAACATGCGAAGACAAGCTATCAGAATACAAGTAAGTTGCAGGTTTCTGTTGCTTGTTTCCATTTGTTGCCTTCTCTGGGGGATTTATTGCATAAATATAGGCCATAACGATGAAAGCACCTTTTTCTTATATATATTTATTGTGCTGGAAGAACAGGGTGATGGGCTGGTGGCACTTGACAGTCATTATTAGAAAGCAAATTGGAAGTTTTTTTCTATGTTGTTATGTGCAAAGTACTACCTCCGTCTCGGTGAATAAGTCATTCGCGTAGTTCTAGGTCGACGATTTAACTATCTAAATATGTATTATATGTGACAAAAAATATATATTTAGAAACTACATCCGTGTAGAAATCCAGTGATATACTTTTCATGACATATAACACATATTTAATTCCTCAAATCGATGACCTAGAACTACGCGAATGACTTATTCACCTAGACGGAGGTAGTAGATATTTTAATGATTATAACATATCCCTCAGGCTGCATACCGAGGCCATCAAGTGAGACGTCAGTACCGCAAGGTAATATGGTCTGTTGGAGTCGTGGAGAAAGCTATTTTGCGATGGAGAAAGAAGAGAAAAGGCTTGCGCGGCATTGCAAATGGAATGCCAGCAGAAATGACAGTGGATGTAGAAGCTGCAAGCACTGCAGAAGAAGGTTTCTTCCAGGCCAGCCGGCAACAAGCGGAGGACAGGTTTAATAGATCAGTGGTACGTGTTCAGGCTCTGTTTCGTTGTCATCGGGCACAGCATGAGTACCGGAGGATGAGGATTGCTCATGAGGAGGCCAAGGTATGTATTTTACTCTCCAATACTGGTCTACGTGTATCATTGGGTAGATGACATGACAGAGCTTGTGAGATGGTTGGTGTGATATCTAAATCGTAAATGAAGCAAGTTTAAACTCCCTCCGATCCGAATTAATTGACGCAGACATTGTATAGAGGCTGCGTCAATTAATTCAGATCGGAAGGAGTAGGAAGTTGTGTCTCAGATTGTTGCCGTGATTGCTGCTTTTACATGGCATCATGCTTATTTTAGAATGTTTCTGAGTGGAGTCACCAGTCGCCTGTTTGCAGAATATAATTAGATTAGCATTTTTTTCAAATATATTAGCAAACTTGTAAGTTACATCACATGTTTATCAGAAACATATAGCCTCTGTTACCCCTGATGCTTGGTTATGAACGCCATGAGATTTTTCTGATCTGTATACTGTATGTTGGCGCAGCTGGAGTTCAGTAAAGGGCAGCAGCAGGCGCCGGCATGCAGGAGGTGAAGTGGCTTCTAGGGGCCATGTAATTCTTGTATTGTACATTAAGAAAAATCATAACTTGCTAATGCTGCCCTACATTTTAGGACCATCTTATTGATCCTTTTGGCCGAATCTGGTGTATGTATTTGCTGCTAGCATGTTACTGTGGTTTGCAATTTGCCTGGTTTTAGCTATATGGCATTGTGCTTGTAGGTGCATGTAGATGCTGGTACGGATCATGTTGTAAAGGCTAACAATAAGTGCTACCTGGGCCAAAGACCAAATAGGAATTTTACCTTACGTTTCATGGATTCTTTCATGTTTATGGTTAATTTGGTGGTCCACAGGAACAAATTCCATCTAATTTACCGATAAACAAGAAATCGAATCAAACTCGATGTAAGATGAATTCAGTGCCCAGCACAAGATTATCAAGTTGAAATCGTGCTTTCTCAAAACAAAAAAAAAGTTGAAATCTTGCAGGAAGAATTATAAGCTACTCCCTCCGACCTATCCATCATAAGTGTCGTGGTTTTAGTTCAAAATTTTTATGGATCGGAGGATAGTTCAAAATTTTTATGGATCGGAGGGGGTACTATTGTACTGAAAGCTGAAACACTAGATTCACAACAACGGTTCAATATCCAATATTAGTTTTACAAAAAAGATACCACAAAAAACATTTCTAGCACTTCCGCTAAAACCCTGAACTCGCCAAAAACTAAATATTGGGAGTTCTAACCAATCCCTAAAGCGCTCTCTTTTTTTTAGTAAAGGGTGGATCTTATTGGCCTAAAATTCAAATGGAGGATCAAGATGATATAAACACATTGATCACAAATCTGGCTCTGCATAGTTAGGATGCAGATAATCAACACCAATGCACGTGTCCAAAAACAAATAGTAAAATCATACTAGACGAAGAGGAAAAAAACAAGGCATGATCAGATCTACGACCAGCAAACTATAATTATGACCATATTCACACCAATCATCTCATGTCAGCACACATATGAGGAGGCTCTTCAAGAACAACGCCTTCAGAAAGGGAGCGGCGCTCAAACGCTGCCATCATCGGATCCAACCACCCAAGGTCAGAATCTAGGTTTGCACCCTAAAGAACCAGTCTGAGCATATTCGAGCAACACCTTCAACAAGGTAACGATGTAAACATATTGCCATTGTCAGGTATAATCAACTCAGGTCAGACCTAGTCTTTCACCTGAGATCGGGTGCTCGAGTAGCACCACCATCGACATCCCTCATGTTTTGTCACCACTACTCTTTCGCAATCCCACCAGCTACATGTCATGTGCGACAGCCGTTGCTGCACAACCATCCCTCTAAATCAAGCCATCGTCCATAGTTTGCATCTCACAACCAAAGCCAACCACCGGGTCTGGAGGGAGGAACCCTCAGGAAGACCTTTCGGTGTCCATTGCAATTCACAGCGAGGCCGGCGTCGTGTGGCACAAACCTAGCAGAACCGTCGCCTCCTTATGATGTGCAACGATGGCGGTCGTCTTCGAGATTAGAAGAATCCAATGCGTTGCCCTGCCGCCACCCACCACAAGGTCTTTGCACAATGACACCCAGACAACGACGAGGGGAGCATGCATGGAGGAGAGGGCAGTAGTGATGTAGACCTGGAGGAGCGATCTGGGAGCCGATCCATTTTTTTGGGTGTCAGGTTCGCAGACCCGCGTCGCCGTGAGGAACCACTGCCACCCATGCCCGTTGTGCCGCGCCCAAGCGCCAATGCCACGCACATGACGAAGCAGCCAACTGGACCCGTCAATCTTGGATCCAAACCCAACACGTCCCAGCTGTCGCCTCTATCCATGAGAAGCTCGACGCCGTGTCGGAGAGCATCCGCACTACGAGCAAGGTACCTGCTACTGTTGTCAGCCACAACTTCGCCTACAACGTCCTCCGACAGCCGCAAAGAGGAGGAAGGGGAGATTTGTGGTGGCGACGGCTAGGGTTTGGGCTGTCTTCTGAGTCGTCCACACGGGAGCAACTCGGGTATTCAAGAGGGGGGGGGGGGTTGAACCAACCCATCTGGATAATCTTAACTCCCAATATTTCCTACACGCAATGACAAGTAGGCCCCCTCAAATCTACCACACGTTTCCTCACCGCAAAATGTCTCTTTCTCCTGTTGTGTCCCTCTTTGATCCTCTCTTCTCATATTTTGGTTGTGGTACGTCAACCTTCACGCCGCTTACAACAAACTCGACTTCACCTCAACCTTCTCTGTTCAACCCCAGCCGTCGCCTCACCGATGGACCTTTAATCATGACCCCTGTACATTGCTACCATGAAACCTTCTCATGACTCCCTAAGGCCGTCGCTTGCATAGGACCCCATCCACTTCCCCGAGAGCACGCACGAGAGGTCCACTGATGTAGGTCAAGCCTCTAGGGTGGCCCGATCTTCACAAACTGGAAGTGGATTTGAGGAAGAACACGAGGGAAATCACGAGGGGAAACACACAAATCAACACACATAGCAAATAAGGATATACACATAGATAGATCCATTGTACAAAGCATCCAAAGAGTGAGATGTAACAAGATAGTTCTTCCCCAAGTGGCAGGACAAGGAGGGCTTGATGCTTCTACGAAGCCTTTCTCTTGACAAAGGAGCTCTTGACATGGTGATGTCCGTAGGATGCTCCGCATCATCCCCTCTCCCTTGGGAACATCCGACCTCGAATCGAGATCCTCATCACCATGGGAAAGTGTAGGATCAAAAGTATGTCTAGAAGGGGGGGGGGGGGTGATTAGACTACTTGACCAAATAAAAACTTATCATTTTCCCAATTTTAGTTGTAGGCAAGTTTTAGCAATTCTATGAAGTCAAGCAACACCCTACACATTCAAGTCTAAGAGTTGAGTAGCAGAAAGTAAAGACTTTGCATATGAACGTAAAGGAGGGATCAGAGAAATCGAACGCAATGAAGATACAATGATTTTTGGCATGGTTCCGATAGGTGGTGCTATCGCACGTTCACGTTGATGGAGACTTCAACCCACGAAGGGTAACGGTTGCGCGAGTCCATAGAGTGCTCCACCCACGAAGGGTCCACGAAGAAGCAACCTTGTCTATTCCACCATGGCTTACGTCCATGAAGGATTAGCCTCACTCGGGGTAGATCTTCATGAAGTAGGCGATCTCCTTGCCCTTACAAACCCCTTGGTTCAAATCCACAAGATCTTGGATGCTCCCAAGTGACACCTAACCAATCTAGGAGACACCACTCCCCAAAAGGTAATAGCTGGTGTTGTTGATGATAAACTCCTTGCTCTTGTGCTTCAAAAGATAGTCTCCTCAACACTCAATCACTCTCTCATAGATTTGGCTTTGATAGGAGAAGGATTGGAGTGGAAAGCAACTCGGGGAGGCTAGAAATCAAGGTTCAAATGGTTGGATTGGAATGGCTTGATCTCAACACATGACTAGGTGGTTCTCTCTCAGAAAATGAATGGTGGAAGTGTAGTTTCGTTCCGATTGCTCTCTCTAAGAGAAGGTGAGGTGGAGGGGTATTTATAACCTTCACCCATAATCCAACCGTTACAGTCTTTTGACTCAACTCGGTGGTACCGAACCAAAAACTCGGTGAGACCGACCTGTGTAAAAGATATGAACGTTGTGCTTTTCGGTGAAACTGAACTAGAAATCTCGGACGGACTGAAATGCAATGACCTAGGCAAGACTTCGTTTCGATAATTCCAATCGGTTCAACTCGATGATACCAAAATGAACAAACTGGCTTACACTTGGTCACTTCAACTCGGTGAAACCAATCGTCATCTCGTTGAGATCAAAATTCTAGGGTTTGGCTCTGGCAGTGTATAGGATCAACTCAGTGAGTCCGGAATGTATGTTTTCAATGAGACCGAGTTGGATATTTAGGGTTTGGACATATATGATTTGGATAAAGTGGTTGAGGGTTTTTGGAGCAACATCTTCAAGCACTTGAGCAATTGAGTCATGACCAAAACCTCATCCCCTTTTAATAGTATTGGATTTCATATGGACTCAATGTGATCTTGGATCACTTAACAAAAAATGTAGAGTCTTGAAGCTTGGACAATCCATGTCCTTAGCATTTTGAGGGGTCCAAAATCTTATGTCCTTGCCATGCTAATCATTAAACTTCTCTGAAATCTATTTTCAATAAGCATTAGTTCAATGATATATATGTTGTTAAGAATTACCAAAATCACCTGGGGATTAGTTGCACTTCTAATCACCCTTTTTGGTAATTGATGACAACATATAGATCAAAGTTTCGACAAATGATATAATCAATGAAATACATCATCACTTTGAGAGGTATGTGATAAAAGTGCTCCCCCTAAATTTGTGCATTATTAAAAATTTACATTTGAAAGCAATTGCACAATCGATTAGGATCATGGGTCACTCTTCCATGTCACATACATCTTGATGGGGCACTCAAAATGATATGAATGAAATGTGACAAGCACTCATCACCAAGCACATAAGTGAATGATCATACAAAGATCATATGGATAGATATTTAAGTATGCATAGCATCAAATTACAGTATGATCAAGCACAAAGTAACATAGTCTCATACAAGCATCAGCCAAAAGTAGCACGAAACTCAAAGAAAACTAAGCGTGAAAAGCAAAGCACTCTCTCAAAGCTCTAATGATCTATACTAGTTCTCCCCTTTGGTAACAAGTACCAAAAAGTTTGAAAGAGGAAAGAGCTAAACATCGCTAGGAGCTTGCTCTCCAGTATCTCCTAGTGGTGAAGTCCTCTGACTTGCAACTCAGGTGTGCGTAGACATGGTTGGAGTAGAGATGAGTGTGTGTGCTGTGCAAAGATATCGGATGATGTCTGCTGGACTGGGGGTGTAGATACAGCTGGAGGAACTGACAGAGCAACTGATGGTGCAGCGATGACCCACAAGTATAAGGGATCAATCGTAGTCCATTCAACAAGTAAGAGTGTCGAACCCAACGAGGAGCAGAAGGAAATGACAAGCGGTTTTCAACAAGGTATTTTCTGCAAGCACTGAAATTATCGGTAATGAGTAGTTTGATAGCAAGATAACTTGTAACGGGCAATAAGTAGTAACGGTAACAAAGGTGCAACAAGATATCCCAATCCTTTTGTAGCAAGGGATAGGCCAGAATGGTCTCTTATAATAAGCAAAGCGTTCTTGAGGACACACGAGAATTTCATCTAGTCACTTTCATCATGTTTGTTTGATTCGTGTTCGCTACTTTGGTAATTTGATATGTGGGTGGACCGGTGCTTGGGTGTTGTTCTTACTTGAACAAGCCTCCCACGTATGATTAACCCCTCTTGCAAGCATCCGCAACTACGAAAGAAGAATTAAGATAAATCTAACCATAGCATGAAACATGTAGATCCAAATCAGCCCCTTACGGAATAGTGCATAAACTAGGTTTTAAGCTTCTGTCACTCTAGCAACCCATCATCTAATTACTACTCCAAAATGTCTCCCTTTAGGCCCAAAGATGGTGAAGTGTCATGTAGTCGATGTTCACGTGACACCTCTAAAGGAAGCAACAACATACATATCATCAAAAATATCGAACAGATACCAAATTCACATGATTACTTATGACAAGACTTCTCCCATGCCCTCAAGAACAAACGTAACTACTCACAAATCATATTCATATTCAAGGTGAGAGGGGTATGCAATAGCATCAAGGATCTGAACATTTAATCTTCCACCAAATAAACCAACTAGCATCAACTACAAGATGTAATTAACACTACTAGTAACCCACAGGTACCAATTGAGGTTTTGACACAAAGATTGAATATAAGAGATGATCTACGATTTGAGATGAGATGGTGCTGGTGAAGATGTTGATGAAAGATTGGTCCTCCCACGATGAGAGGGTTGTTAGTGATGACGATGGCTTCGATTTCCCCCTCCCGGAGGGAAGTATCCCAGTCGAAATTACTTCGCCGAAGAGCAAAAGTGCTCCTGCCCAAGTTCCGCCTCGATATGGCAGCGCTTGTAACATCCCAAAATTCTAAATTTTGGAATGTTAGATTAAATAACTAGATTTGTATGATTGTTGTGTGGTTGCTTGTGTGAAATTGAGTGAAATTCGAAACTTTTTGAAAGTTAAATGAGAGGGAATAAAATGACTTTCCCAAAACTTTCACCTTGCTTTCTGATCACCAAGAATTTAAATTTATTTCATCACAAAACCCTAGAGAGAAGATGACATGACTTCTTCCATTTAAATAAATGAAAGGGTTGTGGAAAAGATTTGAATTTCATTTGGAAATATTTCAAATTTAGAAACTTTAAGCAACTCAATGATTTTCATGAGAGAAGATAAAATGACTTCTTCAAAACATATGAAATATGAGTTGGATGTTTAAAATAATCAAATTTAAAGTCCCTTTGAAATTATTTTCAATTTGGAGTTATTTGGGTTTATTCAAATTATTTTTCTCCAAAAATAAAATAAATGGAAAATAGGGTAAAATGATTCCCTACATCAGAAAATTGGAGAGAAATAATTTTGAAATTATTTTGGTATTTCTAAAATGATTTTATTGAGTTTTATTGTAGAAGTGGCACTGTTTGAATTATATGAATTTTTGTGGATTTTATTTGACACTAGGAAAATGTTCAAGTTATAGAAAATCTTTTTCTGAAAATTCCGATATATAATATGCCTATATATAATTTTACTTTTGTTTTCGTTATTCCTTTTTTTCATTTTCTATTTCTAAAAAAACTGTGCATGTGCCTGGAACTAACTGTCGCCTACATGCGCAACATAGTAGCATCGGGTGCCCCATCATTTTATTTTTTCTCTTCTCTTCTACATGGGCCAGGCCCAGCCAGCCTTTTTTTATTTGACCGAATTTTGTTTAAAAAAAACTATAGCGCGGCCGGGCCATACTTTTAGCCCATGATTTTTTCAAATTTCATCTACGTATGTATATGTTTAGTCCCACATTGCCTAGACTTTGCCCCCTAAACCTCTTTCCACCTATAAATATAGACCCATAAAGCCTCCAAAAATCATCCGATTCGGGCTAAATCAATATTTTAGTTTGACTAGATTCATTAAAGAAAAATATTTTTCTCCTTTTTGGCGGGACTTTTGGAAATTATCTCCTCTCTCCGAAGTCGTCTTTTCTCTGCCTTATAATAATTCCGTAGTTTATTATTTCTAGACTAGTACGATAGAATAATTAGATTATCAATTAGTCTATGTATTTATACATTAGACCTAGATTTTTTTGGCCGTAGCTATTTTTCTTCCGTAAAACAACCTGACCTTGATTTTTCAAATAGCATAACTTTTTACTCGTTCATCTAAATTAGATGAAACCAGCGGCTATAGTTTTGTCTTGTTTTCACCTATCCAGTAAACCTGTCACATCAACTTTTTGAAATTTTCAAATTTTGAAATTTCTTCAAATTCATATTCAAACTTCTTTTGATGATAACTTGAGTTTTATAACTCCGATTTAATTGATTCTTTTTGCAAATTGAAGCTCTTGACCTAAATTTTCTGATAAGGCCAAATTCACACAATTTTGGCACTGTTAGAAATTGTTTTATGTTGCAAGAGTTTTTTGCTTGGTTTTGATGTTTTCCAAACTATCTTCTTTGTTCTTCCCGATCTTTTTGAGTGATTGCTTATGTGTGGTTACTATTTCCTGCTCATGATAGATTGAACGGAGTGTGACGAGTAGAACTATCAGGAGTTATGAGCGCGAATCATTTTCGTCAACTGTACAAGGCAAGTTCACACTTTGATCATACCTTTCATTACCCAGTTTTTATGCTTAGTTTCAACCCACAAACATTGCGTGAGTAGGATTTGATAACATGTGGGTATTGGAAAGTAGTTGATGAGGTAGAAACCTACTATCCTGCATTCAAACCTTGGGAGTTACTTTTATGTTATGCTCATAATGCTATGCTATACTCGTAGACGTGGATTGGTTTGAGAGAATTCATGAAAGATGTGAGAGATTATTGTTAACTAAGGTTTAACTTAAGGTGGCTACTTTAATACACATCTGGGTGGATTGGTTGGGGCACCCTGGGGATATACTAGTTGACTTGCCCGGACACCTGGGGATATACCAGTGTTGTCCTAGGAGATCCCGGGGTACCCGTGTGATCATCCTATGTTTTGCCACTCAGGCTCAAAGGGATCATAAGATTATTCATGCTAGAAACTTCCATGTGCAGCCACAAGCTATTATGGGCTCTAACATAGTTAAGTAAGTTGCATGACCTCTTCCAGTGGTAGGCTAACAGATGTAGGGGATGTAGGTTGTTACGGTCTACCCAGGGTTAGAGTTAATGCTTCTGAAAGACTGTGTCTCGGTCATCCATTTCTCAAACACCATGTAGTGTGAGAAATCCAACGGAGGAGACCGATTCTTGTGGGGAAAAGTGCGCAAACCTCTACAGAGTGTACAAACTAATCATGATTAGCCGTGTCCCCAGTTATGGACATATTGAGTATTTGGTTCTTGAATTATCATGTTGATATCATCACTTTATTTAATTAACTGGTTGGGTTAATGATTATTCTAATTGGGATTGAGTTGGAGGAACCTTCTCAAAGTTTTCAACAAACTTTGTAGTTAAATAAAAATATTCCTTTGTTGTAGGAAAAAAATAGCTTTATGCAAAATTTAACTTAGAGCATCCACCAGCCAAATATGCATGTAGTGATAGCCATTATTCATCATTGCTCTTTAGTGTGAATTTGCTAGTACATTCAATGTACTGACCCTTTGTGGCTGCAACGTCTCATGTTGCAGGATTCTTACGATGAGTAAGTGATACGTTAGGGTTACGATTTCTACACTCAATTTTGTCGTTGGTGTTGATGGGAATCCACAACCTTTGTTACTTCCGTTATATGGATTGAGGTAATAGTATTTACGTTACTTTATACATGTGATTTACCTCTGTTATAAATCCTCGAGTATTGTGTTTGTCAGCATACCGATCCAGGGATGACACTTAAGCACAGAGACTTGACCGCCTGAGGTCGGGTCCCTACAAGATGGTATCAGAGCACATGTTGACTGTAGGACGTGACCCTAGAAACTGGCAAGCCCATAGGAAAGATTTTCTCTAAAACTTTATTTTCAAAAGGATCTTTTACCTCTCTTCTCTTCTGAGCTTTATCAAATTTCCCTTTTAGTTAGACTATACCCCTTTCCCCTTTTGACCACATGAAGATACGGTTGATGAGACCACTCCAAGAAGGACAAGATATCGGACAACCAAGACCACATCAGAAGGAAGAGGATTTTACCGTGCATCTAAATGATGGAAACTACAACGGTTGAAGACTTTGAAGACTAGTAGAATTGAAGGCTCGGAAGAATTTCCAGATTGGTATGACCTAGGAAGGCTACCCTTATGGAACTTGTCAGACTATGGAAGCTGTCAATACCCGAGATCAAGGTGTGTCGGAGAAATACCGAAACATGGAGCATTAAAACTCAAAGTTTTTGTCAAGAAAACCCTAAGGCGGGAGATATCATCTATGGAATGATAACTCATGGCAATGATATGGGAATAAACACGGCTATCCATGATGTTATCGCCCGCTTATGCTATTGTCACCGTGCTGAGTTAAGCACAAGTTTCTTCGGAAGGATTGGATGACAAAAGGGCTAATGGAGCACCTATCAACAAAGATGAAGTTTTAACCTTAGCTGGTGTATCACCAGGATCTGGAGTATTACATCAAGAATTTTAAGATGGACCTTCAGGAAGCTGTATTTGACAAGGAAGCATTTCGTGAAAAACTCAGGACCCAAAAGCTGAAAGTAGCCAAGCTGGTGGAGCAAAACCTTGAGACACTAGAGATTCGTCAGGAACTGAAGGACAGTAGGACCATGGTTCATGCCAAGGATGTTGAAACCTAGAAGTTTGAAACGCAACTCTAGGAATATTAAAGGACGTCATGAGAGACTTCGCGTCAACAGAGATGATGTAGCAAAAGAACTTGAGAAGGACAAGCACGATCGGAAGAAGCCATCAGAGACATGAACAAGACTTGAAGAGTTTGGTGACTTTGAAGATTTTTTGATCTTTAGAAGACCAAACCCCTGTTATACACTTACGTTAGATGCGACGATTGCGAGCTGTCATTTTGTTTGATGTTTTTTTCCGACAACCACAAAAATAAAATCAGTCTTTTCAAAACTTTTGTTTGTATTGTGTGTATCCCTCTCTATCTCTCTTATCTCACCCCAAAACCCATGGACCCAATAGAGGATGAATGGAGAGGAGCTTGTATTTTCTGGACCTATGACTCAATTGGAGACAGATCGATGGATTCAGAACATGGAGGATCACATGAAGAATAACCCTATAGTCGGAAAAGATATGGCCCAACATGCTCTTCAGTGCTTTGAAAGAGGTGCTGCTACTTGGTGGAGAATGTACCAAACCATCAATGGATGGCAAGGAGTAACCACTTGGAAAGAATTTAAGTTGACTCTGCAAAAGTCTCGGCTTGTGTCCCAGAAGTTGAAGCCTTATGGAAATGATATGAAGAAACCTTGTGCATGCAAGCTCTATGGAGAAATAGGACACAACCATAAAGAACACAAGGATGAGTGACCTAATTGTGAAGAAAGTCACCCAGCTGAAGAATGCCCAACTAGGCAGATCACTTGTTTCTTGTGTGAAGGGACTACCCACTACCCTGCTCAGTGTCACATTTACCCCATGGTTCAAAGAACCATCCAACCGAAGAAAGAAGCAATGAAAGAAGCCCTCATGAAAATTTTAGAAGAACCTATGGTGAAGGAAGAGGTGGAGGACACACTCGAAGAAGATCAAATTCAACCTCGCACCGAGTCATGCTATTCATGTGGAGAAGAAGGACATATCTCCCAGAATTGTATGAATGGGGATCTAGTAGAATTCCCGACAGAGGAAGTAGAGTATGACCCACAGGAAATAGAAGCCCTGATTGGAACGGAAAAGTCCAGGAAGAGAAGTAGATTGGATACCAGGAAGGACCTGAGTCATATCACCTGTTTCAGGTGCAAGGAGTCAGGACACTACTTCAGCAGATGCCCAAAAAGGAAGACGAGGACCCAAGGAGGCTATGTAATCATGAGGAAACCTCAAGACTTGTCAGAATTAATATGTTTTCATTGTAATGAAGCAGGACACTTTGCCAGAGATTGTCCCAAGGAGAAGGAGACTTGTGATAATTAGTTGTGTTTGTGAGAATTATAGTAGTAGTAGTAGTAGTGAGAACATTTTTCCTTTATATTGAGGTGTTGAGTTGAGGCATGTAATGGAAGTGCAGGAGATTGTAATACTTTGAGAATCAATAAAGTTAGTATCGTGGGTACTATTTGGATTTTATGAGTTGTTACTCTATGAAGAAAGATTTTGACCATTGTCAAGGATATGAGAAATATGGTCTATGGATGAATTTTTGCATTTCAAGGGTGGTAGTACCCTGTGAGGACACTTGACCTCTGGAAAGGATAATGATATTCCACGGAGTGGACTACGGACAAAATAAGTATGAGTTTTATCTCGATATGTGGTATACCCCAAGAATATGGAGGGATGAAGTACTATTGGATATAAAGAAGGTATAATGTTGGTAATATGAAGCAATTGTAACTCCATGATGAGTCTGAGTAATCACGTCTCAGTTTGGTACAAATAGAAGGAAGGGAGACAGTACAATTGGATGGATTTAAGAATGCTAGGAAGTTGGATGTTGGAATAATGATCAGTTGCCCCGATGATGAGTTCAAGGTTTACAAGTGATGAGATGGGCCATAACCCACAGGCCCCAGGACCTGTCAAGAAGCAAGCACACTCTTGCTGAAGGAAAAACCCTGGAAGAAGTTACAATTTTATCAACAGACGATCTTATAGGAGTTTACGCAAAACCTGAGAATTGTGAAGAAATGATAGATGTTTGTTTGGCTTGCAGAATCAATGGATTTCCGAACTTGGTTCGTCGACAAGAGAAATTCTGCAATGCTTGTGAGGATGACCGAGTGTTAGAATGCGAGATTCGCTAAACCATATACACGGTAATGATTTGGGTGCGGGATGGATTGATCACCATACCGACTTACTCTTATTATTCTCCTTGCTATATGGGAATATGGGATGGTAAATCTGAGTGACTTACCCATAGTAGAGCGACGACGATTGAGGGAGTCCTGGATTAGGGGGTCTCCGGACAGCCGGACTATCTCCATTGGCCGGACTGTTAGACTATGAAGATACAAGATTGAAGACTTCGTCTCGTGTCCGGATGGGACTCTACTTGGCATGGAAGGCAAGCTAGGCAATAAGTATATGGATATCTCCTCCTTTGTAACCGACCTTGTGTAACCCTAACCCTCTCCGGTGTCTATATAAACCGAAGGGTTTTAGTCCATAGGACAACAATCACAACATACAATCATACCATAGGCTAGCTTCTAGGGTTTAGCCTCTCTGATCTCGTGGTAGATCTACTCTTGTACTACCCATATCATCAATATTAATCAAGCAGGATGTAGGGTTTTACCTCCATCAAGAGGGCACGAACCTGGGTAAAACTTCGTGTCCCTTGCCTCATGTTACCATCCGTCTTAGACGCACAGTTCGGGACCCCCTACCCGAGATCCGCCGGTTTTGACACCGACATTGGTGCTTTCATTGAGAGTTCCTTTGTGTCGTCGCCGTTAGGCTTGATGGCTCCTATTATCATCGATAGCGATGCGGTCCAGGGCGAGACTTTTCTTCCTGAACAGATCTTCGTATTCGGCGACTTTGCACTACGGGCTAATTCGCTTGGCCATCTGGAGCAGATTGAAAGCTACGCCACTGGCCATTAGATCAGATTTGGAAGTTTGAACTACACGGCCGACATCCGGGGAGACTTGATCTTCAACAGATTCGAGCCACAGCCGGGCGCGCCGCACTGTCGCGATGGGTATGACCTAGCTCTGCCGCCAAATAGTACCCCAGAGGCCGCGCCCGCACCAGCTCCGACCCTTAGCTCGGAGCCAGCTGTGCCAATCGAGGACTGGTGGTTAGACACCGCCTCAGGGGCTGCAGTCTCAACGGCGATCGAGCCAAACACCAGCATAATCCTCTGCGTAGCCCGTGACTCTAAGGTGCCGGACTCTTTTTCTGACTCCGAACCGCCCGCGCCCCTGCCAATCGAATTCGATTGGGCGCCGATCATGGAATTCACCACCGCAGATATCTTTCAGCACTCGCCCTTTGGCAACATTCTGAATTCACTAAGGTCTCTCTCTTTGTCAGGAGAGCCCTGGCCAGATTATGGCCAACATGATTGGGATGCGGACGATGAAGAAATTCGACGCCCACCCACCACCCACTTCGTAGCCACTGTCGATGATTTAACCGACATGCTCGACTTCGACTCCGAAGACATCGACGGTATGGACGACGATGTAGGAGACGAACATGAACCAGCACCTATAGGGAACTGGAAAGCCACCTCGTCATATGACATATACATGGTGGATACACCCAATGAAGGCAATGGCGACAAGATAGCGGAGGATGACCCCTCCAAGAAGCAACCCAAGCGCCGACGTCAGCGGCGCCGCTCTAAGTCCCGCCAAAGCAAAAGTGGTGATACCGGCACATGAGATAATAATACTCCGGACAATGCCGAGGACAACAACAATCCCCTCCAGCAAGATTTAGAGCAGGAAGATGAAGGAGCCAGCTCTCCTGAGAGAGCGACAAATGGAGAGGAGGAGGATGACAATTACATCCCCCCTCCGAAGACGAGGCAAGCCTCGACGACGATGAATTCACCGTCCCAGAGGATCCCGTCGAACAAGAGCGCTTCAAGCGCCGGCTTATGGCCACGGCAAATAGCCTGAAGAAAACGCAGCAGCAGCTTCAAGCTGATCAAGATCTGCTAGCTGACAAATGGACTGAAGTCCTCGCGGCCGAGGAATATAAACTCGAGTGTCCCTGCAAGAGTTACCCAAGGTGCAGGTTACTACCCCGACTGGAGGAAGAAGCGTATGATACGGCTGATCGGCCACCTCGTGGCCGCGATAGAGAGGCATTCCAGCCAAAAGCTCAGCCTCCACCCCAACGCCATTCAAATAAAAAGGCATGGGGCGATACGCCAGACCTGCGAGACATATTGGAGGACAAGGCAAAGCATTCAAGATCGATCTACGGATCACGAGGGCGGACCACTCTGCGAGACGATAAACGGCACGCCGGATACAGTAAAAGCAAATCCGGCCGGGCCGAATACAGCGGGGAAGACCCATTCGAGCTGCGTCGTGATATAGCCCAATACAAAGGCGCCACACACCCCTTATGCTTCACAGACGAAGTAATGGGACATCAATTCCCAACAGGTTTCAAACCTGTAAATATTGAATCATACGACGACACAACAGATCCCGCGGTATGGATTGAGGACTTCCTCCTCCACATCCACATGGCCCGCGGCGATGACTTACACGCCATCAAATACCTCCCACTAAAGCTCAAAGGACCAGCGTGGCATTGGCTTAACAGCTTGCCAGCGGACTCCATTAGCTGTTGGGAAGATCTGGAAGCCTCATTCCTCGACAACTTTCAGGGCACTTATGTGCGACCACCAGACGCCGATGACTTGAGCCACATAATTCAGCAGCCAGAAGAATCGGCCAGGCAATTCTGGACTCGATTCTTTACAAAGAAAAATCAAATCGTCGACTGTCCGGATGCGGAGGCCTTAGCAGCTTTCAAGCACAACATCCGAGACGAGTGGATAGCCCGACACCTTGGTCAGGAAAAGCCGAAATCTATGGCAGCCCTCACGACGCTCATGACCCGCTTTTGTGCGGGAGAAGACAGCTGGCTGGCTCGCAGTAATAACATATCAAAGAACCATGGTACCTCAGATACCAAGGATGACAATAGCAGGCCACGTCGCAACAAGCATAAGCGCCGCATTAACAGCGAAAATACTGAGGATACGGCAGTTAATGCCGGATTCAAAGGCTCTAAACCCAATCAACGGAAAAAGCCATTCAAACAAAGTACGCCGGGTCCGTCCAGCTTGGACCGTATACTCGATTGCTCGTGTCAAATACACGGCACCCCATATAAGCCAGTCAATCACACCAACAGGGATTGTTGGGTGTTCAAGCAGGCCGGCAAGTTAATTGCCGAAAACAAGGATAAGGGGCCGCATAGCGATGACGAGGAGGAACCCCGGCAGCCGCACACTGGAGGACAGAAGAGGTTTCCCCCGCAAGTGCGGACGGTGAACATGATATATGCAACCCACATCCCCAAGAGGGAGCGGAAGCGTGCGCTCAGGGACGTATATGCGTTGGAGCAAGTCGCCCCAAAGTTCAACCCTTGGTCCTCCTGTCCGATCACCTTCGATCGCAGGGACCACCCCACTAGTATCCGTCATGGCGGATTCGTCGCACTGGTCCTAGACCCAATCATCGACAGGTTTCACCTCACTCGAGTCCTTATGGACGGCGGCAACAGCCTGAACCTGCTTTATCAGGACACAGTGCGCAAAATGGGTATAGACCCCTCAATGTTCAAACCCACAAAAACGACCTTTAAGGGCGTCATTCCAGGTGCAGAGGCCCATTGCACAGGCTCAATTACACTGGAAGTGGTCTTCGGATCCCTGGATAACTTCCGAAGCGAAGAGTTAATCTTCGATATTGTCCCGTTCCACAGTGGTTATCATGCGCTGCTCGGGCGAACCGCATTTGCTAGATTCAATGCAGTACCGCATTATGCATACCTCAAGCTCAAGATGCAAGGACCTCACAGAGTTATTACAGTCAATGGAAACACAGAGCGCTCTCTCCGAACAGAGGAGCACACCGCGGCCCTCATAGCAGAAGCGCAAAGCCGCCTCTCAAGGCAATCTACCAGTTCGGCATTTCAAAGCCCGGACACCTTCAAGCGCGCTCGGGGCAATCGGCGAATAGACCGCCTGGCGCGGTCTGAGCTCGCGTAGCAATACGACGGCCACCCCAATCCCAGCCCAACGGCGATATTCATGCCACGCGTACATAATTACACATTAAAAATACTATGGGCACAGGTGGGGAGGGGGGCACAACTACGGCATGCCCCAAAACACGGCCTAAACCGCACTAGGGGCTTCCCGTTTGGTTGTTTTTTTCTTTTTTCAGGACCTTAATCTCTGGAAACACTGTCCGGCAGCACTATTGCTGAACACATGATGCAACAACCAAGGAGGTAGACAGCTACGTTATACAACGGAATTCCCAGGTTGATTACAGATTTCATATCATTCCTCAGCTCGCCCTTGGAAGGGACATAGTCCTACTCTTTGCTTATCGCACTATCTGTATCACTCCGCTTCAACGCAATTTTTCAATAAACAATGCATGACATTACGACTATTATTGCATTCTTGTTATATATATATATCTATGTGTTCATTAATGACGCCTTGCAACCGTACACTCTGGTACGACCAATACACCAGGGGCTTACATACCCCACAATGCGGTGTGAAAAGTCCGAACACTTTCACAAGTGCGGCACCCCGAACTTATAGCATTATATGCATCAGCTCCGAATCATGTATTTGGTCAAATGTTGGGTTTGCCCGGCTCCTATGTTTTGGTACCTTACGTTCCGCTCTATCGGCTAAGGTAGCGCTAGGAGAACTACTGCGATTGTGCCCCGGTTCTGCCGGGCTGAGCACCTTAGTAGAGAAAGCTAAAACTGACTGTCATGATAAGGCGAGAGACTGGTCACTGTTCGGCGAGGTTTTTCGAGTCCCTAAAGACTTATGCTGCTTAGGGCGAGGGGCCGGCTCTGTTCGGCTTACAGGCGTGTATCGCGCCCCGAATTCGGCCTTCCAAATACCAGGGGCTTCGCCGAAATTTAAAATTATAGAATTCTATGGCTAAGTGAGAGTGATAAAGCATTATTAGTCCGGTTGCCTTGTTCATTGTGCTGAGCACCTCCCTCGAAGGACCCAAACATGGGAACAAGAGTGCTCAGGTTTATCCTGAACACCCCAACACTTGTGGCATGGGGGCAGAAGCTGAGGACTAGCCATCTCTCAGATTGGATAAACAGCCAAACAGAAGGTAATATTTTAAATTCTAACAAGCGTTGCATAGCGAGTATGAAACAAGTTTTCATACATACAGGACAAAGCGAGCAAGTCTCATTCAAATATTACATCTTTTGAGCACTCATCCGCGATAAGACGGGCACCCGGCAGAACACCCTCATAGTACATCTCGGGGTGGCGGTGCTCCTTGCCCTCCGGCGGCCCCTCCTTGATCAGCTTCACGGCGTCTAGCTTGACCCATTGCATTTTCACACGGGCGAAAGCCCGACGTGCACCTTCAATGCAGACGGATCGCTTGACGACCTCCAGCCGTGGGCAGGCATCCACAAGCCGCCTCACCAGGCCGAAGAAGCTGTTTGGAAGGGCGTCACCAGGCCACAGCCGGACTATAAAGCCCTTCATGGCCTGATCGGCCGCCTTATGTAGCTCGACCATCTACTTCAGCTGGTCGCTCATCGGCACCGGATGTTCGGCCTCAGCATACTGAGACCAGAACAACTTCTCAGTCGAGCTTCCGTCCTCGGCCTGGTAAAATCATGCGGCATCGGACACACTGCGGGGCAAATCTGCGAATGCTCCTGAGGAGCTCCGGATCCGGGTAAGTAATCGGTAATTTACTTTTACATGCTTGCTTTGCGTATAGAAAGCCTTACCTGCCGCTATCTTCTTCATCGCGTCGATCTCCTGAAGGGCCTTCTGGGCCTCGGCCTTGGCACTCTTTGCGCTCTCACGGGCCGCGGCAAGCTCAGACTCTCGCGTCTTCAAGTCAAGCTCCAACGCCTCGTGCTTCGTCACGAGAGCCTGGAGCTCTTGCTGCACCTCGCCCACCCGAGCCTCATGCCTCTCTCGCTCGGTGCGCTCCTTGGCCGCTGTATCTTCGTCCGTGGTCAGAGCTTGCTTCAGGGTCACCACCTCAGTCGTGGCCCCTGGCAAAACATACAATGATCCTGTCATTTTGCAATCGCGTCCTTTTTTATATATACATATCTATAGACGGGGTATTACTTACCCTCGTTCTCCTAGAGCTGCCTCTTGGCAAGGCTGAGCTCTTTCTTGGACCCATTGAGGTCCTGCTTCAGTACGGCGATCTCCGCAGTTAGTGCGGCTGACGCCAGCAGAGAAGCCTACATATGCATATTGACATACTTATATTAGACTCCTGCGATATTATTTGATCCTCTGTTCGGCTTTTCTTTGTGAACACCGAACAAAGCATCATGGGCTACTGTCTATGCAGTAATATTTCTACTACATTTTAAAACACTTACCTCGAAGCCTGTTAGAAGGCTGACACAGGCTTCAGTCAATCCGCTCTTGGCGGACTGAACCTTCTAGATCACCGCACTCATGATGGTGCAGTGCTCCTCATCGATGGAAGCGCTGCGAAGCGCTTCCAGCAGGTTGTCCGGCACCTCTGGATGGACAAAGGTCACCGGCACAGGCGTTTTGCCCCTCTTAGAAGGAGGCCGCCTGCCCGAGCCCAGAACCGCTGGAGGGTCCGGCGTGGTGTTCGGCTGAGGGCCGAACTCGGAGCTCTCGGGGGCCCCGTCCCCTCCGCTCCCGGAGTCCGGAAGGTTGCCTTGAGGCGCCTCCGGGACTGTCCCCCCTCGATCCGGTGCCTCTTGAGACAACACCTCGGCATCGTCGACAGGATGAGGGGAGGTGGCGGTCGGTACTGGATCGCTATCCATGTCCGACGAGCCCAGGGAGCCATCCGAGGATACCTCGATATTGGCTCGTGGCGGCCTGCGTAATTATGTTCGGCAATTAGGGAAAGCAGTGCGACAAAGGAGTCCTACGGGTTACTTTGGTATCTGAATTCTTATGATCTCCCAAGGGGCTTGGCCCTGGGCAACCACTCGTCTTCGCCTTCGTCGGCGGCGGTGGAGCTGTTCGGAAGGAGAGTCCTTCCCTTCCTGGACCCTTCGCCCCCCAGTTGGGGCGGCCTTCCTTTTTCTGTCTCCCCCAGTCGGTGGGGGAGCATCTTCTTCTTTTTCTTCCTCGTCTTCGGGGGAAGAGTGCGCCGCAGAGTCATCGGACGGTGAATCCGACAACGCCTGGCGTCGGGAACTCTTTCGAGCTCCCTTGGCCTTCTTGGTCTTCTCCGGCACCTTATAAGGGGTCGGAGTCAACATCTTCACCAGAAGAGCGTCTGCGGGGCCTTCGGGCAAAGGAGCCGGACAGTCAATCTGTCCGGCCATCTTCTGCCAGTCCTATCAAAGGTACGGGAGTTTAGATCCCACATGGAGTCAATCTATATAAAAGTGAATATCCTGTGAAAGGTTAAGCAGCTTACCACACTGGCTTGGCGCTTCACGCTGAATCTGCGATCCTCAGTAATAGGGGGAGGGACCTCGGCACTTTTGAACAGCACCCTCCAGGCGTCTTCATGAGTCGTGTCGAAGAGCCTGTTCAGAGTCCGGTGCTGCGCTGGATTGAACTCCCACAAGGTGAACTCCCATTGTTGGCACGGGAGTATCCGGTGGATGAGCATAACCTGGACTATGTTGACAAGTTTGAGCTTCTTGTCCACCATGTTTTGAATACATGTTTGGAGTCCGGTCAGCTCTTCCGAACTACCCCAGGACAGGCCCTTCTCTTTCCAGGAGGTGAGCCGAAGGGGAAGCCATATCGGAACTCGTGAGCCGCTGCCCATGCGGGATCGCACGACTCGGTGATATAGAACCACCCCGATTGCCACCCCTTTAGGGTTTCCACAAAGGAGCCCTCGAGCCATGTTATGTTGGGCATCTTGCCCACCATGGCACCTCTGCACTCCGCCTGGCGGCCGCCCACCACCTTCGGCTTGACATTGAAGGTCTTCATCCATAAGCCGAAGTGGGGCTTGATGCGGAGGAAGGCCTCGCACACGACGATAAACGCCGAGATGTTAAGGATGAAGTTCGGGGCCAGATCATGGAAATCCAGGCCGTAATAAAACATGAGCCCCCGGACGAAAGGATGGAGAGGGAATCCAAGTCTGCGGAGGAAATGGCTGAGGAATTGTCAGGACCCCGACTCGATGTCACATCGATCTAGCCGGTAACACCTCATATCACTTTGCGGCCTCACGCACGGTATCCCCACGGGTGTCGCCTTACCTTTGCCCAGGACCGTTTGCGCCTTTTGGCTCACATATATGATAGTGTCGCTAGCATCCATATGATAAGGAGCCTGGGCTGACATGACTAGTCGTAAACCCAAAGTGGCACAGACTTACAGGGACAGGCATCCATGACCCAGCTTCGAACGTGTCGGTCATCAGCAAGTGGGTCCGGGCTGTAGCACTGGGCTAGCAGGACTCCGGTAAACCGGGCTGTAGCGGGCTAACAGGACTCCGGTACTCAATGCGTGACATTTCCCCGAAGGGACAGACACCGGAACGAAGAAGGACACATGCCGGCCAGCCTAAGTGTTCCAGAGCAGTAGCAAGCTACCATGGCTCAGCGGTAACACCAGGAGACATTTCCCGGTAAGAGAGGCTACTAAAGATAAACAACTAGATAGTCAGATCCCACACATACCAAGCATTTCAGTCATACACACAATATGCTCGATATGTGCAAATACAACAAGGCATCACAACATGACTCTACGACACAAGTACTTTATTTAAGGCTCAGAGAGCCATACATAACATACACAAAGGTACGGGTCTCACGACCCAGCATTCAAGTCATACAGTCATACAAACCAGCAGCGGAAGTAACTTGTCTGAGTACAGACAACTAGAAAGATAAAAGAGGCTTGGAAAGCCTAGCTATACTACGTGGTCCTTCACAAGCTCAGGATCACCACCTGGGCCTTTAGCCTACTCATTGATGTCAACGTCTACGTAGAACCCCTCAGAAGGGGTTGCAGCGTCTTCTGTAAAAATGTAAATTATAGCAACATGAGTACAAAGGTACTCAGCAAGACTTACATCAGATCCTACATACATGCATATTTTCAAGAAGGGTTGGTGGAGTTATTGCAGCAAGCCATCTTTGACTCTTGGCTAGGCTAACCTACGAGACTCCAACTTGAAATGGTTTTTCGCACACGAGTCCTCTAATCACCACTTCAATACACTACCGAGGATCCATCTCCGTCTTCCTACGGAAGAGCCATCCTCGGCACTCACACTTATCTTGAAGCTTTTAGTAGTTTCCATTTACTTGTCTATGAACTGTATAGGCAACCAAGTAGTCCTTTACCGCGGACGCGGCTATTCGAATAGATCATGATAACCCTGCAGGGGTGTACTTCTTCATACATGTTTCCACCACTTAGCGTCTGCACACGACATGTGCTCGGCAGACTTCAAGCGAAAGCCGACGTGGGTGTAGACCACGACCTACCTAAACACCTAAGCCTCTAGTCCAGGTTTATCGCCTATCCAGGTTCCATCCGCAGGGAGTCCGGCCGAGGTTTCCCATACGGCCCCGAACGATGTGAACAGGGTTCCCAAAATACCTAACGGGTATTCGGTACACCCGGCCACGTACCTACCGCATCACAGCCCACCCCTACGGTCAGCGCTGTCCGCGGCCTCCAGTAGGCTATAAACACCAGAAACTACTTGCAACTCCTGGACAGAGAGCTAGGGTGAATAAGAAGTCGAGCGGGGTCATATTTCAGGGCCCAATGCATGGTAGTAGCTGTATCTTAAATCACACATACAGATCTCAGTGCTTAAGGTCGGCTTCAATGAAACAACCCACCATGTACTCCTACATGGCCTCTCATCGATACCTTTACCAAATCGTGTTCACCACACCACTCTCATTACCGACATAATCATTTCACCCTAGCCCATCACCCAGATGAACCAGACCTGACACGACTCTAGGCATAGCAGGCATAGCAAGGTAGGAACAACACATACATATGGCTCAATCAACTCCTACACATGCTAGTGGGTTTCATCTAGTTACTGTGGCAATGACAGGTCATGCAGAGGAAGTGGGTTCAACTACCGTAGCACACAGCAGTTTGAAACGCGTTGTCTTAATGCAGTAAAAGAGAGCAGGAGCGAGAACATGGGATTGTATCGATATGATCAAATGGTTGGTTGCTTGCCTGATGGTTCGATGCACTGATACGGTTCTTCGTTAGGGTAATCACGGTACTCCTCGGAGGCAGATCCTGCCGCAAAGAACACTGATACACAACCATCACCAAACAATGTGCAACAATATGATGCATGCATGAAACATAGCAATATGAGTGTGTTGGGCTAATGCAACTAAGACCAGAAGGGTTTGCACCAATTTGAATCAAAGATTCAAATTTCAAACTCAAACATGGCCTTTTAAAGTGCTTTTCCTTGTTCTGCATTAAACATCAAGTTAACTTGTTTAATCATGCATGAAAATAGTACAGATGGATAGATTGGATTTTTCTGATCATTTTTCATATATAATTTTTCTGATTTGGAGTTACAGAATAAAAGTTATGAATTTTTGAAGTTTAAATTATATTCTGGAATTTCCTATATTAGAATAATTCCAGAAAATCAATTATTGCGTCAGCCTGACGTCAGTGTGACGTGAGCAGGTCAACGGAATAGGTCCAGGTCAAACCTGACAGTGGGTCCCGCGTGTCAGGGTGATTAATTAATTAGAGTTTAATTAAAACTAAACCTGTTTAATTAACAGGGCTGGGCCCCACCTGTCATTGACTCAGGGGAGTCAACCAGGGCCCACCCGTGGTCAAACCCGGGTCGGCTGCACCGGCGTTTAGCCGGGCGAGGGAGGCGGCGAGGCGGCGAGCAGGTGCGTGGCACCCATGCGGTGCTCGTCGCCGAGCACCTGCCTGCCTGCCTGGCCGGCAAGCAGCTCGCTGGCGCGGTGCTGGGCTGGGCCGGCAGGTGGGCCGGGTGCTGGGCGCCTGGTAAGCTTTTCCCATTTTCTTTCTGTTTCTGTTTTTTAATACTTCTGCAACTTTGTTGAATTAAATAAAATACTTAGGCAACTCCAAAAATCACCAAACTACTCCTGGTCCATAGTTGGATTATTTCCAACATGAAACATTTTACTTTGGAGTTATTTGAGCATTTAAATATTTTATATAATTTTAAATGCCCAAATTCAAATATTTATGATTTAATTCAAAAACCCTAGGATGGCCTAGGAAAATGTGCACCACTTTTGGCAGAGGTTCTGAACCAAGACAAAAATGATGGGCATTTTAGAAGGCATTTCAGGTTCATTGAAAAAGTTTTTAGTAAACCCTAGTTGGTTTCAGAGGGGACTGGGGGTTCTGTCATCCCCATTTCAGGTTTCTGGTGAAAGAATAAACATGATGCAACACTCTAATGCATGACTAGCTAGGGTGTGACAGGAATCACCCCCACTCAAAAGAATCTCGTCCCAAGATTTGGGTTCCTCCGGGAAGAAGGCGGGATACTCGAGTCGAAGACGATCCTCCCTTTCCCAAGTTGCTTCATCCTCAGAATGGTGCGACCATTGAACTTTGAGAAACTTGATATTATGACGTCGAGTGGTACGCTCGGCCCGATCGAGGATACGAATGGGGTACTCCCGATATGTAAGATTATCTTGGAGATCAAGCGTTTCGTAGTCCACTCCACGGATAGGATCCGAGAAGCAACGCCTGAGTTGAGAAACGTGGAAGACATCGTGGACTCTGGAGAGGTGCGGAGGTAGTTCCAACTGGTAGGCAACTTCTCCTCGTTTGGCGAGAATGCGAAAAGGTCCAATGTAACAAGGAGCCAATTTGCCTTTAATACCGAAGCGATGGGTTCCCTTCAGAGGGGTGACCCGAAGATAAGCCTTCTCGTCAACCTCGAAAGTCATAGCCTTATGTTTTTGGTCATATTGACTCTTTTGACGAGATTGGGCTGTTTTCAACTTTTCACGAACGATGCGAACTTGTTCTTCTGCTTCCTGAATCATATCCGGGCCAAAGAATTGTCTTTCCCCGGTCTCTGACCAGTTAAGGGGTGTTCGACACCGTCGTCCATAGAGAACTTCAAAAGGGGCTTTACCCAAGCTAGATTGATAGCTGTTGTTGTAAGCGAATTCGGCAAATGGAAGGCACTTCTCCCAATCCATTCCGAATGAGATAACAGAGGCTCGAAGCATGTCTTCTAGAATCTGGTTGACGCGTTCCACTTGACCACTCGACTGAGGGTGGAAAGCGGTGCTAAAGGAGAGACGGGTTCCCATAGCATTTTGGAAACTTTCCCAAAATCGAGAGGTGAAAAGACTTCCTCGATCCGAATTAATTTCCAAAGGAACACCATGGAGAGACACTATCCGGGAGATGTATAAGTTCGCCAATTGACTAGCGGTTATACTCTCACGAACAGGTAGGAAATGGGCTACTTTGGAAAGACGATCGACAACGACGAAGATAGCATTATTCCCTCTCTTGGTCCTGGGAAACCCGGTAATGAAATCCATACCAATTTTATCCCATTTCCATTCAGGAATAGCTAAGGGTTGAAGGGTGCCAGCAGGCCGTTGATGCTCTGCTTTTACACGACGACAGACATCGCAATTAGCAATATACTGAGCAATTTCTCTCTTCATCCTAGTCCACCAGAACCCCTGGCGTAGGTCCTGATACATCTTGGTACTACCGAGATGAATGGTGAGAGGAGATTCATGAGCCTCCTTAAGGATCAACTGCCGTAGATGCTGGTTCTTGGGAACCACTAAACGGTTCTCAAAGTATACAACACCATGATCATTTGTGGAGAAACAACTAGCACCTCCACTAGCAATGTTCTCCTTGATTTTAGATATTCCCTTATCTCGCTTCTGGGCAGCGATGATTTGATCCGTAAGAGTAGGTTTCGCCACCAAGGTGGAAAGAAATCCTTGAGGAACAATGTGAAGGTTAAGCTTCCGAAATTCCTCATGGAGAAGCGGTTGACTTTGTTGTAACATCAGGTTGTTACAATAGGATTTACGACTTAGCGCATCAGCCATGACGTTGGCTTTCCCTGGGGTGTAAGTTATTCCTAAGTCGAAATCTGTGATCAACTCGACCCAACGTCTTTGCCTGAGATTCAAATCCGGTTGGGTGAAGATGTACTTCAGACTTTGGTGATCAGTGAATATTTCGCAACGATTACCGAGGAGGTAATGTCGCCAGGTTTTAAGTGCATAGACTACAGCTGCAAGCTCTAAATCATGAGTAGGATAATTCTCCTCATGTGGGTGCAATTGCCGTGAAGCGTAAGCAATTACGTGTCGATCTTGCATGAGAATACAGCCTAGTCCTTGTCGCGAGGCGTCGCAGTAGATAACAAAGTCCTTGGAGAAGTCTGGCGGTACCAGTACGGGAGCAGAAGTCAGGCGTCTTTTTAGTTCCTGAAAGCTGTGCTCACATTGTGGAGTCCATTCGAACTTTTTATCTTTCTTGAGGAGTTCGGTTAGGGGTTTAGCAACTTTGGAGAAGTTCTCGACAAAGCGACGACAATAGCTCGCTAAGCCCAGAAAACTCCGAACTTGCTTGACCGATTCAGGTGGAGTCCAATTAAGGACGGCTTGAACTCGCTCAGGGTTAACAGCAATACCTTTACCAGATATTACATGACCCAGATAGGTCACTTCTGACAACCAGAATTCACATTTAGAAAATTTGGCATAAAGGCGATGCTCTCGAAGTTTCTTCAACACTAGCCTTAGATGTTCGGCATGTTCTTCCTCGTTCTTGGAGTAGATGAGTATATCATCGAGGTAAACCACGACGAATTTATCCAAATACTCCATGAAGATTGAGTTCATTAACCGAGAAAAGGTGGCTGGAGCGTTGGTTAAACCGAAGGACATGACGGTGTACTCGTATTGGCCATAACGAGTAACAAAGGCCGTTTTAGGAATGTCCCCGTTTCTGATTTTGATTTGATGGTAGCCCAACCTCAAATCCATCTTGGAGAAGACTGAGGATCCGGCGAGCTGATCATACAGGTCGTTGATCCTGGGGAGCGGATATTTGTTCTTGATTGTGACCAAGTTGACAGGTCGGTAATCTACAACCATCCGGTCCGTACCATCCTTCTTCTTGACGAAGAGGACGGGGCAAGCCCACGGAGATGAACTAGGTCGGATGAAACCCTTTTTCAAGGACTCATCGAGTTGTTTCTTAAGCTCGGCTAGTTCTAGTGGTGCCATCTTATAGGGTCTTCTAGCAATCGGAACGGTTCCTGGAATGAGGTCTATTACGAACTCAACATCCCTGTCAGGTGGAACACCTGGCAATTCCTCTGGGAAGACATCCGGGAAGTCACGGACTACCGGAACGTCCTCAAGGTCTGGCAAAGGGCTGGCGTTAAGAGAATATAATTGTCGCTTGGCTAATCGGGTCAAGACATTGACTATCTTCCCCGAAGGATGAGTGAGTTGAACAGTCCTAGAGAAGCAATCAATTTTGGCATGATGAGCTGACATCCAGTCCATACCCAAAATGATATTAATATCTAAAAATTTGAGAGCTATCAAAGATGCAAGGAAAACAAGTCTGTCGACTTGGATTTCATTTCCATAACTTACCCTGGAGGTCTGCCATCTAGAACCAGGAGTAGAAATTTCCATAGTGGATGGCATGTCACAGAATGCGGTGTTATGCAGACGAGCATAGTTCTCGGATATAAATGAATGAGAGGCTCCTGTATCGAAAAGAACAGATGCCGGGTGGCAATTAACAAGGAGCGTACCGAGAACGACGTTGGGATCCTCTTGAGCTTCTTCGGCAGAGATACAGTTGACATGGCCACGTGTAGCGGTGGCCGGCTTGGCGTGGAACACTTTCCCTGTCGGCTTGCCACGGCCAACAGCTTTAGCAGATTGGTTGGGGTTGGTCTGGGGACACTCACGCATATAGTGACCAGATTCCCCACACTTGAAACAAGTCACGGAACTGGTACGTGGAGGAGCATTGTTGGTTGGACCCCCATAGGGCTTGGCTGGAGCAGACTGTTGAACAGGGCGAGGCGTCTGGAAAGATGGCCTCGGTGTGAACCTGGGTGGCAGGGCGGTGTTGGGCACCCACACGCGGCGCTTCTGAGGACCAGCACCGGATGAGGAACCCATGTCACGGCCATGCTTGCGTGTTGCGTCATAATCAGTCTGACCAGTTTCAGCACTGATGGCCTTGTTAACAAGCTTCTGAAAAGATGTGCACTCATGCAGACGGAGGTCGCGGCGAAGCTCAGGACTAAGTCCCTTACGGAACCTTGCTTGCTTCTTGGCATCAGTAGAAACTTCCTCAGTTGCATATCGTGCGAGGTTACCAAACTCTCTGCTGTAAGCATCCACAGAGAGTCGGCCTTGGGTGAAATTGCAAAATTCCTCACGTTTACGGTCCATGAGACCCTCCGGAATGTGATGTTCACGGAAAGCCTCACTGAATTCAGCCCAAGTAGTGACATGGCCCGCTGGGCGCATAGCTCCATAATTCTCCCACCATAGACTGGCGGGGCCTTCAAGATGATATGCAGCAAAGGTGACCTTGTCAGCCTCAGCTACTAGCGCGGAACGCAGCTTGTGAGAGATACTGCGAAGCCAGTCATCAACATCGAGAGGCTCGACGGAGTGGTGGAACGTGGGTGGATGTAATTTGATAAAATCACTGAGTGACACCACGTTAGTCCTCTGATGGTGTGCTGTGTTCTGTTCAATACGCTCCAACAAACGGTTGGTCTCCCGCTTGTTTCTCTCGGCTTCCATCATAACCTCGGCTAGGGAAGGAGGATGAGGCAGATTTGCATTCCTGACTTCGCTGCCTTCGGCCTGCTCTTGAGGAGCAGGGTTAGTGCGCGTGTTGACCATCCTAGGTAAACAAGACAATGATTTAGTCAGAATGATAAAATTCCGACATAGGATACAACATGTAAGGAATAACTCGAAATGCAAGATGATCATCCGTATGACATGGTAGATACAGAGACTGCTTCTTTATTCCATCGTCATACACACCATACAGGGTTTAGTACAAGACCAAACAAAGTACTATTACGGTGAAAAGAGGATTACATCTCATCGGAGGCATTCCAAGCTCCTATACATTATTTTTCTACACCTCCGGAAAGAGTACAAACTAGGTCATATCCCATGAGTCACGCGGAACGATAGATGACACAGCTAGTGCGAACTAGTGATACTACCACTAACTCAGACCGATCCGTAGTAGTCCTCGTAGAAGTCACCTCCATAGCCTGGAAGCTCAACATGATCATCCGGAAATAGACGATCTCGCGGAGCTTGTGGACCATAGGGACTAGGATGAGGTCTTGGACCAACAAACGGTGGCCTGCGGGGACCGTGAGGTGGGGTGATGCCTCCTACATCACGCCAACCCATCACGTCTGGCAGAGCAGATCTCACAGGATAGAGATCGCGCATATCCGAATATCCGGCTTGCACTGCCGGTGCAAACCGAGTCAATGTGGCCCAGTGGTCAGCACGGGTATTGAAGAGCTCTAACCTCAAGGCCCGATTTTCACGGTCCTTATCCTCGAGCATCTCAGCAGTAGTGCGAGTCCGTGAATCCTCCTGGGTGGGGTCAGCATAGATAGCCTGGAGATACCCTTGTGCTCCCGGAAGTGATCCTGGCATATACCGGAAATCAGAGTCCCGAAATAGACCAGATCTGACTCGCATGATGGTCATCATAGAGTAGGCGGCGTCCTGCACAGCCATCTCAATAGTAACCCCGAGTCCATAGGAGCAGTGAAGGGGCTCGGTGGACCCAGGATAAGATGGAAATATCCTGACAGTGCAGAGATACTGGCTTTGATTAAAGTCTCGGAATTGCTCTTCGACCGTGTACTCAGGATACCAACGGTATCCAGCCTCAGTCATTACCCTGACCAACATGGCAGTATGGCCGGGTACATCTAGGCATCGAGTTAGGCGAACCACTTGATTGAGGTCGCGAGTGGCCATCTGAAAGCACAATCATAATGCAAAGGCATTAGAATTTCTAGCAAAATTTCGGCAGCATAACAGCTGAAAATGCTCAAGAAGGATTTGAGACATTTGACAAAGGATTACATACACACTCAACATCATCATATCAAGTTCTGAGTCCATCCTAGCAACATAATGTGGTAGTAGAATTGAACTAGGCTTGTATCCATCAAACTTATAAGGTACTACTGATTAGTAACACGTGATCCTGATAGAGAGAATAGATCCTAATTCCTTAACCCCCGGTGGAAGAATAGACTGACTCAGATCAGAATGTTATAAGATAAAGGAGTAAAAAGAGCCTTACGTTCCAACCCACAAACAATTCCCCTACATATAACTAAAGAATTTCTAGACTCAACATCGACCAGTTTGGCTTGGAGAACCTACAGGCAGTCCGGCTCTGATGCCAACGCTGTCAGGACCCCGACTCGATGTCACATCGATCTAGCCGGTAACACCTCATATCACTTTGCGGCCTCATGCACGGTATCCCCACGGGTGTCGCCTTACCTTTGCCCGGGACCGTTTGCGCCTTTTGGCTCACGTATATGATAGTGTCGCTAGCATCCATATGATAAAGAGCCCGGGCTGACATGACTAGTCGTAAACCCAAAGTGGCACAGACTTACAGGGACAGGCATCCATGACCCAGCTTCGAACGTGTCGGTCATCAGCAAGTGGGTCCAGGCTGTAGCACTGGGCTAGCAGGACTCCGGTAAACCGGGCTGTAGCGGGCTAACAGGACTCCGGTACTCAATGCGTGACATTTCCCCGAAGGGACAGACACCGGAACGAAGAAGGACACATGCCGGCCAGCCTAAGTGTTCCAGAGCAGTAGCAAGCTACCATGGCTCAGCGGTAACACTAGGAGACATTTCCCGGTAAGAGAGGCTACTAAAGATAAACAACTAGATAGTCAGATCCCACACATACCAAGCATTTCAGTCATACACACAATATGCTCGATATGTGCAAATACAACAAGGCATCACAACATGACTCTACGACACAAGTACTTTATTTAAGGCTCAGAGAGCCATACATAACATACACAAAGGTACGGGTCTCACGACCCAGCATTCAAGTCATATAGTCATACAAACCAGCAGCGGAAGTAACTTGTGTGAGTACAGACAACTAGAAAGATAAAAGAGGCTTGGAAAGCCTAGCTATACTACGTGGTCCTTCACAAGCTCAGGATCACCACCTGGGCCTTTAGCCTACTCATTGATGTCAACGTCTACGTAGAACCCCTCAGAAGGGGTTGCAGCGTCTTCTGTAAAAATGTAAATTATAGCAACATGAGTACAAAGGTACTCAGCAAGACTTACATCAGATCCTACATACATGCATATTTTCAAGAAGGGTTGGTGGAGTTATTGCAGCAAGCCAGCTTTGACTCTTGGCTAGGCTAACCTACGAGACTCCAACTTGAAATGGTTTTTCGCACACGAGTCCACTAATCACCACTTCAATACACTACCGAGGATCCATCTCCATCTTCCTACGGAAGAGCCATCCTCGGCACTCACACTTATCTTGAAGCTTTTAGTAGTTTCCATTTACTTGTCTATGAACTGTATAGGCAACCAAGTAGTCCTTTACCGCGGACGCGGCTATTCGAATAGATCATGATAACCCTGCAGGGGTGTACTTCTTCATACATGTTTCCACCACTTAGCGTCTGCACACGACATGTGCTCGGCAGACTTCAAGCGAAAGCCGACGTGGGTGTAGACCACGACCTACCTAAACACCTAAGCCTCTAGTCCAGGTTTATCGCCTATCCAGGTTCCATCCGCAGGGAGTCCGGCCGAGGTTTCCCATACGGCCCCGAACGATGTGAACAGGGTTCCCGAAATACCTAACGGGTATTCGGTACACCCGGCCACGTACCTACCGCATCACAGCCCACCCCTACGGTCAGCGCTGTCCGCGGCCTTCAGTAGGCTACAAACACCAGAAACTACTTGCAACTCCTGGACAGAGAGCTAGGGTGAATAAGAAGTCGAGCGGGGTCATATTTCAGGGCCCAATGCATGGTAGTAGCTGTATCTTAAATCACACATACAGATCTCAGTGCTTAAGGTCGGCTTCAATGAAACAACCCACCATGTACTCCTACATGGCCTCTCATCGATACCTTTACGAAATCGTGTTCACCAGACCACTCTCATTACCGACATAATCATTTCACCCTAGCCCATCACCCAGATGAACCAGACCTGACACGACTCTAGGCATAGCAGGCATAGCAAGGTAGGAACAACACATACATATGGCTCAATCAACTCCTACACATGCTAGTGGGTTTCATCTAGTTACTGTGGCAATGACAGGTCATGCAGAGGAAGTGGGTTCAACTACCGTAGCACACAGCAGTTTGAAACGCGTTGTCTTAATGCAGTAAAAGAGAGCAGGAGCGAGAACATGGGATTGTATCGATATGATCAAATGGTTGGTTGCTTGCCTGATGGTTCGATGCACTGATACGGTTCTTCGTTAGGGTAATCACGGTACTCCTCGGAGGCAGATCCTGCCGCAAAGAACACCGATACACAACCATCACCAAACAATGTGCAACAATATGATGCATGCATGAAACATAGCAATATGAGTGTGTTGGGCTAATGCAACTAAGACCAGAAGGGTTTGCACCAATTTGAATCAAAGATTCAAATTTCAAACTCAAACATGGCCTTTTAAAGTGCTTTTCCTTGTTCTGCATTAAACATCAAGTTAACTTGTTTAATCATGCATGAAAATAGTACAGATGGATAGATTGGATTTTTCTGATCATTTTTCATATATAATTTTTCTGATTTGGAGTTACAGAATAAAAGTTATGAATTTTTGAAGTTTAAATTATATTCTGGAATTTCCTATATTAGAATAATTCCAGAAAATCAATTATTGCGTCAGCCTGACGTCAGTGTGACGTCAGCAGGTCAACGGAATAGGTCCAGGTCAAACCTGACAGTGGGTCCCGCGTGTCAGGGTGATTAATTAATTAGAGTTTAATTAAAACTAAACCTGTTTAATTAACAGGGCTGGGCCCCACCTGTCATTGACTCAGGGGAGTCAACCAGGGCCCACCCGTGGTCAAACCCGGGTCGGCTGCACCGGCGTTTAGCCGGGCGAGGGAGGCGGCGAGCAGGTGCGTGGCACCCATGCGGTGCTCGTCGCCGAGCACCTGCCTGCCTGCCTGGCCGGCAAGCAGCTCGCTGGCGCGGTGCTGGGCTGGGCCGGCAGGTGGGCCGGGTGCTGGGCGCCAGGTAAGCTTTTCCCATTTTCTTTCTGTTTCTGTTTTTTTAATACTTCTGCAACTTTGTTGAATTAAATAAAATACTTAGGCAACTCCAAAAATCACCAAACTACTCCTGGTCCATAGTTGGATTATTTCCAACATGAAACATTTTAGTTTGGAGTTATTTGAGCATTTAAATATTTTATATAATTTTAAATGCCCAAATTCAAATACTTATGATTTAATTCAAAAACCCTAGGATGGCCTAGGAAAATGTGCACCACTTTTGGCAGAGGTTCTGAACCAAGACAAAAATGATGGGCATTTTAGAAGGCATTTCAGGTTCATTGAAAAAGTTTTTAGTAAACCCTAGTTGGTTTCAGAGGGGACTGGGGGTTCTGTCATCCCCATTTCAAGTTTCTGGTGAAAGAATAAACATGATGCAACACTCTAATGCATGACTAGCTAGGGTGTGACAGGAATACCACCCTCTCATGGGGCCTGGGGGTGGGGATGAGCTGCCCCTCATCTGGGAGCCGGTGCGCGATGTCGTTGGGCAGGTATCCGGCTCTCCTCAGTTTCTTGATGTCTCCCTCCGTGACGGAGGAGACCATCCACTTGCCTCCCGCTCCGGACATGGTTGGAGAAGGTTGAGGTGGAAGCGAGGACTTGGGCGCTGGAGCTCGAGTGTGCGGAAACGGATGAGCAAAGGAGGAAGAAGGCGTGGATAGAAGGGTGAATCCTTATCCCTTTATATGGGCGGACGAAACTAAGCGTCCCCACTTGCCTGGTAAAACTCGCTTATCCCCCAAGCGCCGCAATTGATGGCGCGGTTGGGTTACCCACGCCCGTATTGATGAGAATCCCGTAATAAGGGGACACGATCTCTGCTTTGACAAGACGTGTCAAAAAACTACCTCGCGTTATGTGCGGGGCTAGTTAAAAGAAACGGTTCGAATAATCACCGGTCCATGACGTAACGTCATGCTGCCAAAACAAGCTAGCAAATTAGACCTGCGAAAATATTATTCTCTCTACGGTGGAATGTGGAACTTATTTTGCAGGGTCAGACACTATCCTCGTATTCAAATTCTTCTGTGATGTATTCGGAGAAGGAACCCGCCTTGCAATGCCGAAGACAATACTGCGCGCCGGACTCATCGTCATTGAAGCCTGGTTCAGGGGCTACTGAGGGAGTCCTGGATTAGGGGGTCTCCGGACAGCCGGACTATCTCCATTGGCCGGACCGTTAGATTATGAAGATACAAGATTGAAGACTTCATCTCGTGTCCGTATGGGACTCTACTTGGCGTGGAAGGCAAGCTAGGCAATATGTATATGGATATCTCCTTCTTTGTAACCGACCTTGTGTAACCCTAACCCTCTCCGGTGTCTATATAAACCGAAGGGTTTTAGTCCGTAGGACAACAATCACAACATACAATCATACCATAGGCTAGCTAGGGTTTAGCCTCTCTGATCTCGTGGTAGATCTACTCTTGTACTACCCATATCATCAATATTAATCAAGCAGGACGTAGGGTTTTACCTCCATCAAGAGGGCCCGAACCTGGGTAAAACTTCGTGTCCCTTGCCTCCTGTTACCATCCGGCCTAGATGCACAGTTCGGGACCCCCTACCTGAGATCCGTCGGTTTTGACACCAACAACGATCAAAACCTTGTTTGAACCTTAGAATGGTATGACAAATTTTCCCCTTGTACAAGGCAGTTGTTGCCAACCGTAGGTCATACGGTGAGGTTCAAGCCCAGACCCGTTTTCTGCAGGGACCCAGTCAAATTGTTTGATGACCACCATGATATATCGATAGTTGTTTAGTATTGGCGCTAGACCCATCAGCTAAGAAGACCCAGTCTCGAAAGAACCTTACCAAGATGAAAGGACACAAGAATTGAGGAAAAAGGTTAAGCCACTACCAGAAGAGCCCCGAGAAGGAATTATCCTAAATATCTGAGAAGATCGACACTGCCAACAATGAGGACAGAGTATATGAGTTTTGATGGAACCGTAACAATGCTTCTAAGGGTGGTAGCACCCGAGACCCCGGAGACGATCGAGGGATTTTGAGAAGACCCCAAACCTAACCTATTTCTTGCTAGCCTCTGCGAAACTCGAGGACGAGATTCGTTTTAAGGGTGGTAGGTTTGTAACATCCCAAAATTCTAAATTTTGGAATGTTATATTAAATAAATAGATCTGTTTGATTGTGGTGTGGTTGCTCGTGTGAAATTGAGTGAAATTCGAAACTTTTTGAAAGTTAAATGAGAGGGAATACAATGACTTTCCCAAAACTTTCACCTTGCTTTCTGATCTCCAAGAATTCAAATTTATTTCATCACAAAACCCTAGAGAGAAGATGACATGACTTCTTCCATTTAAATAAATGAAAAGGGTTGTTGAAAAGATTTGAATTTCATTTGGAAATATTTCAAATTTAGAAACTTTAAGCAACTCAATGATTTTCATGAGAGAAGATAAAATGACTTCTTCAAAACATATGAAATATGAGTTGGAAGTTTAAAAGAATCAAATTTAAAGTCCCTTTGAAATTATTTTCAATTTGGAGTTATTTGGGTTTTATTCAAATTATTTTTCTCCAAAAATAAAATAAATGGAAAATATGGTAAAATGATTCCCTACATCATAAAATTAGAGAGAAATAATTTTGAAATCATTTTGGTATTTCTAAAATGATTTTTATTGGGTTTTATTGTAGAAGTGGCACTGTTTGAATTATTTGAATTTTTGTGAATTTTATTTGACACTAGGAAAATGTTCAAGTTATAGAAAATATTTTTTAAAAATTTCGATATATAGTATGCCTATATATAATTTTACTTTTGTTTTCGTTATTCCTTTTTTTCCTTTTCTGTTTCTAAAAAAATGCACGTGCGCCTGGAACTAACTGTCGCCTACGTGCGCGGCATAGAGGCATCGGGCGCCCCATCATTTTATTTTTTCTCTTCTCTCCTACATGGGCCAGGCCCAGCCAACCTTTTTTTATTTGACTGAATTTTGTTTTAAAAAAACTATAGCGCTGCCGGGCCTAACTTTTAGCCCATGATTTTTTCAAATTTCATCTATGTACGGATATGTTTAGTCTCACATTGCCTAGCCTTTGACCCCTAAACCTCTTTTTCACCTATAAATATAGACCCCATAAAGCCTCCAAAAATCATCCGATTCGGATTAAATCAATATTTTGGCTTGACTAGATTCATTAAAGAAAAATATTTTTCTCCTCTTCGGTGGGACTTTTGGAAATTGTCTCCTCTCTCCGAAGTCGTCTTTTCTTTGCCTTATAATGGTATCTTTTTCGTTATTTTTTTATACTTCCGTAGTTTATTATTTCTAGACCAGTACGATAGAATAATTAGATTATTAATTAATCTATGTATTTATACATTAGACCTAGATTTTTTAGCCGCAGCTATTTTTCTTCCGTGAAACAACTTGATCCTGATTTTTCAAATAGTCATAACTTTTTACTCGTTCATCCAAATTAGATGAAACCAGCGGCTATAGTTTTGTCTTGTTTTCACCTATCTAGTAAACCTGTGAAATCAACTTTTTGAAATTTTCAAATTTCAAAATTTGTTCAGATTCACATTTAAACTTCTTTTGATTATAACTTGAGTTTTATAACTCCGATTTAATTGATTCCTTTTGCAAATGGAAGCTCTTGACCTAAACTTTCTGATAAGGCCAAATTCACATAATTTTGGTAATATTAGAAATTGTTTTATGTTGCAAGAGTTATTTGCTTGGTTTTGATGTTTTCTGAACTGTCTTCTTCGTTCTTCCCGATCTTTTTGAGTGATTGCTTATGTGTGGTTACTATTACTTGGTCACGATAGATTGAACGGAGTGTGACGAGTAGAACTATCAGGAGTTATGAGTGCAAATCATCTTCGTCAATTGTACAAGGCAAGTTCACACTTTGATCATTCCTTTTATTACCTAGTTTTTATGCATTAGTTTCAACCCACAAACATTGCATCAGTAGGATTTGATAACATGTGGGTATTGGGAAGTAGTTGATGAGGTAGGAACCTATTGTCCCGCATTCAAACCTTGGGAGTTACTTTTACGTTATGCTCATACTGCTATGCTATGCTCGTAGACGTGGATTGGTTTGAGAGAATCCATGAAAGATGTGAGAGATTATTGTTAACTAAGGTTTAAATTAAGGTGGCTACTTTAATACACATCTTGGTGGATTGGTTGGGGCACCCTAGGGATATACCAGTGGACTTTCCCGGACACTTGGGGATATACCAGTGTTGTCCTAGGAGATCACGGGGGTACCCGTGTGATCATCCAATGGTTTGCCACCCAGGCTCAAAGAGATCATAAGATTATTCATGCTAGAAACTTCCGTGTGCAGCCACAAGCTATTATGGGCTCTAGCATAGTTGAGTAAGTTGCATGACCCTCCAGTGGCAGGCTAGCAGATGTAGGGGATATAGGTTGGTACGGTCTACCCGGGTTTAGAGTTAATGCTTCTGAAAGACTGTGTCTCGGTCATTCGTTTCTCAAACACCATGTAGTGCGAGAAATCCAATGGAGGAGATCGAGTCTTGTGGGGAAAAGTGCGCAAACCTCTGCAGAGTGTACAAACTAATCATGATTAGCCATGTCCCCGGTTATGAACATCTTGAGTATCTGGTTCTTGAATTATCATGTTGATCTCATCACTTTATTTAATTAACTGGTTGGGTTAATGATTATTCTAATTGGGATTGAGTTGGAGGAACCTTCTCAATGTTTTCAACAAACTTTGTAGTTAAATAAAAAACTATTCCTTTGTTGTAGGGAAAAATTAGCTTTATGCAAAATTTAACTTAGAGCCTCCATCAGCCAAATATGCATGTAGTGATAGCCATTATTCATCATTGCTCTTTAGTGTGAATTTGCCAGTACATTCAATGTACTGACCCTTTGTGGCTGCAACGTCTCGTGTTGCAGGATTCTTACGATGAGTAAGTGATACATTAGGGTTACGATTTCTACACTCAACTTTGCCGTTGGTGTTGATGGGAATCCACAACCTTTGTTACTTCCGCTATATGGATTGAGGTAATAGTATTTACGTTACTTTATACATGTGATTTACCTTTGTTATAAATCCTTGAGTACAGTGTGTGTCAGCATACCGATCCAGGGATGACACTTAGGCACAGAGACTTGATCGCCTGAGGTCGGGTTGCTACAGCGCTCCATTCCAAAAGTATTCTCCTTATTTATCTATGGAAAATGGGCTTATATACCAGAAGATGGGCACCAGAGGCTGGAT
>NC_041382.1:255210630-255254851 GCF_002162155.2 Triticum dicoccoides
GCCTCACGGGCACCTGGGTAGCCCCTTTGGTATTTCTTGCTTAGTATTTTTATTTATTCCAAAATAATTTTCCGTGAAATTTCAGCTCATTTGGAGATGTGCAAAATAGGTATATCTGACATAGCTTTTTCAGGTCTAGAATTCCAGCTGCCGGCAATCTCCTTATTCATATAAATCTTGAAATTTAAGAGGGAAAATGCATTAGAATGGTACTACAAAGTATTATATTGGTCAAAAACATTATAAATAACAGGTGGAGAACATGATGCAAAATGGACGTATCAACTCCCCCAAGCTTAGACCTCGCTTATCCTCGTGCGAAAGCCGATATCGATAATCATGACCACATGTTTAGAGAGAGAGGTGTTGATAAAAATAAAATATGTACATATCAGCATCATGATCATTATTATAGAAGCAATATACATTACCATAAAACTTCTCATGAGAAAGTAACAATTCATCAAAACAACGAAGATATGGCATAAACTTTCTTGAAAACTAACAAACTATGTTCCAAGTCAACAAAGCAATTACAATTCATCATCTTTTCAGGAAGGGTCTCATGTAAGAGCTGTTGTTTAGCAAGTCGACATACTCAACTATCATTTAGTCTTGTATGATTGTTGACACTCATGACATATATATGGAGCAAAAGTTTCAGCCAGACACATAGAAAGATAGGGGCTTATAACTTCGCCTCCCAACTCTTTTACCTCGAGGGCAATGTCAACAATAATAACTCATGATCACTGATATCCAATTGGATATATATGCCTAGATCTTTCCCCACCACACGATGCTTGCAAAAGAGAAAAATAAAAAGGAATAAAGGAGGACACTATTGACTCTTGCATACAAAGTAAATACATAAAAAGGTAAAAGACAAGCCCTTCGTAGAGGTAAGCAGAGTTTGTCATGCGCTTTTTATTTTTGGATGTGCAAGCTCTTAATGCAAAGGAACGCCACTTAATACGGCCCCTTATGATAGCAACCTTTATTATGCAGTCCATCGCTTTTATTTCATTTTTTGACATTTGAAACAATAGGAGAGGCTCCTACTGTGAATTAAATTAAAGTATCAAAAGAGGTCTTTGAAAGGATCGAGAAGAGGTGTCTAGAGGGGGATGATTAGACCCTCAACAAGTAAAAGTGGCATTTTTTGAATTCTTCATGTTAAGGTGGAGTTTTAGCACAAGTTTAAACATTCACAATACATTTCAAGCAAGCATGACAAGAGTATATGAGCAGCGGAAAGTAAGGTGTGCAAGTTGCAAGAAAGTAAAGGGATGGGATTAGAGTGTGCAAACGCAATTGGAGACACGGAGATTTTTGGCGTGGTTCCGATAGGTGGTGCTATCATACATCCACGTTGATGGAGACTTCAACCCACGAAGGGTAACAGTTGCGTGAGTTCACAGAGGGATCCACCCACAAAGGGTCCACGAAGAAACAACCTTGTCTATCCCACCATGACCATCGCCCACGAAGGACTTGCCTCACTTGGGTAGATCTTCATGAAGTAGGCGATCTCCTTGCCCTTACAAACTCCTTGGTTCAAGTCCACAATCTTGACGGAGGCTCCCAAGTGACAGCTAGCCAATCTAGGAGACACCACTCTCCCAAAGGTAATAGATGGTGTGTTGATGATGAACTCCTTGCTCTTGTGCTTCAAATGATAGTCTCCCCAACACTCAACTCTCTCTCACAAATTTGGCTATGGTGGAAAGATGATTTGAGTGGAAAGCAACTTGGGGAAGGCTAGAGATCAAGATTCTTGTGGTTGGATTGGAATGTCTTGGTCTCAACACATGAGTAGGTGGTTCACTCTCAGAAAATGAATGCTGGAAGTGTAGGCACATTCTGATGGCTCTCTCACAAATGAGAGGAGGGTGGAGGGGTATATATAGCCTCCACACAAAATCTAACCGTTACACACAAAAGAGCCAACTCGATCAGACCGAATGTATGAACTCGGTGAGACCGATTTAGTTCAAAATGTGAATGTTAGGATTTTCAGTGGGACCGACATGATCAACTCGGTGGGACCTATGAGCTAGGGTTAGGGAAAAACTTGATCTCGGTTTGACCAATTTCTTCAACTCGGTGAGACCGATTTTAGTAACGAGCAAACAGAGAGTTGGTCAGGCAAACTCGGTGGGACCGATCCCTCCTCTTGGTGACACCGAAATGTTACGAAAGAGAAAGAGAGAGTTTGCCCCGTGAACTTGGTGGGACTGATCGCTCATTTCAGTGAGACAGAAACATTACAAAGGGAAACAGAGAGTTTGCAATCCCATCTCGGTGAGACCGAGATCCCTATCGGTGAGATCGAACTGATTAGGGTTTCTGGCTATGGCTATGTCAAGTGAACTCGGTGGCGCCGGATGAATCAAATCGGTGGGTCCGAGTTTGACTTTAGGTTTAGGACATATTTGGATTTGAGAAGATGGTTGAGGGCTTTGGAGCAGATCACTAAGCATTTTGAGCAAGTAGAGCATTAAGCAACACCTCATCCCCTTTTAATAGTATTGGCTTTCCAATGGACTCAATGTGATCTTGGATCACTAAAATAGAAATGAAGAGTCTTGAGCTTTTGCCAATATTTGTCCTTAGCATTTTGAAGGGGTTCCACATCCTCTTATCCATGCCACACCTTTGTTGAACTTTCTGAAATATACTTAGATGAAAATATTAGTCCAACAAGAGATATGTTGACATTAATTACCAAAATCACCCAGGGAGCACTTGTTCTTTCAATCTCCCCCTTTTTGGTAATTGATGAAAACATACACCAAAACCTTAGATAAAGATATGGAGAATAACAAGTAAAGCTTTGGAAAGACATGTAACATGCATAGGCTCCCCCTACATGTATGCAATCATGTAAATATAGAATATAAGAGCATGTGAATGCATAAGCATGTCAGAGCAAGCAATGAGTTACATGTATCTTGATTGTATGCATCAGATCAAATGATGTAAATACAGGAAGTGTACCTTCATGTTCATGAGTCCTTCTTGCAAACAATATGTACATCAACAAGAGATCATCATGCACATGAGTGTGATGCATATACTTACCTTATGGTCTTGAGATGGCTTTGGAGGACGTGAACTTGATAAAACAGGGTTAGATAACACAAGAACTCCTACTAAACAAAGCAAGTTTAGATAACCACAAGAGTACTAAGATTGGGATGACATGTAGTGAGTGAGTACTTAGTACTCTATTTGGATATAGACATGTACCCAAAGAATAAAGATATGGAATGAATTCCAAAATATTTCTTCCTTTAGATATGAACTCTTTCTCCCCCTGAATCTGATATTGCATAATGGGAGAAAATAAGGTAAAACAAAATCAGGACAAAGCAACAAAACATTTACTTAACATGTATTTCCCCTCTTAAAGACATGTGACTTCTCTCCTCTATGGTTGATAAGCTAAGCATCTGGAGAAGCTAAGATGTGCTTTCTCTCTTATGTGATAAGCTTTGATGTGCTCTCCCCCCCCTTGACATCAATTTCCAAGAAGGGATCTTCTAGAGCATGAGTCAAGTAGGTTTGACCCTTGAGTCACATTACAAAGTAGTATGCAATTTAAGATGCTAGTAGAGGACAAGAATCATCGAGTGGAGCTGGAAGGAAAATGATAATGACAATGGCGAGATGTTTTCTCAGTAGTGAAATCGGTAACACCGAATTATTTTAATCGGTGACACCGAGTTGGTAGTATCATAGATAATGCATATCGGCCAGACCGGGTTTGTCCTTGTCGGTTGGACCGATGAACAATCTACAATGCAGGATTGCAGTTTGGTCTAGCTAAGATGCAGAAATTGGCGAGACCGAATTCAATGCATAGGAAATATTTTGTCATCTCAGGTCACTAGGCAAAAAGGATCTCACAAAGATTTGTAGGGAATTTACTAAAAGATTTGCAATGAATTAGATGCAGGGAATGCAGAAAATAACAGACAAAGAAAAGAAATCTAGATGATTTTTTTGAAATGAAGGGGAATAAACAAGCAATAAACAAATGGAAGAACACAAAGAAACACTAGAGAACTTCATCTAGAAAGGGTCAACAACAAAGTCACCTATGTTAGAGTATGTTGACTGAGGAGTCAAGTGAGAACACTTGATCGTAGGTCATACTCATCGTTTAAGCTCAAAATGGGGTTACCATTTTTCGTTTAAGCATTTTGATGTATTTACATCTTGTTGAACTGCTTTGACCCATGACTTGGGGTAAAGCTTCTCTAAGATGGAATGACATACCTTGGGTGGTGTTGTTGATCTTGATCATGTAGTTGAACTTGTGTAGGATGCTCAAGGTTTATGTAGATCATCAAGAGTTGGGAGCACTACTTGTAGTTTGATTTCATCTACCTACATGGGTTAGATTTGCAAGGAAGAGCACTTGTGTATCCAAAATGACAATCATGAAATTTGATACCAAATGAAATATGATATATAGAAATTGTCAAATGATATATTGAAAGGATTCATGCTTCCTTGTCTTCAACCACCATATTTTAGAGACTTGGAGATGTTGAGATTGCTCATGATGTGAGTGAGTTGCAATCTCATAGATTTAGATCCATACAAGTACCTACAAGGGTTAGATAGCATGCAAGAGTACAATTATAGATCCAAGACATATGATGATTATCATAAGAGAAATATCAAGGATTAGTCAAAGGCTCATTGATACGTCTCCAACATATCTATAATTTTTGATTGCTCCATGCTATTATATTATATATTTTGGATGTTAATGGGCTTTATTTTACACTTTTATATCATTTTTGGGACTAACCTACTAACTAGAGGCCCAGCCCAAATTGCTGTTTTTTTACCTATTTTAGGGTTTCGAAGAAAATGAATATCAAAAGGAGTCCAAACGAAATGAAACCTTCGGGAACGTGATTTTCTCAACAAACATGATCCAGGAGACTTGGAGTGGCTGTCAAGAAACAAGGGAGGAAGGCACGAGGCAGGGGGCGCGCCTACCCCTGGGCACGCCCTCCACCCTCGTGGGCCCTCCGTTGCTCCACCGACGTACTTCTTCCTCTTCTATATATCCACGTACCCTCCAAACATCCAGGAGCACCACGAAAACCTAATTCCATTGCTGCAACCTTCTGTACTCGAGAGATCCCATCTCGGGGCCTTTTCCGGAGCTCCACCGGAGGGGGCATTGATCACGGAGGGCCTCTACATCAACTCCATGACCTCTCCGGTGATGTGTGAGTAGTTTACTTCAGACCTACGGGTCCATAGTTATTAGTTAGATGGCTTCTTCTCTCTCTTTGGATCTCAATACAATGTTCTCCTCGATTTTCTTGGAGATCTATTTGATGTAATCTTCTTTTGCGGTGTGTTTGTCGAGATCCGATGAATTGTGGGTTTATGATCTAGATTATCTATGAACAATATTTGATTCTCATCTGAATTATTTTATGTATGATTGGTTTATCTTTGCAAGTCTCTTCGAATTAGCAGTTTGGTTTGGCCTACTAGATTGATCTTTCTTGCAATGGGAGAAGTGCTTAGCTTTGGGTTCAATCTTGCGGTGTTCGATCCCAGTGACAGAAAGGGAACCGATACATATTGTATTGTTTCCATCAAGGATAAAAAGATGGGGTTTATATCATATTGCATGAGTTTATCCCTCTACATCATGTCATCTTCCTTAAAGCATTACTCTGTTCTCTTGAACTTAATACTCTAGATGCATGCTGGATAGCGGTCGATGTGTGGAGTAATAGTAGTAGATGCAGGCAGGAGTCGGTCTACTTGTCTCAGACGTGATGCCTATATACATGATCATACCTAGATATTCTCATAACTATGCTCAATTCTATCAATTGCTCGATAGTAATTTGTTTACCCATCGTAATACTTATGCTCTTGAGAGAAGCCACTAGTGAAACCTATGGCCCCCGGGTCTATCTTCCATTATATTAATCTTCCAATACTTAGTTATTTCCTTGGCCGTTATTTTACTTTGCATCTTTATTTCTCTTTATCATAAAAATACCAAAAATATTATCTTATCATTTCTATTAGATCTCACTCTCGTAAGTGACCGAGAAGGGCTTGACAACCCCTTTATCGCGTTGGTTGCGAGATTCTTATTTGTTTGTGTAGGTGCGTGGGACTTGAGCGTGATCTCCTACTGGATTGATACCTTGGTTATCAAAAACTGAGGGAAATGCTTACACTACTTTACTGCATCACCCTTTCCTCTTCAAGGGAAAACCAACGCAGTGCTCAAGAGGTAGCACTCATGCCTTGCATGCATCGAAATGGAGTTTCTACTCCAAGTTTGAGGCATCAATGATGTTCAATTCACCTCTCAAATGGCAAAATACTTTCTCATCAAGCGGTTTGGTGAATATATCCGCCAATTGCTTATCGGTGCGAACATGCTTAAGATCGATGTCTCCTTTAGCAACATGATCTCGAATGAAATGATGACGAACTTCAATATACTTAGTTCGAGAATGTTGCATGGGATTATGAGCAATCTTAATAGAACTTCCATTATCACAAAGCAATGGAACATGTTTCACATAAATCCCATAATCTTTAAGAGTTTGTTCATCCAAAGTAGTTGAGCACAACATGAACTGGCAGCAATGTATTCCGCTTCGGCGGTGGATAAGGATACCGAGTTTTGTTTCTTGGAGGACCAAGACATGAGAGATCTACCAAGAAATTGACAAGTCCCCGAAGTGGACTTTCTATCAACCTTGTCTCCGGCATAGTCCAAATCGAAATAGCCAACAAGATCAAAAGAAGACCACTTAGGATACCAAATGCCAAAGTTTGGTGTATGAATTAAGTATCCCACTATCCTTTTCACAGCCTTAAGATGACATTCCTTAGGGTCCGCTTGATATCATGCAGACATGCACATACTTAACATAATATCGGGACGGGAGGCACATAGATATAACAATGAACCAATCATAGAGCGATAAACCTTTTGGTCAACCGGTTTGCCATCCTTTGTCAAGTCAAGATGTCCACTAGTAGGCATGGGTGTTTTCATACCTTTTCTTTCTTGCATGTTGAACTTCTTGGATAAGTCCTTCATATACTTTTTTTGAGAAACAAAGGCACTCTCCTTAGTTTGCTTGATTTGCAAACCAAGAAAGAACTTGAGTTCGCTCATCATAGACATCTCAAACTTCTCTGACATTAGACTTCCAAACTTTTCACTAAAATGAGGGTTAGTTGAACCAAATATGGTATTATCCACATAAATTTGGCACACAAATAATTCTCCATTAACCCTTTTAGTAAAAAGAGTAGAATCAATTTTTCCAATCTCAAAGCCCTTTTCAATAAGGAACTTGGTCAAGCATTTATACCACGCTCTAGGAGCTTGTTTAAGACCATAAAGAGCTTTGTGAAGTTTGTAAACATGATCGGGTTTCTTAGGATTAACAAAGCCAGGAGGTTGTTTAACATAAACCTCTTCCTCAATTTCACCATTTAAAAAAGCACTTCTAATGTCCATTTGATATAAGGTAATATCATGATGATTGACATAAGCAAGTAAGATGCGTATGGACTCTAGCAACGGGGGCATATGTCTCACCATAGTCCATACCTTTGACTTGAGTGTAGCCTTGGGCGATGAGACAGGCCTTGTTGCATACAACTTGTCCATCTTCATCTTGATTATTCCGAAACACCCATTTGGTGCCAATTACATTTTGGTTGTTGTCCGACTTTTCTACCAAGGTCCACACTTGGTTCCTCTCGAAGTTGTGTAGCTCTTCATGCATGGCATTCACCCAATCTAGATCATCAAGCGCTTCTAACGGTGTCCTGGACTAGGGGTTACTCAACACGTCATCTCCTGATCTGTTAGATTGGGCCGAGGACCCCCATGACCGTATACTCATGGGCCAGTTCGGACAGCTGCCGCATACATGGAAGATTCCACAAGACTTGGTGATCAAGACAAGGACTCCTCCCCACCGGCGTATTCGGCTAGGACTCTTGTTATCCTAGGCCTTTGGTGCATTATATAAACCGAGGCCAGGCTAGTCGATAGAGAACATATACATACAATCATACCATAGGCTAGCTTCTAGGGTTTAGCCTCTCCGATCTCGTGGTAGATCAACTCTTGTACTACTCATATTATCAAGAATAATCAAGCAGGACGTAGGGTTTTACCTCCATCAAGAGGGCCCGAACCTGGGTAAAACATCGTGTCCCGTGCCTCCTGTTACCATCCGTGTTAGACGCACAATTCGGGACCCCCTACCCGAGATCCGCCGGTTTTGACACCGACACTGGTGCTTTCATTGAGAGTTCCGCTGTGTGATCGGCAAAAGGATCAATGGCTCGCCCGCAGTTCAACTGCGACACCGACATCTTCGTCGCCGGCTCGACTGGTCACCTTGGCTCGACCGAGGACCGTGCTCCATCTCCGATCATCATGTTCGAACGGGGGACTTCTTCAACATCAACTCCGATCTCTATCATGATCATAGAGGAGTCATCCATGGAGCTCGAGGGCTCAACGTCAACATTGCCCTCGGGCGGCCGTGCTATTTTTATGGACAGCGAACTTGTATTCACCGTCGCCACCTCCTCGAGCGTCGGTTTAACGATTGCTTTGGTGAAATAGTGCAAAATTTCATCGAGTTCTGATGGAGGAATCTCCAACGATCTACGATATACCGGAGCCCTGTAAAATCTGGACGGAAATCTAGACGAGTTTAGGGTGTGGTCTCCAGATCCCAGCTCGGAAGTCCTTTGGAAGATCCAACCGTTCATCTGCTGCGGAATTCCCATATCTACCACCGCTCCAAATTTCAGCTCGATCCGACGGTTCAAACACCGGGAACCTTCCGATGAGTGGACCAATTATTGGATCCGTTTTCTGCGCGAATACAGATCCGACCCGAATTCATGTTTCTTTATGAACATGATATTAGACAACCTTTTTAGAGGAATTCTCTTCTCGGGTATTATGCGTTGTTTCTAAACACGTGCCCGTAAATTTTCAAGCCTCCCCTGAGGTCATCCTCATCATTATGCTGGTGTCAAACCAGTCCGGCAATATTGCTGCAAGGCTACCGACCTGCGCTAGACACGTCGTCACTTTGTTGAGTCGAGCTCAACTTCTTCGGATCATCACCTCGGCAAGCCGAACAAGAGTCCGACATCGTGAAGGATAAATCATCACCAACATCGCCGTCCCACGGATTACACGGAGCGGGCATACCGGCATCGCCCCACGGTCACTTCATCAAGCCGACATCGATCACGTCACGACCTGCATCGGCAGGGCCACACTATTGCTTCTTCAAGTTGGTGTCCATCACACCGATCTACTTCGACATCTCGGCTAGACCGGGGGCTTCGCCATCTCTTCATCAACCTACTCCGGAGACTTCGGCATCACTAGCCGACCAGCTCCGTCACGTTAGCTGGACCGAGGGCTTTGCCTCGGCGAGCCAACCTTTGCCAGCATCGCCATACCGTCACTTTATCGCCCATCAGGCAATGGGTGTGCGGATCGAGTCCCAATTTTCGGAATCACCTTTCTTCGGATTGCTACAACAAATAAACCAGGTGCTATTAATCCTAGTATTTTTTGCTTGTTCGGGTTCATTTTTCCCAAGGAATTATTACTCTGGTTTGTTCATCATATGTACACAGGTCTATCAAATGATGGCCACATTAACGACGGTCGCATGGTGGTTCGGTCAGTTTCCGTACATGGTCCAGCGAACGCCGCATCCGGAACTCGGACCGACCTGTGAATTCAGGCTTTGCCACACCTTTACCGCATCACACCGATGCCCTGCATCGACATTGACTTCGGCGCCAGGCCATATTTCTTTTATTATTCACTTTGCATAAATTATTTATTATGCAACATTTTTTATTATCATTACTATTATCTCTGGTTTGCACTATTTTTTGTGCACAGGAAAATGATCCGGGTTGGGCAGTATCGTCAACTCGGCGTACTGACATACCACGTCACCTCGGCTGGACGGGGGGCTTCATCAACACTTCATTACCCCATGCCGGGGACTTCGGCATCACTCTGCCGGCCTACATTGACCATGCTATGCGACCACTTCGGAGTGCCGAGCCCTTTGCTCCGCCACCTCGGGACCGGCTTGGGGGATGGAACCTTGTCCCGCATCAAGCTCGGACCGCGTCATCAATACCGAACACATTAACCAGCTAAGTTGCCTTCATGCTCAAAGTTTTAAATTTTTAACTTGTGTTCGGTTCGACCAAGCATTATACTTTTTTGGAAAAAAGTTGCTTGTAAAAAATTTCCTTGTCCAAACTTTGTTTGTGACGCACAAATTCAAATACCCCATTTATTTGGGGGCTTCCTTTATGAAGCTTTTCCTCTTGCATATGATTATACTTGTACAACTTCGTTCCTTGTTCATGTATTACGCCACAATATGCACCATATTAACTTAAGCGATTTGCAAGCTGGGTTGCCTGGCTCTTGTGCTTACCCCTACGTTTCCGATTGTTTGGCTAGGGAGTAAAGGGAGCACCTCTACGATTGTCACGACCGGGTCCTCCGAGCTCTGACCTCAGACTGGGTGAAGCCGAAAGCTAGCGCTCTTATTGTTTTCAATCATGGTCGGCACACAACGGAACTCATGAGTACAAAAAATCTATTGCACAAGTCTCATCGTAATAATGAGCACCGAAGAAAGGTATCGGTGGGGGTACTAGTTTCTTCGAAGATGCTTCTTACACTTCGTCTGTAATATAGCATAAGTTCCCTGAGCGCGCTTTGTCTGTTACAGCCTTATGGCCCGGTTGCCTAGTTATCGGAAACACTGTCGATATTCTCAACAGGTGGAGTACATAAACACTTTTCGGTCCTTGACCGAAGAGGGAGAAGCCGACGGTCAGTTAAGACGCGTTTAAAGTTCGGGTTAACAAAGATATGATATTAGTACTTCGGTACATACAATCATTATACATAAAATTCTTTTACCCAAGTCACTTGGGGGCTCTTAAATTTATATGAGCCGTTTTATAATAAGTGTTCTTCTTCTTAGTTGTTGCAAAGTTTTTATTACTATTATTATTCATCACTCCTTTTTTCGGCACGAGTGTGTGGTCACTAGCCGGGGAGCCTAATTTCTCTCTCAAAGCCGCTAGAGTTTAGTTTGCTAAACTAGCCTAATGAGAAGTACTCCGCCTTCGGGATAGGAGGTTGAAGCCATAGGCTGACCTGCTTGAAGTCTTGAGATAGGATGTGACATGTTAAAGCATGACAGAAGCACTCTTTTTTTCTAAGACCAATTTTCGGATTGGCACTGAACACTTGATCTTGTTCGAACGTCATGTTTTTACTGACGTTTTTTGGTTTTCTAAGCTTTTGGCACTTTTAAACTATTTGTGTGTTTTCAGCACAAGTCTTGCAGTGCAACGCCAGACACCTTTAGAGATTCGGCAAAAACATTCTCGGATATTGCTATATATGCATCGGTTTCGAATTGTGTATTCGGTCAATAGTTGGGTTGCCCGGCTCCTGCCCTTGCTTCCTACGTTCCGCTTTGTTCGGCTAGGCATGCAAAGGGAGAACCACTGCGATTGTGCTTCCAGCTCACATGGTTAAGCACCTCAGTGGAGAAAGCCGAAAACTGACTGTCATAATAAGCGTAAACTGGTCAGCGATCCGATGACTGTGTTAAATGACGGGCCATACATAAAAATGGCCGAAGTGTTTACGGCTTGACCTCGACTGTCGCCGAACACTACCGGGGGCTATTAACTGGCCTCCCAAACTAAATCCTCGATAGTTTGCTGTTACATTAGAGCTGAGGTTTCATGATCATGCTTAGCATGACAACCCAAAGAAAGGAACCGATAGCGGGACTATTTTTTTGGAAGACATTTCTTATGTTAAACAGTAATATAACATATCTCTCTGCGTACCTTTGTTTATAAAATCGTATGGCCAGATTGCCTTGTTTGTCGTAAATCTTTGCCCTCATAAAGGCTTTATAAAGTAGGACGGACACTCCTCGGCTACTGGCCGAGGAGGTGGAAGCCAATGGTCGGTCAACAAAGTTTTGTACAATGCGGATCCGAGCATTAATGACGTAAAGTACTTGGATACATAGAGTCATTACACATAATTTGTGATTTTACTATGGATATCGATCGTTAATTCAGCCACCCGTGCCCGCATTAAGGCTCGGGGGCTACTGGGCTTCGGGCTTATTATTTACAAATATTAAAGGGGCACATCGATCCCCCGATCTGGTGTTGCCACCCGACCAGTGTCTCGGGGGCTACTGCATTGCCTGTTCAATGCAGAAAATTTTAAGTGCAATACAGTTTCCGATGAGATTTTGATCCTCAGGTTGGTCGGTCGCACCCAACCTGAGTCTCGAGGACTGAGCATGCCGCTTTTTCTGTCCCGAAGTATTCTGCCGAGCTAGGACTTGATCCTCAGACCGATTTGGCAAATCAACCTGAGTCTCAGCGGCTACTGGGATCAGCGGTCTTATGTCATCCTTCAGGTGCATCTCGGGTTTTAGACCGATACACACCTTGAGGGCTACTGACTATATATCTCGGCAGAGAATAAATTGCACCAATAAAAAATATTGACAAAAAACCAGCCCACAGTCGGGGTGGTGTATCACCTCGGAAGCAGTCCGGCATAAAGCTCGGGCGCTAGTGGCTAGCTCCATAGAGGGCATTTCCGGCATTAAGCTCGGCTAAACTCCTTCAACTTTTTTGAACCAAGGTAATTTATGACAGTCCGGCGTTGGAGCTTGGACATAGTCCGGCGTTGGAGCTCGGATACAGTCCGGCATTGGAGCTCGGATACATTCCGGCGTTGGAGCTCGGAAGCGGTCCGGCGTTGGTGCTCGTCTGCAAAAGATACCTCGAATGCAATCCGGTGTTAGAGCTCGGACGCAAGAGGACACTGCCTCCCGGGAACAACTTCAAACCCGAGGTGTGGCATAAAAATAATAAGGCATTGATAAAGGCCGGAAACTTAAAGGGGCTCCTCGGATACCCGATGTATAAACTCGTCGAATGCATTTCGGCGATCCTCAAGATCGAAGATGAGAAGATTTGTTGAACCAGTTTTCAAGACCGACAACCGAAGATGAAGAACAGTTTGGAAGAATCGAGGAGCATCCCTAACTTGAAGACCGGTTCAGGGGGCTACTGACGGTGTCCTGGACTAGGGGGTACTCAACACATCATCTCCCGATCTGTTAGATTGGGCCGAGGACCCCCATGGCCGTATACTCATGGGCCAGTTCGGACAACTGCCGCATACATGGAAGATTCCACAAGACTTGGTGATCAAGACAAGGACTCCTCCCCACCGGCGTATTCGGCTAGGACTCTTGTTATCCTAGGCCTTTGGTGCATTATATAAACCGAGGCCAGGCTAGTCGATAGAGAACATATACATACAATCATACCATAGGCTAGCTTCTAGGGTTTAGCCTCTCCGATCTCGTGGTAGATCAACTCTTGTACTACTCATATTATCAAGAATAATCAAGCAGGACGTAGGGTTTTACCTCCATCAAGAGGGCCCGAACCTGGGTAAAACATCGTGTCCCGTGCCTCCTGTTACCATCCGTGTTAGACGCACAATTCGGGACCCCCTACCCGAGATCCGCCGGTTTTGACACCGACAGCTTCTTCAACCTTCATAGGTTCAATACTAGAAATGAATGAATAATGTTCACAAAAAGTATCCAAACGAGTTTTAGAGTGAGCAATTCTCCCGATTTGAATATCATAAAAGATTTTTTTGACGGGATGGTCTCTTGAAACTCTTTCTCTGATTCGCGAGAGATTTTGTTTGGGTCGGGGTGGAACACCCTCTTCATCATCTTGTTCTTCCTCTTGGCCTTCTTCGTTGTTGGTGTTGTTGTTCTCTTTTGGAGGTGGAGAAGGAGGTTGATGAGGTTCATCTTGGTGTACTTCCTCGTTTTCTTCATCTTGGCATGTCCCACTTGTGGATGCCTCCGAGTCAACTCATGGTTCACCTTGTCGTGAGGTAGAAGCTTCCACTTGAACGGACGAGGTACTCTCCTTCACCTCCGTTGGGCGAATCTTGCCAATAGACAAGTCTTGGATTGCTTCTGAAGGGTCTTTGTGTCCTACATCAATTGGAAATTGCTCTACTTGCGAGCCGTTATATTCATCAAACTGCACATCTACTGTCTCTTCAACCTTTCAGGTGAAATTGTTGTAGACACAGTAAGTGTGAGAGTTCGAGCCATAACCGGGTAGGAAACCTTCATGAGACTTAGGAGCAAATTTCGAACGACTATGCTTATCAAGAATATAGCACTTTGAGCCGAATACTCAAAAGTATCAAACTTGGGGTTTGTTACCGGGGAGAAGCTCATATGCCGTCTTGCCGAGTAGCTTGTGAAGATATAGACGATTTGTTGCATGACAAGCTGTCTCAACCGCTTCCGCCCAAAAGTGTTTTGGAGTCTTGTACTCATCAATCATCGTTCTCGCCATCTCAATAAGTGTCCGGTTCTTCCTCTCAACAACTCCATTTTGTTAAGGCGTGTACGTAGCCGAGAATTCATGTGAAATTCCTTCTTCGTCAAGAAACGTGTCCACATTTGTGTTCTTGAACTCCGTTCCATTGTCACTGCGAACCTTCTTGATCTTCACTTCAAATTGATTTTGGGCCTTCCTAGCGAAGTTCTTGAAGATATTTTGGACCTGCGATTTATCATCAAGAAAGAACACCCACGTAAATCTTGAAAAGTCATCGATAATGACTAAACCGAACGAATTACCACCGAGACTTTTATAGGCGTTTGGACCAAAAAGATCCATATGAAGCAGCTCGAGCGGTCTTCTTATGGTCATGATGTTTTTCGCGGGGTGGCTTCCTCCAACCTGTTTTCCTGCTTGACAAGCACTGCACAGTCTATCCTTGTAAAATAAAACATCTTTTGCTCCAAGGATATGATCACCTTTAATAAGCTTATCAAGATTTCGCTGCCCACATGACCTAACCTTCTATGCCACAACCAACCTTTAGAAGATCTAGCAATTAGGCAAGTTCTAGGTTGAGCCTTTTTAGTGAAATCAACAATTTATAGATCACCTCTACATATACCGGTAAAGACCATATTATGATTATCTCTTCGAAACACTTGGAAATATACTTCAGTAAATAGGACATTGAATCCAAAGTCAGCTAGTCTAGATACGGAAAGTAAATTATAGCCAAGAGATTCAATGAGCATAACATTTTGGATGGAGCTATCATGTGAGATGGCCACCTTACCCTTTGAGTTATCACCAAAAGTGACATACTTTCGAGGGCCGTCGTTTTCTGCAAGCTCATGAAACATATCCTTGTCTCCGTTCATGTGATCGGTACATCCACTATCAAGAACCCATTCCTTTCCTCCAACCATGTAGTCGCGAAGGTTAGCCATAAGACCAGAGTGTCTCATAGAGTCATCGAGATCAAAGTCAGTATCATCATCCTCATCATAGTATCCATGTTCAACATTATCTTGTGATTGATCATCACCTAGAGAGAGTGATTCATTAGATGTATGACCATGGAAATGTTCATCTTTATGAATTCTAATGACTTTCGAGATGATGTTACTAATGATTCCAACATCTCCTTTGGCACACATAAGGTCACGAAGCTCAAATAAACAATCACCAAACTTATGATCATTAGGATTCATTTTATTTAAAGCAATGGACTTTTGAAGAATCACATCTAGATTTTTCAAGGAATAGTTTGGGAACCGTTCCTCAAGAAATCTCCATATGGTGTAAGCACATTCCAGAGTAGGCAAGCAAACAATCAAATTTCTAGGCAATCCTCTAATGATAAGATTGATAGTTCTAAGATTGCGGATCATGTCGAGAGACTCATTGGGGGTAAGATGCAAGGGTTCAACAAGAGGCGCACAAGGGCTAGTAATGTACTTGTTCAAATGATATTCATTGAAAATCTCAAGCATCTCATTTTTTGAAGCATTAAAGAACTCTCCATGAAGCATAGGCACTCTACATCTAAAACTCCCCATCGTAGACTCATCCATCTTCCTTGAATGGTGATTAAACCAAAGCAATGGAGATCAATGCTCTGATACCAATTGAAAAAAGATCGAGAAGAGGTGTCTAGAGGGGGGGGGGTGATTAGACCCTCAACAAGCTGAAGTGGCAGTTTTTGAATTCTTCAAATTAAGGTGGAGTTTTAGCGCAAGTTTAAATATTCACAATACATTTCAAGCAAGCATGGCAAGAGTATATGAGCCGCAGAAAGTAGGGCATGCAAGTTGCAAGAAAGTAAAGGGATGGGATTGGAGTGTGCAAACGCAATTGGAGACACGGAGATTTTTGGCGTGGTTCCAATAGGTGGTGCTATCGTACATCCATGTTTATGGAGACTTCAACCGATGAAGGGTAACGGCTGCGCGAGTCCACAGAGGGCTCCACCCACGAAGGGTCCACGAAGAAGCAACCTTGTCTATCCCACCATGGCCATCGCCCACAAGGACTTGCCTCACTTGGGTAGATCTTCACGAAGTAGGCGATCTCCTTGCCCTTACAAACTCCTTGGTTCAACTCCACAATCTTGACCGAGGCTCCCAAGTGACACCTAACCAATCTAGGAGACACCACTCTCCAAAAGGTAATAAATGGTGTGTTGATGATGAACTCCTTGCTCTTGTGCTTCAAATGACAGTCTCCCCAACACTCAACTCTCTCTCATAGATTTGGCTATGGCGGAAAGGTGTTTTGAGTGGAAAGCAACTTGGGGAAGTCTAGAGATCAAGATTCTTGTGGTTGGATTGGAATGTCTTGGTCTCAACACATGAGTAGGTGGTTCTCTCTTAAAAAATGAATGCTGAAAGTGTAGGCACGTTCTGACGGCTCTCTCATAAATGGAGAGGAGGGTGGAGGGGCATATATAGCCTCCACACAAAATCTAACCGTTACACACAAACGATCCAACTCGGTCAGACCGAATGTATGAACTCAGTTAGACCGATTCAGTTCAAAATGTGAACGTTAGGATTTTCGGTGGGACCGATGAGCTAGGGTTAGGGCAAAACTTGATCTAGGTTTGACCGATTACTTCAACTCGGTGAGATCGATTTTAGTAATGAGCAACAGAGAGTTGGTCAGGCAAACTCGGTGGAACCGATCCCTCCTTTCGATGACACCGAAACGTTACGAAAGAGAAACAGAGAGTTTGCACTGCGAACTCGGTGGGACCGATAGCTCATTTCGGTGAGAACGACACGTTACAAAGGGAAACAAAGAGTTTGCAGTCCCATCTCGGTGGGACCGAGATCCCTATCGGTGAGACCGAACTGATTAGGGTTTCTGGCTATGGCTATGTCAAGTGAACTCGGTGGCGCCGGATGAATCAAATCAGTGGGGCCGAGTTTGACTTTAGGTTTAGGACATATTTGGAGTTGAGAAGATGGTTGAGGGCTTTGGAGCATATCACTAAGCATTTTGAGCTCCAGGACACCCATTCCTCTACAATTTCTTGGTTTGCAAACCATGCTCCAGGATGCCAAAAAGTTGCACGAATCCCCTTGTTTTTTCTTCTTGGTCCATAAGCATTTGCCTCCAATCTTGTCTAATAATTCAATGATACTGATGGATAGTTTAAGAGTACGCAAAGCAAATATTGTCAACGAGGTAATCACTGAATTGAGTAGAGAAAGTTTCGCTCCATAGGAACACATGTTTAGTGTGGCTGATATACGTCTCTCCACTTTGCATACCAGGGGCATTAGGTCTTGTACCGAGGGTCTCGTCGATCCCAAAGGGAGGCCTAGATAAGTGAATGGCATGTTGCCAACCATGAAACCAAAGATCTGGGTAATGTTGTTACATAGAGAGCTATCACAGTTGATTGGAATGACTGTGGATTTGTGAAAAATAATTTTTAGACCAATGGAAGCCACATAATCAAACAAAATGTTCTTGATGGCAGAGGCTTGTGCTCCACATGATGGAAGAACTAGAAATGTGTCATCTGCATATTGAATAACCGGGTAATATTTTTGGGTGGCACATGGGAATGGTAGCTTGAGTATTCCTTGAGCAAAAGCATCATTGATTGCTACTTGTAATAAGTTGGCCGCGAGGAAAAAGATGAGTGGAGACAGTGGATCACCTTGTCGTACTCCACTTTTGTAGTGAAACTGACGCCCTAGTACTCCATTTAGTAAAACTGATGATTTGCCGGACGAGAATATAGCCCTAATCCAACCCAACCATTTATCGCTAAAACCCATATGCTTCATGATTTCTAGCATAGCCTCATGCTTAATCATATCAAAGGCCTTAGAAAAGTCAAGCTTAAGGATAACAATCTCTTTTTCCGATGTCTGACATTGATATATGTATTCAAATGCCTAAGCAAGGCAATCTTGTATGGATCTACCCTTCAAAAATCCATATTGGTTCCGATGGACTATTTTTAGAATGAGCTTCTGTAGGCTGTTGGCAAGTAGTTTTGTGATTACTTTGAGACAACAGTTAAGCAAAGTGATCGGCCTGAAGTCATTGACTGTAGTGGGGGCATTTTTTCGGTATCAAGGTTATGAAACCCTCGTTGATACTTTCAAGGTTGAGATTACCATCAAAGAATTGGTTGCAGAGTTTGTAAAAATCCTCTTTAGTCATAGGCCAACATGTTTTGAGGAATGTACAGTCAATCCATCCGGGCCGGGAGCTCTATCCACAGGCATGTATTTGATCTCATTATCAATTTCACTGTGTGTGAAGGGGACATTAAGTTGATCGAGGCCTTCTATTTGTTTGATGATCACGGCTAGATCAAATTTCATTTCATGTTGTGCAGAAGCGCCTAAACGACTTTTGAAAGATTGAAAGATAACCGATTATTTACCTGCATGATCTTGTACACAGTAGCCATTTTCAATAGTAAGTTAGGCAATGTTATTTCTTCGGTATCTTTCAGACGCCATAGCTTGAAAGAATTTAGGTTGCTCATCACCAAATTTAACCCAGCGAATGGTGCAACGTTTTCTCCCATATTATTTTTGGTATGCAAGAAGCCGCAGAATATGACACTTGAGAATTCGCCAAAAATTAGCTTCAGGAGTGGTAAGGATATGTTTATTTTCAATTCATCTAGTTCAAATATGGCTCTGTTAGAGTTCTCAATTGCAATAGAGAGTTTAGAGATCCCCTTACTTAAACTCTTAAGATCATGCCTCAGTATTTTGAATTTCCTATAGAGGGCCATGGCCATGTTTGCAGATTGGACCGGGTTGGACCAAGATTTGCTCACCGTTTCTAGAAACCCAGGGTGATGTACCCAAAATTATTCAAATATGAAAATCTTAGACCAGGGGATGGAAATCATAATATAGACAACACAAGATATATGATCAGAGACTAGCATGCCCAGTGGTTTGACTAAGGTTTTTGGGTAAGATACGATCCAATTTGTGCTTGTAAAAAACCAATCAATTTGCTTTAGGAGGGGGTCAACCTACATATTACTCTAGGTATAAGCATGGACTTTGATTAGTAATTCCACCAGGATTTGAGTTTGGATAAAATCATTAAAAGTGATCATGCCCCCAAAATTTCCTCCAGGTTTGTTGCGGTTTTCTAGACAATGTATGAAATTAAAATCTCCCATGAGGATCTAGTCTTCCTTGTGTGGGATGTCCAACTCGAGAAGCCAATTAATGAAATCATTATGTTCTTCACCTTGAAAGGGGCCATAGAAATTTACTAGGGTCCAATGTTGTGCATATTATGTAGAGTGAAATCGAATAACTAGAGCAAACTCTTGGGAGGCAACAATAGTGGCCGTGAACAAGGAACTATTCCAAATAGTAGCGATACCACTAGAAGCACCACGTGGAGGGATAAATTTAATTTATCAAAATGGCAGGGACAACAGGACTTAATGAACATATTATCAAGGTCTTGTTTCTTAGTATACTGCAAGCAAATAACAACACATCCACTAGAAGTGATGGCATTAAACAAAGCTAATTGTCTCTGTTCAAAATTTAAGCCATGGTCATTTCGACAAAGAATGTTCAAATTAACCAAATGAAGCATAATGTAAACATAGCAGATTATGTAGTGGTCGAGGAAGAAGTAGTGTCCTTCTCCTCATTCAGAGCTGCTTCAGAGAGTTCCTCCGCTGGGATGGCACATTTAACCGTGCCAATGTGCTGGATCATAGCAATGGGTGTGGGGGGAGGCACAACATTGTCTTCTTCTATCTCTGCAATGACCAATGAAGACTTTGCAGAAGGATTTACCCTAGGCTTCACTTTTGAGGCACTTGGTGAAGGAAATATGCCCTACAGGCAATAATAAAGTTGTTATTTATATTTCCTTATATCATGATAAATGTTTATTATTCATTCTAGAATTGTATTAACCGGAAACTTAGTACATGTGTGAATACATAGACAAACAGAGTGCCACTAGTTTGCCTCTACTTGACCAGCTCGTTGAATCAATGATGGTTATGTGTCCTAACCATAAACATGAGTTGTCATTTGATTAACGGGATCACATGCTATAAGGGTAATAATCTGGGATTAACCCATGAATGAGCATATGTGTACCTCTCGAGTTGAACAAATAAAACTCATCGAGAGTGAGGTTCGAAGGTAGAAGAAGAGGTTCCAAGCAGATAGATAATTGCTTGAAGTCTGAACCAGAGTGAGAAAGGGGTTCAGAGCAGCGAGAGTAAGTATTGCGTCTGATACCAGAATAGAGCACTAGGAAGGTGGCCCGTGAATTAAATACGAAGATAAGCATGGGGAATAACCATTAGTAACAGGGTTGTACAGGAGAGTCAGGTTTCGATCCTTTGGAACTGTGGGTTATGGGCCCACCTTGTGGTTAAAAGTAGGAAGGGCGTTGACATCTTGCACGGTCATGATAGCAAGACAAGTCAGAGGGTAGCCTATCAGTTATGTCAGCAACAATGTTGGTACCAAGGGCGAGGGACGAAGAGAACCATTTTCCTGCTCGTTGAACGAGGCGGACCAATAGGAAAGGTTCTCATCCATCGGTGGTTACCAGAATGCTATCGACAAATGTAACAGGGTCTTACCGACACGGCTGTACACCAAGGTGTTTACATAAGCAGAAGAATATTACTGCTTAGATCATATGGATCACGAGGAAGGCTAAATAAATCAATGGAAAGGAAAATGTGATCATCAGATCAAACAGAATAATGGAAAGGGAAATGTGTTTGACACATAAACCAAGGGTATTTCCTTCCCAACGACAAGCAGAGCAAGATATCCATGACAGGATATAAAGTAGAAAATCTTTTAGGTAAGGGGAGATAAATTTAATGACATTACCCATACAACAGTGTTTGGATAACTAAGCAAGAAACATTTAGCATTGGGCTTCAAATGTTCTTGTTGAAAATCAGAGTACCACAGACATGCTTCGGGATAGCATTGACATGGTCTTCAAGCGAAGGTCGAACTTGGATACACAAAGGATTCATCAGGAACAACATATAGAATAAGTCTTACGATTTCCTCATGGAAGAATGGTTAACCTTGCTAAATAGGAAACTATAACAATAGGTTCTCCGGCCAGGTGTGCTAGGCATGACATCACCTTACCGGGACATATAAGGACCAATGTTATGACTCTTGCAAAAATATTGCAACCATCATATCTGACCGAGTTTCAGATTCGATTGGTGTCAGGATACCTCAGACTCAGGATGCCTGAGAAGAAAAGGTGCAACACAATTTGACGAGATGACATTGTGAGATTCTCAGAAATGATCTATGGAAGTGAGCTCTGAAACAAGAGTTCATCAGTAAACCAAGGAGAGGATGAGGAGGTGGCTGATAGGCTCAGCAACAAATCATCGAGATTTCCAAAGGATTGATTTCCACAGTTATGTGAACAAGGAAATATCATTTGTCGGATCAAATGATATAATGATGTATGCTCGAGGGAAACATACACAACTGAACAATGATAGAAGGGTGCACCCAGGAATCTAGACTAGGTAGCACGATCAATGTTCGAATGATGATTCAATAAGCAATAGACTTAGAATGAAACTATAGACCAATAACTTCAAAGCAATAGGGTTGCTAGAAGTTTAGAATTTACACATCACATACCATTTGTTGGTATTCCGGTTAGAAACAACACAGAGACCAAGAAATGAACGCAAAAGGCGAGAGATATTACTATATCAAGAATTCTCAAGATGTGGTATAATTACCGCGACATTCTTGACATAAAAGGTGGTAACATTCCAGGGTAAAGAAGAACAAATTCTGGATAGCAAGGATCTCAAGGTATAACACAAAACATGAATAAGTTTGTGTTGAACGGAAGGCAATAAAGTGGTCAGTGATAACACAAACCATTGAGGGGCGAGGATGGTATTTCTCATCAAGAATTCAATATATATCTTGGAAGAGCTCAGGATGTTGCTGATGACCACGACACATTTGTCGAGAGATTTCATGAAGATGTAATCGGTCGGTGATGACATCAAGTCAAATGATGATGCAACGAAAGTCAAATAATGCTTGAAGAAGAACTCATAAGAAGTTATGCAGTTCCGTGATAACCTCGAGATACCAGAGGGGGTAATACTCGATGACAGATCAAAGTAGAGGTTGGACTGGGGTATTGCTCTACAGAAGACAAGCGCTTAAACTTGCACGCGAAATGGTATTTAAAGGAGAACATGGTCGGAACCACGATTGCAAAAGGCCAGATCCCGGATATAAGATGAACTTATACCAAAGGAATAGTTTAATTTAAGAGAAGATTTAATGATAAGATCTACATCGTGTCCATGGGCATGAACACAAAGTTCAAGGTCGACTCCCACTTCTCCAATGCATAACCTTTCATTCACTTCTCACATTCGAAGAAGTTGTAGTGTTGAAATTTTATCCGACAAAATACCAGAAGTGTATGACTCATGAAAACTTTCGAGTTCACACAGTTTAGAGAAGGCATATGTTCAACCCATAGGGCTTCTTAGAAACATATACCACAAGTTTCAAGAGTAAATATCACAAGCTCGAAAGTAGAGCAAGGTTGAGAAAGTAGATGATACAATTTACCAAAGGCATTATGTATCCGAGGGAAGGCTCACAAGGTTATTTAATATGAAGGACGCTGTCGGATAAAATCCATTAAAGGATCTGCCGGTCCATAACAGAGCTGACGTGAGCATCAGCACACAACCAAAGGAAGTAACAATGCAAAGGCATTGGATTATGGAAACAAATGACTAATCCAGAGCTCAAATGCAAAGGAATTATGATTTTCAATATCAAGGGATCAGAAGCAATGTTCTGATTAGGGATGGATAAGTTGAATAGCCTTAGGGGTACAATCGACGACAATTGGATTTGTTGAGAACCAGCTCATGTTTAAAATGACGTCTGAGCCGGAAAGATAATTTAAAAGGATCAACTGATGATTGCGTGCATCCGCACTCATGTTGGATCAAAGGGATCAAAATGACGGTGCCTAAGGATACTAACGAATATTGCCAGACATATGGAAAGCATCCATCATGCAAGCAGACAAGTATTGCAGAGCAATAAGCTACTAAGGATTTTTGGAGGATCGAATAGTATTTCGATGACCATTGTGAAACACATGAACAACTGGGGGATGAGTGGATACTCGATAAGTGCGAGAATTATCCGTAGGGGTATTCAGGTGACAAAGAATAGCAAGGCAGTAAGCTCAAAGGATTATCGAAACAATGACGTGTATTTCGGGGTATCTTGTAATAACAAGACCAACTGGGAATAAAAGTAAGAACGACAGGTGTAAGTATTTATCCATAGGGATTTTTTGGTGGTAGGGAATTGCAAAGGCAACAGGCACAAGGTCTCGAGAAAATATCGAAGAGTATTGTTAGAATCTTCTGTTGAAGCAGTCGATCATCCGTAATGAAAGGGTTCTCCGGCAGGAAGTGGTAACGAGAACCTAGAGTTAGATTTTAGCAAAATCATTTAACCCGAATAGAAGAGAGATCAGAGTCCCAGAGTATAGATCGAGGAATAAAAGATCCTAATAACATCCGATGGCGACGTGGGCCCAGGGGCCGCACAGCCAAGTTAGTAAAACAATTTTCATCGACTAGACTCAACTTCGGCCAAGGAGTGTGGAAGGGGGATTCCTACAGGCAGTCGGCTCTGATACCAACTTGTGACGCTCCCGATTTGACCGTACACTAATCATACACACAAACGTGTGATCAAGATCAAGGACTCACGGGAAGATATCACAACAGAACTCTACAAATAAAATAAGTCATACAAGCATCATATTACAAGCTAGGGGCCTCAAGGGCTCAAATACAAGAGCTCGATCATAGACGAGTCAGTGGAAGCAACAATATCTGAGTACAGACATAAGTTAAACAAGTTTGCCTTAAGAAGGCTAGCACAAACTGGGATACAGATCGAAAGAGGCGCAGGCCTCCTGCCTGGGATCCTCCTAAACTACTCCTGGTCGTCGTCAGCGGGCTGCACGTAGTAGTAGGCACCTCCCGAGTAGTAGTAGTCGTCATCGACAGTGGTGTCTGGCTCCTGGGCTCCATCGTCTGGTCGCAGCAATCGGGTATAGAAAGGGGGGAAAGAGGGAGCAAAGCAACCATGAGCACTCATCCAAAATAATCGCAAGCAAGGAGCTACACTACATATGTATGCATTGGTATCAAATGGAATAAGGGTATCATATGTGGACTGAACTGCAGAATGCCAGAATAAGAGAGGGATAGCTAGTCCTATCGAAGACTACGCTTCTGGCCACCTCCATCTTGCAGCATGTAGAAGAGAGTAGATAGCAAGTTCACCAAGTAGCATCGTATAGCATAATCCTAACCGATGATCCTCCCCTCGTCGCCCTGTGAGAGAGCGATCACCGGTTGTATCTGGCACTTGGAAGGGTGTGTTTTATTAAGTATACGGTTCTAGTTGTCATAAGGTCAAGGTACAACTCCAAGTCGTCCTGTTAACGAAGATCACGACTATTCGAATAGATTAACTTCCCTGCAGGGGTGCACCACATTTCCCAACACGCTCAATCCCCTTTGTCCGGACACACTTTTCTGGGTCATGCCCAGCCTTGGAAGATCATCACGTCGCAGCCCTACCTAGGCACAACAGAGAGGTCAGCACGCCGGTATAAATCCTATGGCGTAGGGGTCTGGGCCCATCGCCCGTTGCACACCTGCACGTTGCGTGGGCGACCGGAGAGCAGACCTAGCAACCTCCATTACAAAGGAAGTTGCGTTACGCAGTCCAACCCGGCGTGCGCCGCTCAGTCGCTGACGTCACGAAGGCTTCGGCTGATACCACGACGTCGAGTGCCCATAACTGTCCCCGCATAGATGGTTAGTGCGTATAGGCCAGTAGCCAGACTCAGATCAAATACCCAGATCTCGTTAAGTGTGTTATTTTGAAGTAACCGCAAACGCCGACCAAGGCCAATCCCACCTCTCTCCTAGGTGGTCTCAACCTGCCCTGTCGCTCCGCCTCAAAGTAACAGTCGGGGGCCGTTGGGAACTCAAGGCCACCACTACCTGGATGGAGCCACCTGGCCCTTCAGCCCCCATCTCCAAACAGTATCACCAGTAATGTAACAGTGTAAAGTATATAGTATATGCCCGTGATCACCTCCTGAAGTGATCACGGCCCAGTAGTATTGCATGGAAGACGGACAAGAGTGTAGGGCCACTGATGGAACACTAGCATCCTATACTAAGCAGTAGGATAGCAGGTAAAGGTAACAACAGTAGTAGCAAGGACAGGCTATGCAACAGTATAGGATTAATTGAAAGCAGTAACATGCTACACTAATCTAATGCAAGCAATATAGAGAAGAATAGGCGATTTCTGGTGATCAAGGGGGGGGGGCTTGCCTGGTTGCTCAGGCAAGAAGGAGGGGTCGTCAACACCGTTGTCGTACTGGGTAGCAGCGACGTCGGTCTTGGTGTCTAGCGAGAGAAGAGGGGGGAAGAAAACAATGAATACAATGCAAACAGATGCATAACGATGCATGACAAAGCAAAGCGTGATGCTAGGCATGCCCTAACGCGGTATGAGGTGATACCGGTGAAGGGGGGAAACATCCGGGAAAGTATCCCCGGTGTTTCGCGTTTTCGGGCAGAGGAGCCAGAGGGGGAAAGCGAGTTTGATATGTTAGGGGTGTGTGGCGGACAAACGGGCTGCGTGTCCGAATTCGTCTCGTCGTTCTGAGCAACTTTCATGTAGAAAACATTTTCATCTGGGCTACAGTTTATTTTATATGATTTTCTAAAGTTTTAAATCATTTTTAGAATTTATCTAATTAATTTAATCCAACATTATCCAGAATAGTATTTGCTGACGTCATCATGACGTCATCAGTCAATAGAGGTGTTGACTGGGTCAAACTAACGGTGGGTCCCGTCTGTCATAGACACATTACCCTAACTAACAGATTAGTTAGTTTTAATCAGATATTTAGGTTAATTAAGTTTAATTAAACCAGATTAATTAAGTTAATACATTAATTATATTTTTATATTACATTTCTTTTTTCACCTTTTTTTCATTTATTTTGCAGGGCGTTGTGGCCCATATGTCATGGGCCTAGCGAGGCCTAACGGGCGCATGGGCGTTGCAGGCGCCCGACTCGGGCGACGACCAGCGAGCGTGGAGGGGGGTACTGACACGGCGCGGGTGCCGGGCGCCGGAGATGGCAGCGGCGAGGCCGCGGCCGGGCGGCGCCGGGGCTGGGTGGCTAGGGTGCGGCTGCCGGTGCGTGCTGGCCTAGCGCGGGCGTGGCCGGGCAGAGCCGGTGCGGCCACGGTGAGAAGCGAGCGAGGGAGCGGGGCGACACGAGGGCCGTCGGGCAAGGCGGCTGCGACGCCGGCGAGCGAGGCGGTGCTGGTCAGCAGCATCAGTCGCGCAGCAGCAGTAGTAGGACGCGGGAGCGGCCAACAGTGGCAAGTAGCAACAGCAAAAGGGAGGGAGGCCGCGGACTGCGTTTGGCGAGGCGCGCGGCCGTGGGCGCGAAGGTGTGCGGGCGGGGACGCGAGGCAGCAGGAGCAAGCTGCATGCGAGCAGCAGGTGGCCGTGCGGGGCGACGAGTGAGCAGCGCGGCGGCGGGCAAGCGGCGGGGCGCGCGGTGTCGGGACGGTGTGCACGGCGACAGGGGAAGGAGGAGAAAGAAGGGGAGCTCACAACAGGCTGCAGGGTTCGTGGCAGCGGGCGTGAGGAGGAAGACGGGGACGACGTCGGCGGAGAGGATGACGAGGATGCGACGTGGTGGTGGCGATGGGCGACGGCATCGGGTTGGAGACGAGGCAAGGACGCAGCTTCAGGAAGGCGTCGTGCGAGGGAGAGGAGGGGCATGGAGGAGTCAGGGAGGGGTGGCACCGGCGGCGGTTTGCATCGGGCACGGGCGGGCGGGAGGAGGGGATCGAACAGGGGCGCCCCTCTCCCTGGCATGATGCGTGTGTGCGTGTTGCGTGTGGCGGCGCTGGGAGGGAAACGGTGGGGGGATTGAGAGAGAGTGGATTGATCTAGGGTTAGGTGGGTTGAGGCCATATAGGCCATGGGGTGGCCGGCTGGGCTGTTTGGCTGGGCCACTTGGCCCAGTTGGCCCGGGGGTCTCTCTCCTTATTTTAATATTTTTGGTGTTCTTTTCTTTTTATTTTTCAATTTCTTTTCTGTTTATTTAATCTTTCAAATTGTTTTAGTTTTGTAAATCATATAGTTAGCACCCAAATTAGTAATAGTAGTTATACCACTGCCACAACTATTTTTGTAGTTATAAAAATAGGTTTTCAATAATTTGATCATTTAAGAGATGTTTAAATAATTGTTTCGGCTACTGTTTTACTTATCTTAGAACATTTAGTTACTTTATAAAAAATGTGGCTTCTTCACCAAAATAATGTATGGATTATTTGTCGCAAACCAAACATTTTAGTTTTAATGTTTTGAAAACTTATATTATTTACTTGATTTTGAATTTGAATTTGAACCAGTTTCGAACTAACGCGAGGTTAGCAACAGTAATCGAGGTGACGTGGCATCGTTAGCAGAGGTTTACTATAGCTTAAATATCCGGGCGTCACACCTCATGCTTAATCGTATCAAAGGCCTTAGAAAAGTCAAGCTTAAGGAGAACAATCTCTTTTTCCGATGTCTCACATTGATATATGTATTCAAATGCCTAAGCAAGGCAATCTTGTATGGATCTGCCCTTCAAAAATCCATATTGGTTCCGATGGACTATTTTTAGAATGAGCTTCTGTAGGCTGTTGGCAAGTAGTTTTGTGATTACTTTGAGACAACAGTTAAGCAAAGTGATCGGCCTGAAGTCATTGACTGTAGTGGGGGCATTTTTTCGGTATCAAGGTTATGAAACCCTCGTTGATACTTTCAAGGTTGAGATTATCATCAAAGAATTGGTTGCAGAGTTTGTAAAAATCCTCTTTAGTCATAGGCCAACATGTTTTGAGGAATGTATAGTCAATCCATCCGGGCCGGGAGCTCTATCCGCAGGCATGTATTTGATCTCATTATCAATTTCACTGTGTGTGAAGGGGACATTAAGTTGATCGAGGCCTTATATCTGTTTGATGATCATGGCTAGATCAAATTTCATTTCATGTTGCGCAGAAGCGCCTAAACGACTTCTGAAAGATTGAAAGATAACCGATTATTTACCTACATGATCTTGTACACAGTAGCCATTTTCAGTAGTAAGTTAGGCAATGTTTTTTTTGACAGAAAGACTGTAAGGGAACCCCCTACAGTATAAATGGTGCAACAAACCCAAATTGCAAGTACCATGCCTTGAACCTGGGTGGGTGGGAAGGCATCATCCCCTTCCCACCACTAGCCTATGCCTTAGTCTGCTAAGTTAGGCAATGTTATTTCTTCGGTATCTTTCAGACGCCATAGCTTGAAAAAATTTAGGTTGCTCATCACCAAATTTAACCCAGCGAATGGTGCAATGTTTTCTCCCATATTATTTTTGGTATGCAAGAAGCCGCAGAATATGACACTTGAGAATTCGCCAAAAATTAGCTTCAGGAGTGGTAAGGATATGTTTATTTTCAATTCATCTAGTTCAAATATGGCTCTGTTAGAGTTCTCAATTGCAATAGAGAGTTTAGAGATCCCCTTACTCAAACTCTTAAGATCATGCCTCAGTATTTTGAATTTCCTATAGAGGGCCATGGCCATGTTTGCAGATTGGACCGGGTTGGACCAATATTTGCTCACCGTTTCTAGAAACCCAGGGTGATGTACCCAAAATTATTCAAATATGAAAATCTTAGACCAGGGGATGGAAATCATAATATAGAGAACACAAGATATATGATCAGAGGCTAGCATGCCCAGTGGTTTGACTAAGGTTTTTGGGTAAGATACAGTCCAATTTTTGCTTGTAAAAAACCAATCAATTTGCTTTAGGAGGGGGTCAACCTACATATTACTCTAGGTATAAGCATGGACTTTGATTAGTAATTCCACCAGGCTTTGAGTTTGGATAAAATCATTAAAAGTGATCATGCCCCCAAAATTTCCTCCAGGTTTGTTGCGGTTTTCTAGACAACATATGAAATTAAAATCTCCCACGAGGAGCTAGTCTTCCTTGTGTGGGATGTCCAACTCGAGAAGCCAATTAATGAAATCATTATGTTCTTCACCTTGAAAGGGGCCATAGAAATTTACTAGGGTCCAATGTTGTGCATATTATGTAGAGTGAAATCGAATAACTAGAGCAAACTCTTGGGAGGCAACAATAGTGGTCGTGAACAAGGAACTATTCCAAATAGTAGCGATACCACTAGAAGCACCATGTGGAGGGATAAATTTAAATTTATCAAAACGGCGGGGACAACAGGACTTAATGAAAATATTATCAAGGTCTTGTTTCTTAGTCTCCTACAAGAAAATAACAACACATCCACTAGAAGTGATGACATTAAACAAAGCTAATTGTCTCTGTTCGGAATTTAAGCCACGGACATTTCAACAAAGAATGTTCAAATTAACCAAAAGAAGCATAATGTAAACGTAGCAGATTATGTAGTGGTCGAGGAAGAAGTAGTGTCCTTCTCCTCATTCAGAGCTGCTTCAGAGAGTTCCTTCGCTAGGATGACACATTTAACCGTGCCAATGTGCTGTATCATAGCAATGGGTGTGGGGGGAGGCACAAAATTGTCTTCTTCTATCTCTGCAATGACCAATGAAGACTTTGCAGAAGGATTTACCCTAGGCTTCACTTTTGAGGCACTTGGTGAAGGAAATATGCCCTAGAGGCAATAATAAAGTCATTATTTATATTTCCTTATATCATGATAAATGTTTATTATTTATGCTAGAATTGTATTAACCGGAAACTTAGTACATGTGTGAATACATAGACAAACAGAGTGTCACTAGTTTGCCTCTACTTGACTAGCTCGTTGAATCAATGATGGTTATGTTTCCTAACCATAGACATGAGTTGTCATTTGATTAACGGGATCACATAATTAGAGAATGATGTGATTGACTTGACCCATCCATTAGCTTAGCACGATGATTGTTTTGTTTGTTGCTGTTGCTTTCTCCATAACTTATACATGTTACTATTACTATGAGATCATGCAACTCCCGAATACCGGAGGAACACTTTGTGTGCTACCAAACGTCACAACGTAACTGGGTGATTATAAAGATGCTCTACATGTGTCTCTGATGGTGTTTGTTTAGTTGTCATAGATCGAGATTAGGATTTGTCACTCCGATTGTCGGAGAGGTATCTCTGGGCTCTCTCGGTAATGCACATCAATATAAGCCTTGCAAGCAATGTAGCTAATGAGCTAGTTACGAGATGTAGCATTACAAAACGAGTAAAGAGACTTGCCGGTAACGAGATTGAACTAGGTATTGAGATACCGATGATCGAATCTCGGGCAAGTAACATACTGATGACAAAGGGAACACCATATATCGTTATGTGGTTTGACCGATAAAGATCTTCGTAGAATATGTGGGAGCCAATATGAATATCTAGGTTCCGCTATTGGTTATTGACCGGAGACGTGTCTCGGTCATGTCTACATAGTTCTCGAACCCGTAGGGTCCGCACGCCTAACGTTCGGTGACGATCGGTATTTTGAGTTTATGTGTTTTGATGAACCGAAGGTAGTTCGGAGTCCCGGATTTAATCACGGACATGACGAGGAGTCTCAAAATGGTTGAGACGTAAAGATCGATATATTGGAAGCCTATGTTTGGACATTGGAATGGTTCCATATGAGTTCAGGCATTTTTCGGAGTACTGGGAGGTTACCGGAACCCCCCGGGGAGTATATGGGCCTTATTGGGATTTAGGGGAAAGAGAGAGGGTCCCCCTAGGGCCGGCCGCGCGCCCCCAAGGCCTAGTCTGAATTGGACTAGAGGGGAGGGGCGACACCCCCTCCTTCCTTCTCTTCTCTCCTTCCCTTCCTTCTCTCCTACTCCTACTTGGAAAGGGGGGAATCCTACTCCCGATGGGAGTAGGACTCCCTAGGACGCACCATAGTAGAGGGCCGGCCCTCCCCCTCCTCCACTCCTTAATATACGGGGGAGGGGGGCACCCCATAGACACACAAGTTGATCATTGATCTCTTAGCCGTGTGCGGTGCCCCCTCCACCATAATCCACCTCGGTCATATCGTAGCGGTGCTTAGGCGAAGACCTATTCTGGTAGCATCATCATCACCGTCATCACGCCGTCATGCTGACGAAGCTCTCCCTCGACACTCTGCTGGATCGTGAGTTCGTGGGACGTCACCGAGCCAAACGTGTGCAGATCGCAGAGTTGCCATACCTTCGGTGCTATGATCGATCGATCGTGGAGACGTATGACTACATCAACCGCATTGTCATAACGCTTCCGCTTATGGTCTACGAGGGTACATGAACAACAGTCTTCCTTCTCGTTGCTATTCATCACCATGATCTTGCGTTTGCGTAGGATTTTTTTTGAAATTACTGCATTCCCCAATAGTGTCACCCCGAGCCAGGTTTATGCGTAGATGTTATATGCACGAGTGATGACCGACAAATGTTGGGGATCTATCGCAGCCTTTTCGATAAGTAAGAGTGTTGAACCCAACGAGGAGCAGAAGGAAATGATAAGCAGTTTTCAATAAGGTATTCTCTGCAAGCACTGAAATTATCGATAACATATAGTTTTGTGATAGGGTAATTTGTAATGAGTAACAAGTAATGAAAGTAAATAAGGTGCAGCAAGATGGCCCAATCCTTTTTGTAGCAAAGGGCAAGCCTGGACAAACTCTTATATAAAGTAAAGCGCTCCCGAGGACACATGGGAATTATCGTCAAGCTAGTTTTCATCATGTTCATATGATTCACGTTCGGTACTTTGATAATTTGATATGTGGGTGGACCGGTGCTTGGGTACTACCCTTACTTGGACAAGCATCCCAATTATGATTAACCCCTATTGCAAGCATCCGCAACTACAACAGAAGTATTAAGGTAAACCTAACCATAGCATGAAACATATGGATCCAAATCAGCCCCTTACGAAGCAACACATAAACTAGGGTTTAAGCTTCTGTCACTCTAGCAACTCATCATCTACTTATTACTTCACAATGCCTTCCTCTAGGCCCAAACAATGGTGAAGTGTCATGTAGTCGACGTTCACATGACACCACTAGAGGGATGACAACATACATCTCATCAAAATATCGAACGAATACCAAATTCACATGACTACTTATAACAAGACTTCTCCCATGTCCCCAGGAACAAACACAACTACTCACAAAGCATATTCATGTTCATAATCAGAGGGGTATTAATATGCATAATGGATCTGAACATATGATCTTCCACCAAGTAAACCAACTAGCATCAACTACAAGGAGTAATCAACACTACTAGCAACCCACAAGTACCAATCTGAGGTTTGGATACAAAGATTGGATACAAGAGATGAACTAGGGTTTGGGATGAGATGGTGCTGGTGAAGATGTTGATGGAGATTGACCCCTTCCCTATGAGAGGATCGTTGGTGATGACGATGGTGATGATTTCCCCCTCCCGGAGGGAAGTTTCCCTGGCAGAACAGCTCTGCCGAAGCCCTAGATTGGTTCTGCCTCGTGGCGGCGGAGTTTCATCCCGTGAGCTAGCTTATGATTTTTTCCTCGACGAAAGACTCAATATAGCCAAATATGGGCATCAGAGGGCCACTAGGGGGCCCACGAGCCAGGGGGTGCACCCCGACCCTCGTGGACAGTGGGTGCCCCCCTCTGGTACTTCTTTCGCCCAATATTTTCTATATATTCTGAAAAAATTCCCGTGGAGTTTCAGGACTTTTGGAGATGTGCATAATAGGTCTCTAATATTTGCTCCTTTTCCAGCCCAGAATTCCAGCTGCCGGCATTCCCCCTCTTCATGTAAACCTTGTAAAATAAGAGAGAATATGCATAAGTATTGTGACATAATGTGTAATAACAACCCATAATGCAATAAATATCGCTATAAAAGCATGATGCAAAATGGACATATCAACTCCACCAAGCTTAGACCTCGCTTGTCCCCAAGCGAAAGCCGAAATTGAAAAATATGTCCACATGTTTAGAGATAGAGGTGTCGATAAAAATAGAATACGGACATGAGGGCATCACGATCATTTTTATAACATCAACATATATAAATATTGTCATACGATCTCTTATGCTAAAGTAATAATTCAATCACAATTTCAAGTATGAATCAGAAACTTCATTGAGAACCAACAAACTATAATCTCAGTCATTGAGGCAATTGTAATTTATCATAACATCAGAAAGATTCAATAAGAGCTTTTCAGCAAGTCCACATACTTAACCATCATTTAGTCTTTCACAATTGCTAACACTCATGCAATATTTATGGTTATGAAGTTTTAATCGGACACAGAGAAAGATAGGGGCTTATAGTTTTGCCTCCCAACCTTTTACCTCAAGGGTAATGTCAACAATAATAGTTCATGAAAACTCACATTCAATTAGCTATATATATCAGGATCTTTCCAACACATTGTGCTTGCCAAAGGATAAAATGTAAAAGGGAAAGGTGAAGATCACTGAGACTCTTGCATGAAGTATAAGACAAGCATAAAAGATACGCCCTTCGCAGAGGGAAGTAGAGGTTGTCATGTGTTTTTATGGTTGGATGCACAAAATCTTAATGTGAAAGAACGTCACTTTATATTGCCACTTGTGATATGGACCTTTATTATGCAGTCCATCGCTTTTATTTCTTCCACATCACAAGATCGTATAAAGCTTATTTTGTCCACACTAATAAATCATACATATTTAGAGAGCAATTTTTATTGCTTGCAACGATGACAACTTACTTGAAGGATCTTACTCAATCCATAGGTAGATATAGTGGACTCTCATGGCAAAACTGGGTTTAGGGATATTTGGAAGCATAAGTAGTATCTCTACTTGGTGCAAAGAATTTGGCTAGCATGAGAGGGAAAGGCAAGCTCAACATGTTGGATGATCCATGACAATATAATTTATCTTAGATGTAAGAAAACATAACCCATTACGTTGTCTTTCTTGTCCAACGTCAACTCTTTAGCATATCATACTTTAATGAGTGCTCACAATCATAAAATATGTCCAAGATAGTATATTTATATGTGAAAACCTCTCTTTCTTTATTACTTCCTATTAATTGCAACGATGACCAAAACTATGTTTGTCAACTCTCAACAATTTTTATTCATCATACTCTTTATATGTGAAGTCATTACTCTCCATAAGGTCCATATGATCTCTTTATTTCTTTTTATTTCTTCTCTTTTATTCTATTCCCTCAAGATCATAGCAAAATAATCAAGCCCTTGACTCAACACTAATATTTATTATATATAGCTCACGGACTTGATTACATAGAAGGATCATAAAGCAAAACTCACAACTGGATCATACTAAAACTTTATTCTACTAGATCAAGATATTACCAAATGGATCGAACTAAGAAAAATGGTAAAGATAAAAGTGATGGTGATACGAAATTGGGGCACTCCCCCAAGCTTGGCAGTTGCCAAGGGGAGTGCCCATACCCATGTGTTTATGTATCTTTCTTCAGGGTGGTGATGATGGAGTTGTTGATGGCATGTGCTTCTTCCTTAATTTGCGCTTGAGGATAGAATTTTGCTCCCTCAAGTCCTCGATCTCCCGCTCAAGGCTTAATACCTTTTGCATAGTTCTTGTTTGTTCTCCTGCAAGAGACGAAAAGGGATAAACTTGATCTTAGGTTTCTTTGTTCTATTGGGGAGGCTTGACTTTTTGAACTCCACATGCATGTCCCCAGGTTGAGGTAATGGGACTTCATCTTCATCTGAGCTCGTCTCATCCTTTCCCTTAGGCTCATAGTCTTCTTCTTCCTCCGTGGTCCAACCACAATGCTCCAAGTCCCCGTAGACCTTATGATCCGCAAGGTAATCAGCCACATAGCTTTGTCCCTCCGAATCTTGGGATGACATATTGCTCTGATCTGCAGTAGAAACAACTCGGAACAAAGACAAAGGATATTTGCGTGATACGGTGGTCAAAACCTTCGGGAGATTATATAGTGAATTTTTACCGACCAAAAGAAGTATCATGCAAGAAAACGGAGTCCGGAGGGCACACGAGGTGCCCACGAGGCAGGGGGCGCGCCCTCCACCCTCGTGGAAGCCCCGTGTCCTTCCCAGACTGCTTCTTATTTTCCTATTTTCTTAAATATTCCAAAATGGGGGAAAATTGCCATTAGAACTATTTTGGAGTCAGTTTACTTACCGTACCATGTACCTATTCCTTTTCGGAGTCTGAAATGTTCTAGAAAGTGTCCCTTATGTATTCCTCTGGGGTTACAGTTTCAATAACATTAGTTTCAACATTTATGGGATTACCTGAGATATAATGTTTGATTCTTTGACCGTTCACCACCCTCGGATTTGTGCCTTCGAAGTTGTTGATTTTTATGGCACCGGAATGGTAGACCTCCTCGATGACGTAAGGACCTTCCCATTTAGAGAGGAGTTTGCCTGCAAAAAATCTTAAACGAGAGTTGTATAATAATACATAATCACCTACATTAAACTCACGTTTTTGTATCCTTTTGTCATGTCATCTTTTAACCTTTTCTTTAAACAGTTTGGCATTCTCATAGGCCTGGGTTCTCCATTCATCAAGTGAACTAATGTCAAAGAGCCTCTTCTCACCAGCAAGTTTGAAGTCATAGTTGAGCTCTTTAGTAGCCCAATATGCCTTATGTTCTAGTTCAAGAGGTAAGTGACATGATTTACCATAAATCATTTTATACGGAGACATACCCATAGCATTTTTATATATAGTTCTATAGGCCCATAATGCATCATCAAGTTTCTTGGACCAATTCTTTCTAGACCTATTGATAGTCTTTTGCAAAATTAATTTAAGCTCTCTATTGCTAAGTTCTACTTGACCACTAGACTGTGGATGATATGGAGATGCAATTCTAAGATTAACATTGAAGCCTGGTTCAAGGGCTACTGAGGGAGTCCTGGATTAGGGGGTATCCGGACTGCCGTATTATATCCTTAGGCCGGACTGTTGGACTATGAAGATACAAGATTGAAGACTTCGTCCCGTGTCCGGATGTGACTCTCCTTGGCGTGGAAGGCAAGCTTTGCAATACAGATATGTAGATCTCCTTCCTTGTAACCGACTCTGTATAACCCTAGCCCCCTCTGGTCTCTATATAAACTGGAGGGTTTAGTCCATAGGACAACAACAATCATACCATAGGCTAGCTTCTAGGGTTTAGCCTCTCCGATCTCGTGGTAGATCAACTCTTGTACTACTCATATTATCAAGAATAATCAAGTAGGATGTAGGGTTTTACCTCCATCAAGAGGGCCTGAACCTGGGTAAAACATCGTGTCCCCTGCCTCCTGTTACCATCCGCCTTAGAGGCACAGTTCGGGACCCCCTACCCGAGATCCGCCGGTTTTGACACCGACATTGGTGCTTCCATTGAGAGTTCCTCTGTGTCGTCACCGTTAGGCTTGATGGCTCCTTCGATCATCAATAGCGATGCAGTCTAGGGTGAGACTTTTCTCCCCGGACAGATCTTTGTATTCGGCGGCTTCGCACTGCGGGCCAACTCGCTTGGCCATCTGGAGCAGATCGAGAGTTACGCCCCTGGCCACCAGGTCAGGTTTGGAAGCTTAAACTACACGGCCGACATCCGCGGAGACTTGATCTTTGACGGATTCAAGCCCCTGCCGAGTGCGCCGCACGGTCACGATGAGCATGATTTAGCTCTACCATCAGACAGTGTTTAGGAGACCGCACCGGCAACCGCTCCGACCCTCAATTGGAGCCAATTGCGCCATCCATGGATGAGTGGATAGACCCCGGCACGGAGGCCGTATTCTCAGCGACGATCGAGCCGAGTATCGGCCTTACCCTTCACAGGAGCCGTGATGCCGAACTGCCGATTCTTCCCCAGCCACGGACTCCGAACCGCCTGCGCCCGTGTCTATCGAACCCGACTGGGCGTCGATCATGGAGTTCACCTCCGTGTATATCTTTCAGCACTCGCCCTTCGGCGACATACTGAACTCATTAAGGTATCTCTCCCTATCAGGAGAGTCCTGGCCAAACTATGTTTGACAGGATTAGGATGCGGATGACGAAGAAATTTGCCGCCCACCCACCACCCACTTAGTAGTCACTGTCGAAAATTTGACCAACATGCTCGACTTCGACTCTGAAGACATCGAGGTATGGACGACAATGCAAGAGACGAAGAGGAACCACAGCCCACAGGGCACTGGACAGCCACCTCATCATATGATATGTACATGGTGGACACACCCAAAGAAGGCAATGGCGACGAGACAGCGGATGATGACCTCTCCAAGAAGCAACCCAAGCGCCAACATCAGCGGCGCCGCTCCAAGGCTCGCCAAAGCAAAAGCGGTGACACCGGCACAGGAGATAATAGCACTCCGGACAGTGCCGAAGACGACAACAATCCCCTCCAGCAAGATTTAGAGGAGGAGGATGGAGAAGCCAGCCCTCTCGAGAGAGCGGCAGATGGAGAGGCGGAGGATGATAATTACATGCCTCCCTCCGAAGACGAGGCAAGCCTCGACGATGACGAATTTGTCGTGCCGGAGGATCCCACCGAGCAAGAGTGCTTCAAGCGCCGTCTTATAGCCACGGCAAATAGCCTTAAGAAAAAGCAGCATCAGCTTCAAGCTGATCAAGATTTGCTAGCTGATAGATGGACTGAAGTCCTTGCGGCCGAGGAATATGAACTCGAATGCCCCTCCAAGAGTTACCCAAAGCGCAGGTTGCTATCCCGACTGGAGGAGGAAGCATTAAAACCTACATCTCCAGCATATGACGCGGCTGATCGGCCACCTCGTGGCCGCAACAGAGAGGCATTTCAGCCAAAAACTCAGCCCGCACCCCGACGCCACTCAAATAAAAATGACAAGGCACGGGGAAACATGCTAGACCTGCGAGACGTATTGGAGGACAAAGAAAAACACGCAAGATCGATCTACGGATCATGAGGGCGTGCCACTACGCGAGACGATAACCGTCACGCCGGATACAGTAAAAGCAAATCTGGCCGGGCCGACCACAACGGACAAGACTCATTCGAGCTGCGTCGCGACATAGCCCACTACAAAGGCGCTACACACCCCATATGCTTCACAGATGAAGTAATGGATCACCAAATCCCAGAGGGTTTCAAACTTGTAAATATCGAATCATACGATGACACAACATATCCCGCGGTATGGATCGAGGACTTCCTCCTGCACATCCACATGGCCCGCGGTGATGATCTACACGCCATCAAATACTTCCCACTCAAGCTCAAAGGACCAGCTCGGCATTGGCTCAACAGCCTGCCAGCAGAATCCATTAGCTGTTGGGAAGATCTGGAAGCTGCATTCCTCGACAACTTCCAGGGCACTTATGTGCGACCACCAGATGCCGATGACTTGAGCCACATAATTCAGCAGCCAGAGGAATCGGCCAGGCAATTCTGGACATGATTCCCGACAAAGAAAAATGAAATCGTCGACCGTCCGGATGCAGAGGCCCTAGCAGCTTTTAAGCACAACATCCACGACGAGTGGCTCGCCCGGCACCTTGGCCAGGAAAAGCCGAAATCCATGGCAGCCCTCACGACACTCATGACCCGCTTTTGCGCGGGAGAAGACAGCTGGCACTACTAGAAAAAGGGCTATAGATGGGATTGACACTAATGGCGCACCAGACAAGCGGTGCGCCATTAGTATATACTAATGGCGCACCACCTTCTGATACGCCATTAGAGTTGAAACTACTAATGGCGCACCTAGCCCAGGGTGCGCCATTAGTATCAAATTTTTTTAACTAGTGCGCCTGTCCAAACATACTAATGGCGCATCCAGACACAGTGCGCCATTACTAGTTGTAACTAGTAATGGCGCACCTGCCGAAAAGTGCGCCACTAATGTTTTTTTATTATATTTTTTATTCCCTTTTTTGCAAAACTACTAATGGCGCACTGTTCCACCGTGCGCCATTACTAGTTTAAACTAGTAATGGCGCACTGTGGGACAGTGCGCCATTAGTATGTTTTTTTTGCAAAACTACTAATGGCGCACCACCAGAAGGTGCGCCATTAGTAACCTGGATTACTAATGGCGCATTTAGAGTTGATGCGCCATTAGAACGTGGGCAGCAACAAGATATTTTGGACAGCCTCTCCTACCCACACTCACTTTCTCCCCACTTCATTCTCTCCACCTCCTCCTTGTCTCGGGTGCCTCCTCTTTTTCACCTCATTTCCACCATAGATTCATTCAATTTAAGTGGTTAAATTACCTTGTTTTGATAGGTAAGTAAGGGGGGAAGCTATATTTATGTTGTTCTCCCTACAACAATGTGCACATGCACTTTTTATGGCCTAGCTAGATCTATGTATGTTCGTGGTGTTGCATATGTTTGTGGTGTTGCATATGTGTTTGTGTTTGGAGGTGTACCGGTATTTGAAATGCGATAGTTGCCAATATTTTGCCGGAATGTTGATTCATTTCCGTTTCGGCGAGAATTTTCGCATTAAGCATTCTTTTTGGTCCTATTTTTAGGGAAAGTCATGCCAAATTTTTTCTTGGTTCTAAAATATCGTTTTTCTCTACCCCGCAGGCGACCATGGTCCGCATGATGACCGAAGGCATCGTGAATAGGTTTTTGAGGTCCGCGAAGGCCGAGATGCTTCAAAAGAACGAGATGGAGATAAGATGTCCGTGTCGAAGATGCAAGCTGAAGAGCCTTATTGCGGACCCGGAATCCAGGCAAGTGCGGGACCACCTGCTCTTGCATGGTTTCATGGATGGCTATCGGTGGCAAGGTGATGAAGATGACTACAAAGTCGTCCATGGGGGCCGGGCAAGAAATGAGGAAGGGCAGCAAGACAACCACCGCGGCTCGGGCGGGCGAGAAGACGAAGAATCCCCAGGAGATGATCACGACGGTGATGCTGTACACAGTCATCATGTAGAAGATGCAGGACATGATGATGAGGAAGATGCTAGAGCAGACGACGGGCATGATCATGAAGATGATGATGCCGGCGAAGCAGACGACGCTGGACCATCGATGGGCTGGGTGCAGGACCCTCATATTCAAGAGCTGCTTCTCAAGCAGACGGATAACGCAAGAGCTGCCGCCCGAGAGAAAGCCAAGATGGATCAACTTGAGTTAGACGCGGCTACTCCATTGTATGAAGGATGCAGGCCCAAGGATACCCGCCTGAAAGTAACGCTCATGGCTCTGGAGATGAAGGTAAAACACAAAATGACCGACGCATGCTTCGACGAGAACATGTCATTCTGGCACGAACGTCTTCCCAAGGGGAACAAGTGCCCGACCAGTTTGGAGGAGGCGAAGAAAATCGTGTGTCCTCTGGATTTACCGCACGTGAAATACCATGTGTGCATGAACAATTGCATCATTTATCGGGACGAGCACGCGGAGTCTACCATATGTCCGGTGTGCGGCGTCACTCGATACAAGAAGAGGAAGAAAGCTCCTCGAAAAGTGGTGTGGTACTTTCCGATCACTCCTCGTCTGCAGCGGTATTTCACGGACCCTAAGGTAGCAAAGCTCCTGCGTTGGCACGCGGATAGGGAGGAGAAGAAGCAAGAAGATGACGCAAATGATCCAGAGATAGATAAAAAAGACAAGATGCTGAGTCACCCTAAGGATGCGAGCCAGTGGCAAGCGTTGAACTTCGAAGAACTAAAATTTGGGAACGATCCAAGGAACATCATGCTGGGCGCGAGCACCGATGGAGTCAATCCGTTTGGGAGCCAGAGAAGCACACATAGCACCTGGCCTGTGTTTGTGTGGATGTACAACCTTCCCCCCTGGTTGTGCATGAAGAGGAAGTACATTCACATGAGTATGCTAATTGAAGGACCGAAACAACCAGGGAACGACATCAATCTGTATCTGGGGCTGCTGAAAGAGGAGCTTGACACGCTGTGGAAAACGCCAGCCAATACGTGGGACGCTGCAGAGAAAGAATATTTCCCTATGAGAGTCGCGCTGCTCACGATGGTGCACGACTATCTCGGTTACGGATATGTCGCGGGGCAGGTGGTCCACGGATTTTTTGGATGCGTCAGGTGCATGGATGACACAACGTATCGCCAGATAGATAGAGATCCCGGGTCTTCGAAAACCGTGTTCATGGGACATCGAAGGTGGCTTCGCGACGATGACCCGTGGAGAAAACGCAAGGATCTATTCGATGGTGAAACCGAACCCCGAGGACGCCCGCGTACGAGGAGCGGCGAGGAAATAGACGAGCTGTTGAAAAATTGGAAAGACTGCCCACTGCCGGGAAAGAAGCAAAAGGCGCCAGAGCCGGGAAAGAAGCGAAAGGCGCCAGAGCCGCTGCTGAAGGTATGGAAAACGAGGTCTGTTTTCTGGGACTTGCCGTACTGGAAGATCCACCGTGTGCCTCACAACCTTGATGTCATGCATATCACGAAGAACTTGTGCGAGAGTCTGCTTGGTACCCTGCTCAACATGCCAGAGAGGACCAAAGATGGGCCGAAAGCAAGGGCAGACTTGAAATCAATGGGCATCAAGCAGGAGCTTCACGCTATATATGATGATGATGATGATGATGATGATGATGATGAGGCGAAGCAGGACACGGAAAGTCGTCGCAAAGGCAAAAAGGCCAAGAAGACCGGAAATGACTACCCTCCCGCGTGCTTCACTCTAAGTCAGGAGGAGATCGAGCAGTTTTTCACCTGCCTCGTAGGAGTAAAACTTCCTTACGGTTACGCAGGGAAGATAAGCAGATACCTAGACCCAGCGAAGCAGAAGTTCAGCGGGATGAAGTCTCACGACTGTCACGTGCTGATGACGCAGATACTTCCAGTTGCAATCCGTGGGATCATGGACGCGCACGTCCGTGAAACCCTATTTGGCCTATGCAACTTTTTCGACGTCATCTCTCGGAAGTCTGTTGGCGTGAGGCAACTCAGAAGGCTACAGGAAGAGATCGTGGTGATACTATGCGAGCTTGAGATGTACTTCCCGCCCGCATTCTTCGACGTTATGGTGCATCTGCTGGTCCATATCGTGGATGATATCATCCAACTCGGGCCGACATTCCTGCACAGCATGATGCCGTTCGAAAGGATGAATGGTGTCATCAAAGGATACGTTCGCAACATGTCACGTCCAGAGGGAAGCATAGCCAGGGGCTTTCTGACCGAAGAGTGCATCTCCTACTGCACGAATTATCTAGGCATCGAGAACCCCGTTGGTCTGCCCGTCAACAGGCACCTCGGCAGGCTCGCTGGATGGGGTCACCGTGAGGGTCACCGCGAAATGCATGTCGACTTCGAGGGTCGACTCGCCGACTTTGAAAGAGCAAACCTAGTCGCGCTACAACACATAGACGTGGTCGATCCTTGGGTGGTAGAGCACAAAACCTTTATTAAGAAGACGTACAATGACCGAGGCCAATAGAGGACGGACGGAGATATACTCAAAGAGCACAACTCATGTTTCACGCGTTGGTTCAAGCAGAAGCTTCTGTCGTACCCTTCACATGAGGATTCTTCCGCGGAAGAACAACTCATATTCACCTTGTCACAGGGCGCCGAGCACAACCTGATGACCTATGAGGCGTACGATATCAACGGCTACACATTCTACACCGAGGCCAAGGACATGAAGAGCGATGGTTATCAGAACTCCGGGGTAACGATGGAATCCTACACCGGTAACGACAAGGACAGATACTACGGAATGATCGAGGAGATCTGGGAGCTGAGCTACGCTGGAGAGAAGGTCCCGATGTTCCGTGTCAGATGGGCGAAGAGCGTCCTAAAAGAAGACCGGTATTTCACCACCATGGTTATACCCGAAGCCAAATCCAAGACCGCGGGCGCAAACGTCACCGCGAAAAATGAGCCATGGGTACTGGCTTCCCAAGTGGACCAATGCTTCTTCATTACCGACCCGTCAAAGCCCAGTCGTGTTGTCGTGAGGAGAGGCAAAAGGAAGATCATCGGAATGGATGGAGTAGCCAATGAGCAAGACTTCGACAAGTATGGCAACCCGAGGATTGAACATGACGACGATGATGAAGTAGCAGCATACACCACAAGAAGAAGCCGGACCACCCTACCTAAAGGACGTCCGTTCCACAGAAGAACTCCATTTGCAAAAAAGAAGGGCAAGAAGATTGTGAACAGATAGCTAGCTAAGATCGATTGTATTTAAATCGTAGCCTTCATTTCTCGATTGTATTTCATGGGCACTTTTTGAACTATCATGAATATTTTTAAATTTCATGGACACTCGATCTCGATCCCCCTCCATCTCGATCGCTATCCCACCTCGCCAGATCCGGTCCCCCTTGCCGCCGAGCACCCCCCGGTCCATCGGCCACCGCCGCCGACCCCCCGCACCCTCGATTCCCCTACTCAACCACCGCCGCCGACCCCCCCGCACCCCTCCCCTACTCAACCGCCGCCGCCGACCCCCCGCACCCCGCGCACCCTCCCCCGCTCCACCGGCATTACTGTTTGA
>NC_041382.1:255255743-255275542 GCF_002162155.2 Triticum dicoccoides
CCTGTCCACCTCGTCGGGCTCCTCCTCCCGCTCCCACCAGCAGCCGCCGCCGGAAGTTGTTGCCCTCCCACTGCCGCCGGACGCCGCCCCCTCCCCCGTCGTGCAGAGCATCCAGGCGAGACGCCGGCGCCCCCCTCTTCACCGCCCTCCTCGACGACGCCCCGCCTCTGCCTCCTCTTCCACGCCGGCCGCTGCCGACCTGCCGTTGCCTCGTCACCGGACGGTGAGCTCCTCTTCTACTCTCGTTTTTCTTCTACTCTCGTCATGAAACTGAGTTCCCCTGTTATGTCTATCTTCAGAAGAGGCTCATTTTTCTTCTGATATGCAGAGATTCATTGGTTTCTACGGTTTCAAAAAAAATTCTAGATGGTGATCCTCCTAGTTTTGTATCCTGATAAGCTTTGGTCATCCTCTTCATGTGAAGAGAACTAAATAATAATGCATTTGATTAAATCTGTGACAAATATGATATGGCTAGTTTGCTATACCTGCAGCAACCCTAGATGGATATGCATCTAGCCTTTTCCCTCATTATTTCGGTCGTGCGTTGTCATGTGGCATGTTGGTCTCCATTTTGTTTTTTATTTGTTGTGGATAAATTTTAGCTATATATCCGTAGCGCAAACTGAGTCGACAGCTGGCCGCCGGGTTTCTATGCTGCTGCTGCAAGTTTGTAGCCATGCTCAAACTGATGTCTTTTTTGTCTAGTTTGTGAAGAGGGGGGCGTTGTTCACCGTAAATGATTTGTTTACTAGGTTCATTTTTGTGAATGTAACTATCTACTCCGTCCGTTCCATGACATGTCAGTTTTGTTCTGACTTCTGAGCCAAACCTTGTGAACTCTGACCAAAGTTTAGCGAGAAAATACCATACCAAATTAACGTCAGCTGATAAATCTTCAACCGTGTTTCCCTAGTGTATGTACTCCCTACACAAGTCTCTAAAACGTCCTATATTAGTTTACCAAGGGAGTATTTATTTAGGTATTTTAGATGTTCATATCTTTTCAATACATCAAATCAACTGTAGCATCTAGACTGGGGATTTCCTGCAGCCTGAGCAAGAGCAGAGCCTTGACATTATGTCCAGAAAATTATCATGTTCATTTCTGTGCAAGTAATTATCATGTTCATTTCTGTGTAAGTGATGTTTGTCGTAAATGATGGTGTTGTCTACCTTTTTTGCCTTGTCCACCCGAGAGGCCCTTGAGTTTGCTGGAATGTCGATTAACTTCCGTTCCGGCAAATTCGGGTACTCCATATGTCCTATTTTCAGCAAAGGTCATGCTGAAATTTTCCGTGAATTTTAGCATGACTTTGCTAAAAATAGGACATATGGGGTACTTGTGACTAATGCATGGGCCGGGGTATCTTAGTAGTTAATTAAGTAGGATCAAGTGCCCCGGCGTACTTGTGACTAATGCATGGCTTTTAGGGTGCCTCGGTGTCGATAAAAACCGAAATGATGAAAGCTTAGGCTTTTAGGGTGCCTCGGTGTCGAAAAACCCTCAATGATAAAAGCTTAGCTTTTAGGATGCCTCGGTGTCGACAAACCCTAAATGATGAGACCATGATCTTGTTCCTTGACAATAACCAACTTTTTGACCAAACTTTGTTCCTATTTATAGAGAAACATGGCCAACAACGATGAGTCCGGGGGTTCGGGCGGCAAGAAATTCTGGGAGCTGTCCCAGGAGATGGAGGAGCAACCTCACTTGTATGAGGACGCCGCCTTCCCCACCGATCCTGAGACCACTGATGGTACCGCCGAGGATGACCCCACTGATGCCACCACTGATGGTGCCGCCGAGGATGCCACCACTGATGATGGCGGCGCACGCACAGATGGCAGCCAACCGAAGAGGCAACAGAAGGACCGGCGCCCGACCGTGCTCCGCACCCTCAAGGAGGAAGTTACTGAAGTGGACTCCGACGGGAATCCAACGGCGCCCGAACGAATAGTCAAGGGGTACTCGCTTTAGCTCGGGTGCATTCTCCGGAGCACCGTCTCGATCAACACCGAGAACCTGAGGCATCCTGACCGAGGGAATTTGTGCAACCTCCTCTTCACGAAGCTGCACGAACGATACAAGTTCCCCGCTGAATTTGAAAACACAGGCCTCAAAGGGAATAAAGTGAACAATGCTGCCCTCACGAAGATGAGCAAGGCCCTGTCTACTTGGAAAAGCAATGTGAAGAGAATGATTGAGAAAGGTGAGAGTTATGAGAAGATCAAGGAGAAAAATCCTTCGATCACCGAAGATGACTACAACGACTTCAAGATCAATTGCTTGAGCACCGCAAACTCCGAATCAAGTAAGTGGGGGAAAGAAATGCGGGAGCTGAACTTAGGGGAACACACACTCGGTCCCGGCGGTTACAGAGTGGCGGAGCCTATATGGGACAAGGAGGAGGCGGACCGTGGTGAGCAAGGCCTACCGCCCCTCTTCGATAAATACGGTGACAAGCAGACCAGGAACTTTGTCAGGGCCCGGTACAAGAAGGACCCGAAAACAAAGGAGCTTACCACGGATCCGAAGACCAGGGCGCTTGAGCTTGTTCTGGTAAGGAATACACCCCCGCGTAATTAGCTCCATATGGTTGCATTCTAATTAATGAAGCCAAATTTCTAAATGGTTCACATTCCTTCCGCAAGCGACTGAAAGCAGTAGCGCGGGGTCGACTAAGAGCAACCCTTGGGACACCACTCTAAATAGGGCGTTGAATGTAATGAAGAACAAGGATAAGCTCAGTAAGCCGACGTCAACTGGTCGTGTGGCCAACAAAGGCTTGTCGACAAAATGGTCATCATACTACAACACTGGTGGGCGAAAGGATAAAAAGACCAGCTCGGAAAGCCAGGCGCGCGAGGTTCAAGAACTCAGGGCACAGGTGGCGCGGATTCCAGAGATTGTCCAAGAGCAAGTGCAACAACAACTTGGAGCGACGATCACCGCCATTGTGCCTACCTTGATCCAGGGGATTAGTGCGTGGATTGCGGGCAGCCAACAGGGGCCGCCCCCGATTCCTAGCTTCATGGCCAGCAACTCGCAGAACGCGATGGCGGGGCCATTGGTGTCTCCGGCGGAGGCGGCATTGGTGTCTCCGACGCCGGTACGAGAGCTTAATGCACCCGGGTGTACGTCGGCCCGCACCTCTGCAGCAAGCGGCCCCTCCGTCAACTGCACGCCCGCCGTTGGCGGTGCCTCGACATTAGCCGAGCTCGACGCCATCATCACGGTAACTAATTAAGCCTCTCTTGGCCGAGGACTTCATCTCCTTGCCTTTGACTGGGCATCCCTGACGCCCTACATGTTTTCGCAGGGCGCCGCCGACGTTCTGTGCACTCTCCTGCACTTCGTGAACAACGAGTTGGTCGATGTCGCCAAGGGCAAAATCGTTCAACCGGGCAACCCCTTGTTCCACGGTACCCAGATGCGACCCAACTTGTTTAGGGTTCAACTGGTTCAGGTGCTGCCAGGCTGCGACGAGTTGTTACCTCCGATTCGACCCGTCGAGGCCGACGATGATGACGTGATGACCCTCAGCGCCTGCCTGAGCTGGCCCCTGCTTTGGCCGAAGAGCCAAATTCGTTTGGGGGCGGGGGACACCACCCCAAAGACAACACCGCCAGTCATGCCGGCGCCAAGTCGGCCCCATGGCAAGACCGCCACAATGGTGCCGGACATCCCTATGCCACTGGATCCAAACATGCATATGGCACAGGATCAGAACGACGACGACGACGATACATTTGCCAACGTCGATCAGTACTTTGCCGATCATGGGTACGGTGGCGACTTCATGGGGCCTCCTTCTCAAGAACCCAACCCAACAAAAGACGTGCGCGATCTAGCTGGTACCGCGGAGAAGACAAGTTGCAACACGCGTCGTCTGCAGTTCAGCTCTCAGGAGACGCCTCCAGCTGCCGACTTCACCAAGCCTCAGATAGGCGAGGTGCGAAATATGATTAGCCCCAACACACTCAAGAAGGCGGTCTGTGAGCAGAACTCGGTCCCATTACAGGAGAAGAAGAAGGCACGCAAAAGAAAGACTAACAAGGGTGCGGGCCAGCCAGCACCGAGTACGATCCGTGCTCAGGACGGGCCACCTTCACCTGAGGATATCTCGAGGAGGGTGCATGTGGCGGGTAGGTCGATGCTACCGAGAAATATGCTCGATGCTGCAACCGGTGCTATGCGGAGTCTGCATGACAGTGTTCTTTCTTTGGAGAAGCGGCGTCTCGGAGAGAAGGATGTGGCATACCCGGTTTTCACGGCCAAGGTGCCAGAGGGCAAGGGCTTTGTGGATAACTCCACCGGGGGTACGATCGTCCTGCGGTTTGATGACATCCATGCTATGTTGAACCTTCATCCGCTGCACTACACCTTCGTTCGGCTATTTTCGCTGAGTGTGGAGATGCGGATCATTCGCGACAAGACCCCAGACATCGTGATAGTCGACCCCTTCTACATGCGTGCCAAGATCTTGGGCAGCGCTGGGGACCGGCAAGTCGCGAGTTCTTATCTCGAAGGCGTCATTCTGGCAAACCAAGATAATGATAATTTCCTCGTGCCTTACTTTCCCGAGTAAGTCCTCCCCTCAACCGCCCCGTAACATATGAATTCTTAGATTTCGATCGTTTTTCTTTTAACATTCCGTGTTTTCTGCAGTGACACACATTGCACGCTCATCCTCCTAAGCCCCAAATATTCCATGGCCACGTATTTCGACCCGGACCGTCAGTCGAACGTAGACTACACAAATGTCAAGAAGGTTCTTGATGATGTTCTCCCCAGCTACGTCAAATCTGGAGGCACCTTCACCAGGCCTATTCGTAAGTACGGCAAGCACGTGTTCTCCCACAATACGACGTTCTGCTGCGTCAAGCAGCCGCCTGGCGGTTAGAAGGGTTCCTACTACGCCATCCATCACATGCGGGCGATCGGACGGGACCATCATCAAGTTCTGCTACCGAGTAGACTCAAAGATTGGGCCGCGAGCGTGTCGGCAATCCAGGACGCAGACATCAGACAAGAATTCTTTCGCATCCAGTCGGAGTTTGCGGAAATCATCCATCAAGATGTCCTTCGTACCTCGGAGCAGTTCTACCTCAGAAATCAACCGTCCAACAGTGACATCGACACAATCCTACAAATGCAGGATGACAACGCCCGTTGTTTCATGACTCCCACGATAGACGGCGGCTTCATCCACGCTCCGGTCCCTTGAGTCGAGTCGAAAGCAGTGATGCTGTGTCTAGTTCTGAAACATCGATTGGCTCATGTTGTAATTAAACTTTAATGAACTTGTAGTATGTCTCTTTGGTTTCGAGAGTCGTTCAACTTAGATGTAATCGATGCTATTAATGTCTTGCTTTTCTCTTCCGATCGTTCTGTTGCATACTTATATATTGCTTATGTATTGTCTGTGAATTGGTACTAACATTTCTTTTGGCTACTGCATAGCGATGCCGTGGTATGTCGTGTACAAGGGTAAGGTTCCCGGAGTCTATGACGACTGGGAGGAGTGTCGGAGACAGGTTCACCGATTCAGCGATAATAGTTACAAAGGGTATGCCACTAGGGCCGAGGCCGAATCTAGATACGCCCGCTATCTAGCGGGAGAGGGGAGGGAGTGTTGGAGGAACCGGATGAAGACGAGTTTCATCGTGATGATGCTCATCGTGATGACCGCAGCTCTCTTCTATGTGATGGTAGTTTAGATGATCGATATCGACTTGTAACGTGAAGACAAACTCGCGGTCTCGAGACTTGTAATATAATGTTCTATCTTTGTTCGGTCTTTTCAATTCGGAGACTAATATGATGAATTGTATTTGGAGACTAAAATGATGAATTGTATTCAGAGACTAATCTTCTATTGTATTCGATGAATCTGTTGTTGATGTGTGCTGTCTATATTTTGTCCAATTATACATTTTGTAACCTGTGCAAAAAACAGAAAATTAAAAAATAAAAAAACCTAATATTCATACTAATGGCGCATCACATCATAGTGCGCCATTAGTATGCCAAAGGATACTAATGGCGCATCATTAAACAGTGCGCCATTAGTATGCCGAAGTTACTAATGGCACATCCTGTTGTCGTGCGCCATTAGTATGCCAAAGCACCTGGGTATACATGGCCCCCTGGGACGCATACTAATGGCGCACTATTGTATATACTAATGGCGCATCTGAGGTGCGCCATTAGTATACCGGATACTAATGGCGCACCAGTGGTGTGCCATTAGTAAAATATACTAATGGCGCACCACTAATGCGCCATTAATGGCCAAATTAGGTGCGCCATTAGTAGGCCTTTTCCTAGTAGTGTGACTGGCTCGCAGCTATAACGTATCAAAGAACCGCGGTACTTCAGATGCCAAGGATAGCAATGGCAGGTCATGTCGCAACAAACATAAGCGCCGCGTCAATAGCGACAATACCGAGGATACGACAGTCAATGCCGGATTCAGAGGCTCTAAACCCGGTCAGCGGAAAAAGCCATTCAAAAGAAGCACTCCGGGCCCGTCCAGTTTGGACTGTATACTCGATCGCTCGTGCCAAATACATGGCACCCCCGACAAGCCAGCCAACCACACTAACAGGGAATGTTGGGTGTTCAAGCAGGCCGGCAAGTTCAACGCCGAAAACAAAGATAAGGGGCTACATAGCGATGACGAGGAGGAGCCCCAGCAGCCGAACACCGGAGGGCAGAAGAGGTTCCCCCCACAAGTGCAGACGTTGAACATGATATACGCAACCCACATCCCCAAGAGGGAGCGGAAGCGTGCATTAAGGGATGTATATGCGTTGGAGCCAGTCGCCCCAAAGTTCAACCCATGGTCCTCCTGTCCGATCACCTTCGATCGCAAGGACCATCCCACTAGTATCCGTCATGGCGGATTTGCCGCACTGGTCCTAGACCCAATCATTGACGGGTTTCACCTCACTCGAGTCCTTATGGACGGCGGCAGCAGCCTGAAGCTGCTTTATCAAGACACAGTGTGCAAAATGGGTATAGACCCCTCAAGGATCAAACCCACAAAAACGACCTTCAAAGGCGTCATACCAGGTGTAGAGGCCCATTGCACAGGCTCAGTCACACTAGAAGTGGTCTTCGGATCCCCGGATAACTTCCGAAGCGAGGAGTTAATCTTTGATATAGCCCTGTTCCACAACGGCTATCATGCACTGCTCGGGCGAACCGCATTTTCAAGATTCAACGCGGTACCGCACTATGCATATCTCAAGCTCAAGATGCCAGGACCTCGGGGGGTCATCACAGTCAATGGAAACACAGAGCTCTCTCTCCGCACGGAGGAGCACAATGCGGCCCTCGCAGTAGAAGCGCAAAGCAGCCTCTTAAGGCAATCCACCAGTTCGACGATTAAAGACCCGGACACCTTCAAGCGCGCCTGGAGTAATCGGCAACAGGACCGCCTGGCACGTTCCGAGCTCGCATAGCAATGCGGCCCCCACCCTAGTCCTAGCCAAACGGTGAAATCCGTGCCACGCGTACATAATTACGCATTGAAAATACCATGGGCACATGTGGGGAGGGGGGCACGACTACAGCACGCCCCAAGACGCGGCTCAACCGCACTAGGGGCTTCCCGCTTTGTTATTTTTTCTCTCTTTCAGGACTTTAATCTCTGGAAACCCCGTCCGGCAGTACGATTGCCGGACACACGATGCAACAACCAAGAAGGCAGAAAGCCACGTCGCACCATGGAACTCCCAGGTGGTCTCCGATAACGAGTGAAATACTTGCTTTAAATACCATTCCTCAGCTTGCCCTTGGAGGGGACATGTCAAATAGTCCTACTTTTTTCTTATCACACTACTTGTATCATTCTGCTTCGACGCACCTTTTTGAATAAACAAGGCATAGCACTAGACTATTACCGCATTCTCTATATATGTTCATTCATGACATTCAGCACCCGTACACTCTGGTACGGCCCATACGCCAGGGGCTTAAGCGTACCCCATAATACGGCGTGAGAAGTCCGAACACTTTCGACAGTGCGGCACCCCAAACTTATAACATTATATGCATCAGCTCTGAATCATGTCTTGGGTCAATAGTTGGGTTTGCCCGGCTCCCATGTTTTGGTACCTTATGTTCCGCTATATCGGCTAAGGTAGCATTGGGAGAACTACTGCAATTGTGCCCTGGTTCATCTGGGCTAAGCACCTCAGTAGAGAAAGCTAAAACTGACTGTCATGATAAGGCGAGAGCTGGTCACTGTTCGAGAGGTCTCGAGTCCCTAAAGACTTATGCCGCTTAGAGCGAGGACTCAGCTTTGTCCGGCTTAAGGCGTGTATAGCGCCCCGAATTCGGCCTTCCGAATACTAGGGGCTTCACCAAAATTTAAAATTGTAGACTTCTATGGCTAAGTGGGAGTGATAAAGCATTATAGTCTGATTTCCTTGTTCGTTGTGCTGAGCACCTCCCTCGAAGGACCCAACAATGGGAAAAAGAGTGCTCAGATTTATCCCGAACACCCCAGCACTCGTGGCATGGGGGAAGAAGCCGACGACTGGCCATCTCTTAGATTTAACAAACAACCGCACAGAAGGTAATATTTTAAATTCAAACAAGTGTTGCATAGCGCATATGAACAAGTTTTCATAATACAGGATCACACGAGCAAGTTCATTCAAAAATTACATCCTTCGCACACTCGTCCGCCACAAGACGGGCACCCTTCAGGACACCCTCATAATACATTTCGGGGTGGCGATGCTCCTTGCCCTGCGGCGGCCCCTCCTTCACCAGCTTATCGGCATAAATCTTGGCCCAGTGCACCTTCGCACGGGCAAAAGCCCGGCGTGCACCTTCGATGCAGATGGACCGCTTTATGACTTCCAGCCGTGGGCAGGCATTCACAAGCCGCCTCACCAGGCCAAAGTAGCTGTTGGGAAGGGAGTCGCCAGGCCACATCCGGACTATAAGGCCCCTCATGGCCTATTCGACCGCCTTGTGCAGCTCGACCAGTTGCTTCAGCTGGTCGCTCACAAGCATCGGGTGTTCGGTCCTAGTATACTGAGACCAGAACAACTTCTCCGTCGAGCTTCCCTCCTCGGCCTGGTAATCCTTCGCGGCATTCGACACGCTGTGGAGCAAATCTGCGAATGCTCCTGGAGAGCTCCGGACTCGGGTAAGTAACAAGTAATTTACTTTCACATGCTTGCTTTGCATATTGAAGGCCTTACCCGCCGCTATCTTCCTCATCGCCTAAATTTCTTGGAGGGACTTTTGGGATTCAGCCTTGGCATGCTTTGTGCTCTTGAGGGCCGCGGCAAGCTCGGACTCTCCCGTCTTCGAGTCAAGCTCCAAAGCCTAGTGCTTCTTCACGAGAACCTGTAGCTCTTGCTGCACCTCGCCCACCCGTGCCTCTTGTTTTTCCCGCTTGGTGCGCTCCTTGGCCGCTTTGTTTTCGGCCTCGGACAGTGCTTGCTTCAGGGTCACCACTTCGGTCGTGGCCCCTGGCACATCCATGATGATCCTACCATTTTGCAACAGCATCTTTTTTATATATGGACAAGGCATTACTTACCTTTGTTCTCCTCGAGCTGCCTCTTGGCAAGACCGAGCTCTTTCTCGGACCGCTCGAGGTTCTGCCTCAGTGCAGTGACCTCCGCTGTCAGTGCGGCAGAGGTTAGCAGCGAAGCCTGCATACGCATATAGACATACTTATATTAGACTCCTGCAGATATTATTTGATCCTCTATTCGGCTTTTCTTTGTGAACACCAAACAGAGCATCAGGGGCTACTGTCTATGCGGTAATATTTTCCTATATTTTAAATACTTACCTCAAAGCCTGTTAGAAGGCTGGCACAGGCTTCAGTTAGTCCGCTCTTGGCTGACTGAACCTTCTTGATCACCACACTCATAATAGTGCAGTGCTCTTCATTGATGGAAGCGCCGCGAAGCGCTCCCAGCAGGTTGTCCGATGCCTCTGGATGGACAGAGGTCACCGGCACGGGTGGCTTGCCCCTCTTGGAAGGGGGCCGCCTGCCGGAGTCCGGAACCACTGGAGGTTCCGGCGTGGCATTCGGCTGGGGGCCGAACTTGGAGCCCTTGGGAGTCTTGCTCCCTTCGCACCTGGAGTCCGGAAGGTCGCCTTGAGGCGCCTCCGGGACTGTCTCCCCCCGGCTCGGTGCCCCTTGAGATAGTACCTCGACATCGTTCGTAGGGCGAGGAGAGGAGGCAGTTGGAAGTGTATCACTATCCATATCTGGCGAGTCCAAGGAACTGTCCGACGAGGATACGTCGATACGGGCTCGGGACGGACTGCATGTTCATATTCGGCGATTTGGAGAAGGAGTGCAATAAAAGTATGCTATGCGTTACTCTGGTATTTGAATACTTATGACTTCGCCAGGGGCTTGGCCCTGAGTAACCACTCGTCTTCGCCGTCGGCGGTGGTGGTGGAACAGTCCGGAAGGAGAGTCCTTCCCTTCTTGGACCCTTCGGCCTCCCCGGTTGGGGCGGCCTTCCTTTTCTTGTCTCCTCCGACTAGAGGGGGAGAGTCTTCATCTTCCTCCTCCTCGTTTTCATGGGAGGAGTGCGACTCAGAGTTATCGGATAATGAGTCCGATACCACCTGGCGCCGGGAACTCTTTCGGGTTCCCTTGGCCTTCTTCTTGGTCTTCTCCGGCACCTCATAAGGAGCCGGAGTCTGCATCTCCATCAGGAGAGCGTCCGCAGGGTCTTCGGGCTGAGGGGCCGGACAGTTAATCTGCTCCGATGTCTCCACCCAGTCCTGTCAAAGGCATGGGAGCTCGGACCCCGCACATGGTTAAGCTATGGGAAATAAATACCCTACCAGATGTACAAAACTTACCGGATTTGTAGGGTGCTTCGTGCTTAGCCCGCGGTCCTCGGTAAGAGAAGGAGGGACCTCGACGCCCTTGAACAACACCTTCCAGACGTCCTTATGCGTCATGTCGAAGAGCTCGCGTAGAGTCTGGTGCTGGGCCGGGTCGAACTCCCATAAGTTGAAAGCCCGTTGTTGACACGGGAGGATTCGGCGAAAGAGCATGACCTGGACTATGTTGACAAGCTTAAGTTTATTGCTTATCATGTTCCGGATACACTTTTGGAGTCCGTCCAGCTCCACCGATGAACCCCAAGACAGGCCCTTCTCCTTCTAGGAAGTGAGCCGCGTGGGGATTCCATATCGAAACTCGGGGGGCCGCCACCCAGTTGGTATCGCGCGGCTCGGTGATGTAGAACCACCCCGATTGCCACCCCTTTGGTCTCCATGAAGGAGCCCTCGAGCCATGTAACGTTGGGCATTTTGCCCACCATGGCTCCGCCGCATTCCGCTTGTTGGCCGCCTACTACCTTCGGCTTGATATTGAAGGTCTTCAGCCATAGGCCAAAGTGGGGATGGATGCGGAGAAAGGCCTCGCACATGACGATGAACGCCGAGATGTTGAGGATGAAATTCGGGGCCAGATCATGAAAGTTCAGCCCATAATAGAACATAAGGCTGCGGACGAATGGATGGAGGGGAAACCTCAGTCCACGGACGAAGTGGGGGAGGAAAACCACCCTTTCATGAGGTTTCGGGGCAGGGACGATCTGCCCCGCGGCTGGCAGTCGGTGTGCGATATCCGCGGCTAAGTATCCGGCCCCACGTAGTTTTTTGATGTGTCCCTCCGTGACGGAGGAGACCATCCAGTTGCCTCCCGCTCCGGACATGTTTGGAGAGAGTTGAGGAGAAGGATGTGGACTTGGGCGCTAGAGCTCGAGTGTGCGAGAATGGATGAGCAAGGAGGAAGAAGGCGTGGGTAGAAAAAGGTGAAACCTTATCCCTTTATAAGGGAGGACGAAACTATGTGCCCCCACCAGCCTGGTAAAACTCGCTTATCCCCCAAGCGCCGTAATTGATGGCACGGTTGGGTTACTCACGTCCGTATTGATGGGAATCCCATAATAAGGGGACACGATCTCTGCTTCGACAAGACGTGCCAAGGAAACAGCCTCGCGAAACATGCTGAGATAGGTTATGAAAAACGATTCGAATAAAGACCTGGCTGTGGTGTGATCTGACACTACGGGGTACGTCAGCAGATTAGATTTGTGTAAATGTTATTCCCTCTATGGTGGTATGTGGAACTTATTTTGCAGAGCCGGACACGATCCTCGTGTTCAAGATCTTCTATGAAGTATTCGGAGGAGGAACCCCCCTTGCAATGCCGAAGACAATATGCGCGCCGGACTGATCGTCATTGAAGCCTGGTTCAAGGGCTACTGAGGGAGTCCTGGATTAGGGGGTATCCGGACTGCCGTATTATATCCTTAGGCCGGACTGTTGGACTATGAAGATACAAGATTGAAGACTTCGTCCCGTGTCCGGATGTGACTCTCCTTGGCGTGGAAGGCAAGCTTGGCAATACAGATATGTAGATCTCCTTCCTTGTAACCGACTCTGTATAACCCTAGCCCCCTCTGGTCTCTATATAAACCGGAGGGTTTAGTCCATAGGACAACAACAATCATACCATAGGCTAGCTTCTAGGGTTTAGCCTCTCCGATCTCGTGGTAGATCAACTCTTGTACTACTCATATTATCAAGAATAATCAAGCAGGACGTAGGGTTTTACCTCCATCAAGAGGGCCCGAACCTGGATAAAACATTGTGTCCCCTGCCTCCTGTTACCATCCACCTTAGACGCATAGTACGGGACCCCCTACCCGAGATCCGCCAGTTTTAACACCGACAGTGGCACTTGCGTAGGATTTGTTCCTGTTCATGCTTAGGTACACAACGTCTAATAACACCATCTACTCCTTCTTTATAGGTCATCCCAAAAGTAATGTCTTAAATCATAGAAGAACTTTTTATTTTGCTGGTATGTGAAACTAGGTGGTATAAATTTAGCAACAATGTAATTAGCATAATCAGCATACCATGGAGCAGTACGAGAAGAATTTATGATAGCTAATTGTTCATCAGGAAAGCTATCATCGATAGGTAGTGGGTCATCAAGAACATTCTCTAACCTAGACAAGTTGTCTCCAACGGGGTTCTCAGCTCCCTTTCTACCAATAATATGCAAATCAAATTCTTGAAGCAAGAGAACCCATCTAATAAGTCTAGGTTTAGAATCTTTATTTTCCATAAGATATTTAATAGCAGGATGATCAGTGTGAACAGTTACTTTAGAATCAACAATATAAGGTCTGAACTTATCACAAGCAAACACAACTGCTAAAAATTCTTTTTCAGTAGTAGCATAATTTCTTTGAGCATAGTCTAGAGTTTTACTAGCATACTGGAAAACATTTAATTTCTTATCAACTATTTGTCCTAGAACAGCCCCTACAGCATAATCACTAGCATCACACATAATTTCAAATGGTAAATTCCAATCAGGAGGCTGAACAATAGGTGCAGAAATCAAAGCTTTCTTAAGTATTTCAAGTGCTTCTACACAATCATCATCAAATACAAAAGGGACATCTTTTTGCAAGAGATTAGTCAGAGGCCTAGAAATTTTAGAAAATTCCTTAATGAACCTCCTATAAAAACCGGCACGACCAAGGAAACTTCTTATACCTTTAATGTCCTTAGGGCACGACATCTTTTCAATAGCATCAACTCTAGCTTTATCAACTTCAATACCTATTTTATAAATTTTATGTCCCAAGACAATACCTTCATTAACCATGAAGTGGCATTTCTCCCAATTCAAGACAAGATTAGTTTCTTCACATCTCTACAAAACTCAATCAAGGTTACTTAAGCAATCATCAAAAGAAGTTCCGTAAAAGGAGAAATCATCCATGAATACCTCAACAATCTTTTCACAAAAGTTAGAGAATATAACAGTCATACATCTTTGAAAAGTAGCAGGAGCATTGCATAAACCAAAAGGCATACGTCTATAAGCAAAGGTACCAAAAGGTCAAGTAAAAGTTGTATTTTCTTGATCCTCTTTTGACACAGGTATTTGAGAGAAACCAGAATAACCATCTAGAAAGCAAAAATGTGTATGCTTGTATAATCTTGCCAGCATTTGATCAATAAAGTAAAGGGTAGTGATCCTTTTTAGTAGCTTTATTTAATTTGCGGAAATCAATTACCATTCTATAACCTGTAACAATTCTTTGTGGGATCAATTCATCTTTATCATTAGGAACAACAGTAATACCTTCCTTCTTAGGGACACAATGGACATGACTCACCCACTGACTATCCGCAACGAGATAAATTATACCCGCCTCCAGAAGCTTTAGTATTTCTTTTCTTACCACTTCTTTCATCTTAGGATTTAACCATCGTTGGTGATCAACAACCGGTTTAGCATCTTTCTCCAATTTTTTTTGTGCTGGCATAGAGTGGGACTAATGCCCTTAAGATCATCAAGGGTATATCCAATAGCAGCACGGTTCTTCCTCAGAGTTCTCAATAATTTCTTTTCTTCATGCTCTGAAAGGTTAGCACTAATAATAACAGGATATATCTCTTTCTCATCAAGATAAGCATATTTGAGAGTATCAGGTAAAGGTTTAAGCTCAAACACGGGATCACCCTTGGGTGGAGGAGGATCCCCTAGAATTTCAACAGGCAAGTTGTGTTTCATAATAGGCCCCTGTTTAAAGAATACTCCATCTATTTCCCTTCTTTCATTCATAAACATATCATTTTCATGATCTAGCAAATATTGTTCTAACACTAGTAGAAAACAGGGCTTTGGTCCATGCCGGGTCAGCCCATTAGTCCCAGTTTAGTCCAGAACTGGGACCAATGGGGGCATTGGATCCTGTTCGTGAGCCTAGGGGGCCGGCCGGGCCACGTGGGCCATTGGTCCCGGTTCATCTGGACCTTTTGGTCCCGGTTGGTGGGGCGAACCGGGACCAATGGGCCTCGCTCCTGGCCCACCACCATTGGTCCCGGTTGGTGGCTTGAATCGGGACCAAAGGCTCCCCTTTAGTCCCGGTTCATGCCACCAACCGGGACCAATGAGGTACCTATATATACCCCCTCGCGTAAGAGCAGAGCACACTGCTCTGTTTTTTTCTGGCCGAGGGGGAGAGGGCTTGGTGGTGCTCTAGCTCACCTCCTATGCACACAAGGTGTTCGATGGAATGCCCGAGCCACACTACTTAAGCTTTCTCCTCTCCAAGCTCGACCTCAAAGCTCCATTTTCCACAATATTTGTCTAGGTTTAGCGGTCCATCACGCCCCGTCCCCGTCTTCACCACCGTCGATCACCCGCGCCGAGCTCATCGCCGGCACCACCGTGGTGAGCCTCTTGTTCTTATCTTCTTTCTGAAAGGAAAAATATTCTTACTTGTATGTTTACATAGATACTTGTATTATTTTCTTACTTTTATTATTGCATCTTATATAGTGCGATGGTTTTGGTATCCGCCCCCGTCGGCCCTCATCCTGTCTATGATTCGGATGTGGTATATATATTATCTTTATAACTATTGGTTCATTTATTGTTTATGAAAATTATGCCGACCAACGTGACATAGATTTTATTTATGTAGGATGTATTTGAATCATAAGTGCCAACCGACCCTATTGTCGAGAGGTTAAATTTAGTTGAAGAAGAAAACAATTTGTTGAAGGAAAAAATAAAAAAATTGAGGAGGAGAAGATGATATTGGAGTTGCATGTTGCAGATGTCGTCGATGATCACAAGATCAAGATGGATGCAATGCGCTTGAAGATTAGAAAGATTAGAAAATATGCCATTCATACCGAGGCTTGGTATCATTATGTCGTTGGATCAATTGTTACCTTGGTTGCGATTATGATCACATTTGTTTTCGCATTGAAATGTTTTACATAGTTTCAATGATGGTTTAATTAATTAGATGCTCTGGAGAGCTATATGTTGTTAGATGAGAACTATGTATGCACTTTGGTTTTAATGTGATGATAAACTTCTATTAATTTGGACACTTAATTATATATAATGCACGCAGATGAACCGACAATGGATGTACGGTAATAGACAAACCTGCGAGTACATTAAGGGCGTGCATGAGTTTCTCGATGCGGCTGAGGCAAACAAGCAGAATGGTTTTATGTGTTGTCCATGCACTGAATGTGGGAATACGAGGTCTTACTCTAACCGGAAAATCCTTCACTCCCACCTGCTTTACAAGGGTTTCATGCCACACTATAATGTTTGGACGAGGCACGGAGAAATAGGGGTTATGATGGAAGACGGCGAAGAAGAAGAGTACGATGACAACTATGTGCCCCATGAATACGGTGATGCTGCAACGGGGGGAGCTGGTGAAGATCAAGAGGAACCAGATGATGTGCCCAATGATGCTGCAATGGGTGAAGCTGCTGAAGATCAAGAGGAACCAGACGATGTGCCCGATGATGATGATCTCCGCCGGGTCATTGTCGATGCAAGGACGCAATGTGAAAGTCAAAAGGAGAAGCTGAAGTTCGATCGCATGTTAGAGGATCACAAAAAAGGGTTGTACCCCAATTGCGAAGATGGCAACACAAAGCTCGGTACCGTACTGGAATTGCTGCAGTGGAAGGCAGAGAATGCTGTGGCTGACAAAGGATTTGAGAAGCTACTGAAAATATTGAAGAAGAAGCTTCCAAAGGATAACGAATTGCCCGACAGTACATACGCAGCAAAGAAGGTCGTATGCCCTCTAGGATTGGAGGTGGAGAAGATACATGCATGCCCTAATGACTGCATCCTCTACTACGGTGCATACAAGGATCTGAACGCATGCCCAGTATGTGGTGCATTGTGGTATAAGATCAGACGAGATGACCCTGGTGATGTTGACGGCAAGCCCCCCAGGAAGAGGGTTCCTGCGAAGGTGATGTGGTATGCTCCTATAATACCACGGTTGAAATGTCTGTTCAGAAACGAAGAGCATGCCAAGTTGATGCGATGGCACAGTGAGAACCGAAAGAAAGATGGGGAGTTGAGAGCACCCGCTGACGGGTCGCAGTGGAGAAAAATTGGGAGAAAGTACTGGGATGAGTTTGCAAAGGACCCAAGGAATGTATGGTTTGCTTTAAGCGCGGATGGCATTAATCCTTTTGGGGAGCAGAGCAACAATCACAGCACCTGGCCCGTGACTCTATGTATGTATAACCTTCCTCCTTGGATGTCCATGAAGCGGAAGTTAATTATGATGCCAGTTCTCATCCAAGGCCCTAAGCAACCCGGCAACGACATTGATGTGTACCTAAGGCCATTAGTTGAAAAACTTTTACAACTATGGAATGGAAACGGTGTACGTACGTGGGATGAGCACAGGCAGGAGGAATTTAACCTAAAGGCGTTGCTTTTCATGACCATCAACGATTGGCCCGCTCTCAGTAACCTTTTAGGACAGACAAACAAAGGATACCACGCATGCACGCACTGTTTAGATGACACTGAAAGTATATACCTGGACAAATGCAGGAAGAATGTGTACCTGGGCCATCGTCGATTTCTTCCGACCAACCATCAATGTCGAAAGAAAGGCAAGCATTTCAAAGGCGAGGCAGGTCACCGGAAGAAGCCCGCCATGCGTACCGGTGATCACGTACTTGCTATGGTCAATGATTTACACGTAATCTTTGGAAAGGGTCCCGGCGGACTAGCTGTTCTGAATGATGCTGAGGGACACGCACCCATGTGGAAGAAGAAATCTATATTTTGGGACCTACCCTACTGGAAAGACCTAGAGGTCCGCTCTTCAATCGACGTGATGCACGTGACGAAGAACCTTTGCGTGAACCTACTAGGCTTCTTGGGCGTGTATGGGAAGACAAAAGATACACCTGAGGCACGGGAGGACCTGCAATGTTTGCACGAAAAAGACGGCATGCCTCCGAAGCAGTATAAAGGTCCTGCCAGCTACGCTCTTATGAAAGAAGAGAAATAAATCTTCTTTGAATGCCTGCTCAGTATGAAGATCACGACTGGCTTCTCGTCGAATATAAAGGGAATAACAAATATGCCAGAGAAAATGTTTCAGAACCTAAAGTCTCATGACTGCCACGTGATTATGACGCAACTGCTTCCGGTTGCATTGAGGGGGCTTCTACCGGAAAACGTCCGATTAGCCATTGTGAAGCTATGTGCATTCCTCAATGCAATCTCTCAGAGGGTGATCGATCCAGAAATCGTACGAAGGCTAAGGAGTGATGTGGCGCAATGTGTTGTCAGTTTCGAGCTGGTGTTCCCACCATCCTTCTTCAATATCATGACGCACGTCCTAGTTCATCTAGTCGACGAGATTGTCATCCCGGGGCCCGTATTTCTACACAATATGTTCCCCTTTGAGAGGTTCATGGGAGTCCTAAAGAAATATGTTCGTAACCGCGCTAGGCCAGAAGGAAGCATCTCCATGGGCCATCAAACAGAGGATGTTATCAGGTTTTGTGTTGACTTCATTCCTGGCCTTAAGAAGATAGGTCTCCCTAAATCGGAGTATGAGGGGAGACTGACTGGAAAAGGCACTCTTGGAAGTGACTCAATAATATGCAGGGACGGATATTCTTGGTCTCAAGCACACTACACAGTTCTACAGAACTCTACCTTGGTGACCCTGTATGTCGATGAACACAAGAAAAATCTGCGCTCCAAACACCCGGAGCAGTGCGACGACTGGATTACATGTGAACACATCAGGACTTTCAGCAGTTGGTTGGAAACACGTCTCAGAGGTGACAACACTGTTTGTGATGAGTTGTACTTGTTGTCCAGGGGACCATCTTTGATTGTATTGACTTACAAAGGATACGAGATAAATGGGAATACATTTTACACGATTGCCCAAGATCAAAAGAGCACCAACCAAAACAGCGGTGTCCGCTTTAATGCAGCAACCGAGAGCGGAAAGGACACATATTATGGTTACATAGTGGACATATGGGAACTTGACTACGAACCTGATTTTAAGGTCCCTTTGTTTAAGTGCAAATGGGTCAATCTGTCAGGCGGCGGGGTACAGGTAGACCCACAGTACGGAATGACAACAGTGGATCTGAAAAATCTTGGGTACACTGACGAACCTTTTGTCCTAGCCAATGATGTGGCACAGGTATCTATGTGAAGGACATGTCTACCAAACCGAGAAAAAGAAAAGATAAGGAAGCGAACACGTCATACGATGAGCCAAAGCGCCACATAGTTCTTTCAGGAAAAAGGGACATCCTGGGAGTGGACGGCAAGACAGACATGTCTGAAGATTATGAAAAATTTCATGAAATTCCTCCCTTCAATGTCAAGGCTGACCCAAGCATCCTGATAAACGATGAAGATTATCCATGGTTATGGCGCAATAAGCAAATGACACAAGCGAAGAAAAAGTGAAGACTTTCTCCCGCAACTATTATGATGATACCATGCCAACTTTGTAACACACGAGTATGCTATGCCAACTTTTTCAGAGTTCATTTGAAAACTATGAATTTAGGTCGAATTTTCTCTATAGGTGCATCTATGTTCATTTTTAGTAAAGTTAATCACAAACTTGTGATTCACACAAATTTCAAAGAATTCAAATTTTAACTATTCAAATTTGAAAACTAATGGCACTAACAAAAAGTTTAAATTTTTTCTAAAACTAATGGCACTAACAGAAAGTTTATAATTTTGCTCACCTAAAAGCAAAAAGAAATAAAAAATAAAGCAAAAAACAAAAGAAAATAAACAATGTAGAAAACAAAACAAAAAATCTGGAAAACACAAAAATAGCAACAATAAGTATTTTTTTGTAAATAGAAACAAAAAAAATAAAGTAACAAAGAAAACAAAAAAACTAAAAAAGTGTTT
>NC_041382.1:255276056-255276663 GCF_002162155.2 Triticum dicoccoides
CAAAAAACAAAACAAAAAAACTAGAAAAAAAATGAAAAATAGCAACAATAAGTAAAGAAAACAAAAAAACAAAAAAAGTGTTTTCAAATTTGAAAACTAATGGCACTAACAGGAAGTTTATAATTTTTCTAAAACTAAAAGCAAAAAGAATTAAAAAAATAAAGCAAAAAACAAAAGAAAATAAATAATGCAGAAAACAAAACAAAAAAACTGGAAAAACAATTAAAAATAGCAACAATAAGTAAAGAAAACAAAAAAACAAAAAAGTGCCTCCTACTGAGCCCCCACGGCCTGAATACGACTAGAAACCCTACCATGGGCCAGGATTCAGGCCCGCAGGAGATCGAGTAGGCCCACAGGCACAGACAGTGGATTTAGGCCCGTAAGCCTGCAGTAGAGAGGAGCTCGAAGTGGTCGGCTCGGCAGAGCTTATAAACCACTCCAAGCCCCTCTCGACTAGCGAGATGGGACTAAACATCCCACCGCACTGCGCCAGTTCTAGCACACAACCTTTGGTCCCGGTTGGTGCCAGCAGCCGGGACTAAAGGGGGCATTGGTTACGGTTCGTAGCACAAACTGTGACCAATGCCCCCCTTTAGTCCCGGTT
>NC_041382.1:255277029-255277921 GCF_002162155.2 Triticum dicoccoides
TATTTTTAAGAAGGAAGAAGAAGAAAAAGAATGAGAGGAAAAAGGAAATAAGAAGAGGAAGAAAGGAGAAGAAGAGGGGAGAGGAAGACGAGGAGAAATAAATAAGAAGAAGAAAACAGAAGAAAAAGAAGAGGAGAAGAAGAAAGGAATAGAGGAGAAGAAGAGAAAAATAGAATATATATATTCTATTTTCTCTTTTCTCCTCTATTCCTTTCTTCTTCTCCTCTTTTTTTTCTTCTTTTTTTTCTTCGACACGTGGGGGGGGGGGTCGATATACCCCCTCCCGATAACTTCAACACGAGGGGGGGGGTCGATATACCCCCTCCCCGATAATATTATTTTCCCATGTACGTATGTCGTGTCGATATAAACTCCCGATAACTTCAACACGAGGGAGGGGGGTCGATATATATACCCCCTCCCCGATAATATCATTTTCCCGCATGTACGTATGTCGTGTCGATATAAACTCCTGATAACTTCAACACGTGGGGTGGGGTCGATATACCCCCTCCCGATAACTTCAACACGTGGGGGGGTGGATATACCCCCTCCCGATAACTTCAACACGAGGGGTGGGGTCGAACATGAGAGGAAGAAGAGGATAAAAAAAGAAGAGGAAGAAGAAAAAAAGAGGAGAAGAAAGAATAGAGGAGTTCTTCTCCTCTATTCTTTCTTCTCCTCTTTTTTTTTTCTTCTTCTTCCTCTTTTTTTATCAGGAACGAGGGTCATCGAGGGTCGGCGAGCGGTAGAGGAAACCCTACATAGCAAGTATCGTCGGAGTGAGATACATGTGGCCGTCGGTGTCGGACAGTACATCCACGTCCCACAAGTGACGCGGGCTTCGACGCCCACGTCACTTGTGGGACGTGGATGTAGTGTCCAACACCGA
>NC_041382.1:255278347-255282568 GCF_002162155.2 Triticum dicoccoides
GAACGAGGGTCGTCGAGGGTCAGGGTCGCCGAGCGGTAGAGGAAACCCTAAATAGCAAGTATCGTCGATGTGAGATACATGTGGCCATCAGTGTCGGACAGTACATCCACGTCCCACAAGTGACGCGGGCTTCGACGCCCACGTCACTTGTGGGACGTGGATGTAGTGTCTGACACCGACAGCCACATGTATCTCACACCCACGATACTTGCTATTTAGGGTTTCCTCTACCGCTCGGTGACCCTCGACGACCCTCGTTCTCGATAAAAAAAAGAGGAAGAAGAAGAAAAAAAGAGGAGAAGAAAGAATAGAGGAGTTCTTACTCCTCTATTCTTTCTTCTCCTCTTTTTTTTCTTCTTCCTCTGCTTTTTTTATCCTTGAAGCGTTGTCGAGGCCACCCCAAACCCTAGAGAAGCAGCGTCAAGGCCACTAATTAATATTAGTTCTATGTTTGCCACTAATATATCCATCTGTCATGTTTGAATAATAAATTGCCATGTTGTAAATATTTGTAGAAACTATGGACACCGCCCGAGACGAAGTACAAGAAGAGTTGTTGGGGGACATAATCGCACGAGGAAGTGATGTCGTCTGCTCGTTGTTTCTCAACAACATCGATGGTCTGGATGTAGCTGGCTATGATTATGATGGCTCCGGTGACCTAATGCCGGTGCAAGAAGGAGACCGTGAGGACGGCTCCGGTGACCCAATGTCGGTGCAAGAAGGAGACCGTGATGACGTCTCCGGTGACCGAACTGACTCCGGCCAGGTATATATATTAGTTAAGCTTCTGCTAACTAGCTAATTGATGCATTCATTGTTTTGGTATGTACACATATTAATTAAGTCTTTGTTCTTTTTTCTAGACCTCCGGATCGAGCACAACTTCGGTAAAGAGACGAGGCCCGAAGAAAAAGTTGAGCTCGGATGAAAAGTTTGAGATCATAGCAATCGCGCCCGACGGCCAACCGATTGAACCCCTCTGGACAAAGAGCACATTTGTTGCTCAGTGCGGGGTTTTGGTTAGGGACAAGATCCCGATCAGCATCCAACAATGGTTATAGCCAGCTACAGAAGACCCTGAGGTGTCTTATGTTAATGATATTCAGAAAAATGATCTTTGGACTGAGCTGAAGTCAAATTTCACCCTACCGCCAGAGGATGACCCCGGAGAAGCCAGTTAAAGAGCAATTAATCAAGTCTTTTGCTCTTAAGAGGATGGCAGAACTATTCAGGAGGTGGAAGAAAGAGCTGAATAAGTTTGTCGAAAATAAAGAGACACTAGAATTCAAGGGCAGATATGAGAAGATCAGAGATCACTGGCCCGCATTTGTGGCCCACAAGACATCGGAAGAGAGTAAGAAGATGTCGGCGACAAACAAGCAAAATGCTGTGAAGAAGAAGCATCACCATCGCATGGGGTCAGGTGGCTACCTCGTAGCCCGGCCTAAGTGGGCCAAGACTGAGAATGATCTGGTTGATAAAGGGATCGAACTAGAGACAATTAACTGGCCAGACCGTTGCCGGACTTGGTTCTTCAGGGCTGGCGCAACCTTGGACCCTGTATCAGGGAAGTGCATTTGGACGAACGATCAAATGGACATACCAGTCAAGAAGCTTCAGTAGTATATCGAAGCAGCGCAGCAAGGGACGTTCTTTCCAGACAGAGAGAACAACGAGCTCACAATGGCCCTAGGGAATCCCGAGCACCCTAGATGGACACGAGGCACGCCAGGATCCATTCTGTGGAAGGTTGGGTTTTCGGACATATGCGGTTACAAATGCCAGGAGAGGAGGAAAAAAGTGCTGCAGACCCAAATGCAGGTGCTGCAAGCAAGGGTACAAGCGATAGAGGAACAAGAAGCAAATCGCAGCAAATGAACTGCCAAAGCTTCCCCCGAAGCTACCCCGCCATATCAGCGGAGAAGTAGCATGGCTTCCACCGAGGTTCTTCAGCCGGAGCATGTCTTGACGGCTCCTGCCAGCTCTCCCGTGGATGCTATCACGGAGTCTCAAAATTGCCACCTTATGACGCAATGGATGAATCTGAAGGTCAAGGCGGCTGGTGGCTCTGTTTATCCTACTGAACCCGGCGCAACTTTTCACTGCCGTCCGATTCCAGAAGGATATGCTAGGGTGATGGTGGATGAAATAACGGAGGGATTTGAGGACCTCCAGCTTGACCACCCTACCGGTGAAGGGGAGACTAGGCTGGGTTCTGCTCTAAAGACTCCATGCCTATGGCGGAAGGAGCTCATCAACCTTCCAAACTGGATGCCTCCGCCTCCTCCTCCTCCTCCGGCGAGTCAGGGCACTCCGCCTCCTCCACCGCCTCCTCCTCCGGCGAGTCAGGGCACTCCGCCTCCTCCACCGCCTCCTCCTCCGGCGAGTGACGATCAGGGCACTCGGCCGGCTCCTTCTCCGGCGCGTGGCGGCACTCTGCCTCCTTCTCCGCCTGCGCCGGCGCGCCCGAGCAGCCAGCCTCCTCCTTCTCCGCCTCGTCAGCAAGGGCGGAAGAGACCTGCCGCCGCTCCGGCTGCTCCGGCGCATCGTAGTCCTTCTCCTCCGCCTCGTAAGCAAGTAAAGAAGACAACCACTCCGTCTGCTCTACCGGCAGATTCGGTCCTTCTCTGAAGACTCCAGAGAAGTTACCATATGAGAGGACCCCGGAGGAGAATGCCGAGATCGCGCGAGAAGAAGTGAGGAACTTCTTTGAAGGGGTGAAAGCAAAGAAACATCCACCTCCGGAGGAGAAGGTAGATCCGGTGAAAGCGAAGCGCACTCTGGCTGCCCTGACAAAACCACCCAAGTCTCCACCGAAAGGAAACTATGAGCGCATTATTGGAAAGGAATTTGTCGAAGCGGAGCGGCCGGGAAGTACTGTCAGTGATCAAAGGCTGAAAGAACGACGAGCTGGGAAACAAATTGCATAGCTCGGCGAACAAGCGAAGCAATCGTGCCCCCCGCTCAAGGTGCCTAGCGACATCATCGCTAATGATCCGAGGATGGTGCCCGGTTATAGCAATCTTGGAGATTACCTGCCCGACGATGTACATTATGATTTCATGGAGGTGCAAATACAAAGATACGAGTACGGGAAGCCTCTCGTCAAAGATGAAAGATCTCTATCAACGATGATGCGAAGATTGCATGATTGGTACTTGAAAATCTGCAGAGAGTCTGGGGGGAGGAGTACTTTGTATGTGAGAGTTAAAAAGGAGCATGACCTCGTTGGAATTGATCTATTGCCTGTTCCATTTGAGGAGTTCTTTCAATTTTTCAATCAATTGGCCCTCGATAAAGCAACGGTCACCTGCTACTGTCTGTAAGTAGTACTACTTCTGTCATTAAGTCTCTATATATAGCTCAACTCTTTCATTGCATGTATTTATAATTATCCTCACTATATTATGCAGATTGAAGATCGCCGAATTGAAGAAAAGACAAGTTGGTGATATTGGGTTCATTAACACATATCTCATAGATGAAACTGAGGTTAAATTTCATCCCGCAGATACCGAGGCCAACTTGCTACGATCGTTGGTAATAAATGAAAACAAAGATATAATACTTTTTCCTTACAACTTCAAGTGAGTGTTACTGTCTTGTGCGTATTCGGTTTCCCTTATATATTAGTCAAGGTTATAGTAATGTAATTGATGAGTTATGCATGCGTGTGCAGTTTCCACTATATTCTCCTAGAGATTAAGCTTGAGCAGGGACTAGTAACCGTCTTAGACTCAAGATGAAAAGATCCCTAGGACTACGCGGACATGACTCAGATGCTCGAGAAGTAAGTTAAATCAATCATTCTCCACCACATCAGCAACTTTGTTCATTTCCTGATATATCAAGTAATTGTTTTGTTTGTCTGGCAGGGTTTGGAAAAAATTCACCAAAAAGCTCCGGGACTCCCGAAGAAGCTGCAATTTAGACACCCGAAAGTAAGTACTATAGTAGCATGTTCCGCGCATCTCCTATTGATTCAAGCATTAGTTTCATCAATACCATTTGACATTCTTGCTTATCAGTTTGATTGACCTCTATTTCTTGTAAAGTGGTTGTGGCAGGAACAAGGGAATAATTTCTGTGGATACTACATTTGCGAGTCCATCCGCCACACGACCTGTGAGCGGGGCTACTCTAACGAACAATATGAAGTGCGTAAATAACAACATTCACAATTTTATTTTATTACCATCATTTGTGTTGAGTTACATT
>NC_041382.1:255283260-255301386 GCF_002162155.2 Triticum dicoccoides
GGTTGGTGCCACCAACCGGGACCAAAGGCCCTCCTGCCTGGGCTCCGCGCACAGGCCACATGGAGGCCCATCTGTCCCGGTTCTGGATTGAACCAGGACTAAAGGGACAGGGCATTAGTACCGACCCTTTAGTCCCGGTTCAGGAACCGGGACAAAAGGCCCTTACGAACCGGGACAACAAGCCCTTTTTCTACTAGTGTAAAGGATCACTAGGAGGCACGGCAATAGAAGTAAGACCAACAATTTCATCTTTACTAGGCAATTCTTTATCATGGGGTTGTCTACGAAATTTAGCAAAATTAAACTCATGAGACATATCCCCTAAACCAACAGAAACAATATCTTTATTGCAGTCTATCTTAGCATTGACAATATTCAAGAAGGGTCTACCAAATATAATGGGACAAAAGTCATCTTGTGGGGAACCAAGAACAAGAGAATCAATAGGATACTTAACTTTCCCACAGAAGACTTCAACATCTCTAACGATACCAACTGGTGAAATAGTATCTCTATTGGCAAGCTTAATTGTAACATCTATCTCTTCTATCTCATCAGGTGCAATATCATGCATAATTTCTTTGTATAAGGAATGAGGTATTGCACTAGCACCCATATCACATAAGCCATGATAGCAATGATCTCCTATTTTAACAGAAATAACAGGCATGCCTACAACATGTCTATGTTTATTTTTAGTATCAGGTCTAGCAATTCTAGCAGATTCATTATAGAAGTAAATAACATGCCCATCAATATTATCGGCCAAGAGATCTTTAACCATAGCAACACTAGGTTCAACTTTAATTTGCTTAGAGGGAGTAGGTGTTCTAGTATTTCTCTTATGAACCACAATTGAAGCTTTAGCATGATCCTTTATTCTAATAGGGAAAGGTGGTTTCTCAATATAAGTAGTGGGAACAACAGGATCATTATAAGTGATAGTCTTTTCTTCAACTTTAGTAGGTTCAACTACTTTTACTTCAATGGGAGGATTATATTTAAACCACTTCTCCTCAGGGAGATCAACATGAGTAGCAAAGGATTCATAGAAAGAAGCTACTATCTCAGAGTCAAGTCCATATTTAGTGCTAAATTCACGGAAAGCATCGGTATCCATGAAAGATTTAACACAATCAAACTTAGGTGTTATACCTGACTCCTTACCTTCGTCGAGGTCCCAATGTTCAGAGTTGCGTTTAGTTCTTTCCAATAAATCCCATTTGAATTCAATAGTCTTCATCATAAAAGATCCAGTACAAGAAGTATCGAGCATGGAGCGATTACCGAGAGAAAGTCGAGCATAATTTTTTTGAATAATCATTTCTTTTGAGAGCTCATGATTGGGGCATGAATATAACATTTACTTAAGCCTCCCCCAAGCTTGAGAGATGATTTCTCCTTCGTGAGGCCAAAAATTATATATATAATTACGATCACGATGAACCAGATGGATAGGATAAAACTTCTGATGGAATTCCAATTTCAATCGTTGGTAGTTCCATGATCCAATATCATCACATAGCCTAAACCATGTCAATGCATCTCCCTTCAAATATAAAGGGAAGACAATCTTCTTAATAACATCCTCGGGCATACCTGCAAGCTTAAATAATCCACAAACTTCATCCACATAGATTAGGTGCAAATCGGGATGTAATGTTCCATCACCTGTGAAAGGATTAGCTAGCAGTTTCTCTATCATACTCGAAGGAATTTTAAAGTAAACATTTTCAGTATGTTTAGTAGGTTGAGGAGAAACTCTTTGCTCTACTGGTCGGGGTGAAGATACCCCGAACAAGCCCCTCAAAGGATTATGTTCCATAGTAACAAGTGACAATAAATTTCAGCACACTATATAAATTTTTCCTTACCAAATTCCACCTACCAAAAGCGCTTCACTCCACGGCAACGGCACCAGAAAAGAGTCTTGTGACCCACAAGTGTAGGGATCTATCGTAGCCTTTTCGATAAGTAAGAGAGTCGAACCCAACGAGGAGCAGAAGGAAATGATAAGCAGTTTTCAGTAAGGTATTCTCTGCAAGCAATGAAATTATCGGTAACAGATAGTTTTGTGATAAGGTAATTTGTAACGAGTAACAAGTAATGAAAGTAAATAAGGTGCAACAAGATGGCCCAATCCTTTTTTAGCAAAGAACAAGCCTGGACAAACTCTTACATAAAGTAAAGTGCTCCCGAGGACACATGAGAATTATCGTCAAGCTAGTTTTCATCACGTTCATATGATTCACGTTCGGTACTTTGATAATTTGATATGTGGGTGGACCGGTGCTTGGGTACTGCCCTTACTTGGACAAGCATCCCACTTATGATTAACCCCTATTGCAAGCATCCGCAACTACAACAGAAGTATTAAGGTAAACCTAACCATAGCTTGAAACATATGGATCCAAATCAGCCCCTTACGAAGCAACGCATAAACTAGGGTTTAAGCTTCTGTCACTCTAGCAACTTATCATCTACTTATTACTTCCCAATGCCTTCCTCTAGGCCCAAACAATGGTGAAGTGTCATGTAGTCGACGTTCACATGACACCACTAGAGGGATGACAACATACATCTCATCAAAATATCGAACGAACACCAAATTCACATGACTAGTTATAGCAAGACTTCTCCCATGTTCTTAGGAACAAACGTAACTACTCACAAAGCATATTCATGTTCATAATCAGAGGGGTATTAATATGCATAATGGATTTGAACATATGATCCTCCACCAAGTAAACCAACTAGCATCAACTACAAGGAGTAATCAACACTACTAGCAACCCACATGTACCAATATTTGGTTTGGACACAAAGATTGGATACAAGAGATGAACTAGGGTTTGATATGAGATGGTGCTGGTGAAGATGTTGATGGGGATTGACCCCCTCCCGATGAGAGGATCGTTGGTGATGACAATGGTGATGATTTCCCCTTCCCGGAGGGAAGTTTCCCCGGCAGAACAGCTCCGCTGGAGCCCTAGATTGGTTCCGCCTCGTGGCGGCGAAGTTTCATCCCGTGATCTAGCTTATGATTTTTTCCTCGATGAAAGACTCCATATAGCCAAAGATGGGCATCAGAAGGCCACCAGGGGGCCCACGAGGCAAGGGGGCGCACCCAGGGGGGTAGGGCGCGCCCCCCACCCTCGTGGACGGTGGGTGGCCCCCTCTGGTACTTCTTTCGCCCAATATTTTTTATATATTCTGAAAATAATTCCCGTGGAGTTTCAGGACTTTTGGAGATTTGCAAAATAGGTCTCTAATATTTTCTCCTTTTCCAGCCCAGAATTCTAGTTGCCGTCATTCCCCCTCTTCATGTTAACCTTGTAAAATAAGAGAGAATAGGCATAAGTATTGTGACATAATGTGTAATAACAGCCCATAATGCAATAAATATGGATAAAAGCATGATGCAAAATGGACGTATCAATGAGTAGAACACAAAGGAGTTGTGGGCGTGAGTATATACATATTGCTTGCCATCACTAGTTGATTCTTGATTCGGCGGTATTGTTGGATGAAGCGGCCCATACCGACATTACGCGTACGCTTACGCAAGACTGGTTCTACCGACGTGCTTCGCACACATGTGGCTAGTGGGTGTCAGTTTCTCCAACTTTAGTTGAATCAGATTCAATGAACATGGTTCTTTTTGAAGATCAAAAAGCAATCACTATACCGCGTTGTGGTTTTTGATGCGTAGGTAAGAACGGTTCTTGCTAAGCCCATAGCAGCCACGTAAAACTTGCAACAACAAAGTAGAGGACGTCTAACTTGTTAACATGCAACAACAAAGTAGAGGACGTCTAACTTGTTTTTGCAGGGCATGTTGTGATGTGATATGGTCAAGACATGATGCTAAATTTTATTGTATGAGATGATCATGTTTTGTAACACAGTTATCGGCAACTGACAGGAGCCATATGGTTGTCGCTTTATTGTATGAAATGCAATCGCCATGTAATTGCTTTACTTTATCACTAAGCGGTAATGATATTCATAAAAGCAATAGTTGGCGAGACGACAACAATGCTTCGACGGAGATCAAGGTGTCAAGCCGGTGACGATGGTGATCATGACGGTGCTTTGGAGATGGAGATCAAATGCACAAGATGATGATGGCCATATCATATCACTTATATTGATTGCATGTGATGTTTATTCTTTATGCATCTTATTTTTCTTAGTTCGACGGTAGCATTATAAGATGATCTCTCACTAAATTTCAAGGTATAAGTGTTCTCCCTGAGTATGCACCGTTGCTACAGTTCGTCATGCCGAGACACCACGTGATGATCGGGTGTGATAAGCTCTACGTTCACATACAACGGGTACAAGCCAGTTTTGCACACGTGGAATACTCGGGTTAAACTTGACGAGCCTAGCATATGCAGATATGGCCTTGGAACACTGAGACCGAAAGGTTGAGCGTGAATCATATAGTAGATATGATCAACATAGTGATGTTCACCATTGAAAACTACTTCATCTCACGTGATGATCAAACATGGTTTAGTTGATATGGATCACGTGATCACTTAGATGATTAGAGAGATGTCTATCTAAGTGGGAGTTCTTAAGTAATTTGATTAATTGAACTCTAATTTATCATGAACTTAGTACCTGATAGTATTTTGCATGTCTATGTTGTTGTAGATAAATGGCCCGTGCTATTGTTCCGTTGACTTTTAATGCGTTCCTAGAGAAAGCTAAGTTGAAAGATGATGGTAGCAACTACACAGACTGGGTCCGTAACTTGAGGATTATCCTCATTGCTGCACAGAAGAATTACGTCCTGGAAGCACCGCTAGGTGACAAACCCGCTGCAGGAGCAACGCCAGATGTTGTGAACACCTGGCAGAGCAAAGCTGATGACTACTCGATAGTTCAGTGTGCCATGCTTTACGGCTTAGAACCGGGACTTCAACGATGTTTTGAACGTCATGGAGCATATGAGATGTTCCAGGAGCTGAAGTTAATATTTCAAGTAAATGCCCGGATTGAGAGGTATGAAGTCTCCAATAAGTTCTACAGCTTCAAGACGTAGGAGAATAGTTCTGTCAGTGAACATATACTCAGAATGTCTGGGTACCACAACCACTTGACTCAACTGGGAGTTAATCTTCCTGATGATAGTGTCATTGACAGAGTTCTTCAATCACTGCCACCAAGGTACAAGAGCTTCGTGATGAACTATAATATGCAAGGGATGGATAAGACAATTCCTGAGCTCTTGGCAATGCTAAAGGCTGCAGAGGTAGAAATCAAGAAGGAGCATCAAGTGTTGATGGTCAACAAGACCACCAGTTTCAAGAAAAAGGGTAAAGGGAAGAAGGGGAACTTCAAGAAGAACAGCAAGCCAGTTGCTGCTCAAGTGAAGAAACCCAAGTCTGGACCTAAGCCTGAGACTGAGTGCTTCTACTGCAAAGGAATTGGTCACTGGAAGCGGAATTGCCCCAAGTATTTGGCGGAGAAGAAGGATGGCAAAGTGAAGGTATATTTGATATACATGCTATTGATGTGTACCTTACTAATGCTCGTAGTAGTGCCTGGGTATTTGATACTGGTTCAGTTGCTAATAGTTGCAACTCGAAACAGGGGCTACGGATTAAGCGAAGATTGGCTAAGGACGAGGTGACAATGCGTGTGGGAAATGGTTCCAAAGTCAATGTGATCGCCGTTGGCACGCTACATCTACATCTACCTTCAGGATTAGTTTTAGACCTAAATAATTGTTATTTGGTGCCAGCGTTGAGCATGAACATTATATCTGGATCTTGTTTGATGCGAGACGGTTAATCATTTAAATCAGAGAATAATGGTTGTTCTATTTATATGAGTAATATCTTTTATGGTCATGCATCCTTGATGAGTGGTCTATTTTCACTAAATCTTGATAGTAGTGATACACATGTTCATAGTATTGAAGCCAAAAGATGCAGAGTTGATAATGATGGTGCAACTTATTTGTGAAACTGCCGTTTAGGTCATATTGGTGTAAAGCACATGAAGAAACTCCATTCTGATGGACTTCTAGAATCACTTGGTACTTGCGAACCATGCCTCATGGGCAAGATGACTAAAAGTCTGTTCTCTGGAACAATGGAGCGAGCAACAGAGTTATTGGAAATCATACATACTGATGTATGTGCTCCAATGAACATTGAAGCTCGCGGCGGATATCGTTATTTTCTCACCTTCATAGATGATTTGAGCAGATATGGGTATATCTACTTAATGAAACATAAGTCTGAAACATTTGAGAAGTTCAAAGAATTTTAGAGTGAAGTGGAATATCATCGTAACAAGAAAATCAAGTTTCTACGATCTGATCGTGGAGGTGAATATTTGAGTTATGAGTTTGGACTTCATTTGAAACAATGCGGAATAGTTTCGCAACTCACGCCACCTGGAACACCACAACGTAATGGTGTGTCTGAACGTCGTAACCGCACTTTATTAGATATGGTGCGATCTATGATGTCTCTCACTGATTTACCGCTATCATTTTGGGGTTATTCTTTAGAGACGGCTGCATTCATGTTAAATAGGGCACCATCTAAATCCGTTGAGACGACACCTTATGAACTGTGGTTTGGCAAGAAACCCAAGTTGTCGTTTCTTAAAGTTTGGGGCTGCGATGCTTATGTGAAAAAGCTTCAACCTGATAAGCTTGAACCCAAATCAAAGAAATGTGTCTTCATAGGATACCCAAAGGAGAATGTTGGGTACACCTTCTATCACAGATCTGAAGGCAAGATATTCGTTGCCAAGAATGGATCCTTTCTAGAGAAGGAGTTTCTCTCGAAAGAAGTGAGTGGGAGGAAAGTAGAACTTGACGAGGTAATTGTACCTTCTCCCTTATTGGAAAGTAGTTCATCACGGAAATCAGTTCCAGTGATTCCTACACCAGTAAGTGAGGAATCTAATGATGATGATCATGAAACTTCTGATCAAGTTACTACCATACCTCGTAGGTCAACCAGAATAAGATCCGCACCAGAGTGGTATGGTAATCCTATTTTGGAAGTCATGTTACTTGACCATGATGAACCTATGAACTATGAGGAAGCGATGATGAGCCCATATTCTGCAAAATGGCTTGAGGCCATGAAATCTGAGATGGGATCCATGTATGAGAACAAAGTATGGACTTTTGTTGACTTGCCCGATGATTGTCAGGCCATAAAGAATAAATGGATCTTCAAGAAGAAGACCGACCCTGATGGTAATGTTATTGTCTACAAAGCTCGACTTGTTGCGAAAGGTTTTCGACAAGTTCAAGGAGTTGACTATGATGAGACCTTCTCACCCGTAGCGATGCTTAAGTCCGTCCGAATCATGTTAGCAATTGCCACATTTTATGATTATGAAATTTCACAAATGGATGTCAAAACTGCATTCCTTAATGGATATCTTAAAGAAGAGTTGTATATGATGCAACCAGAAGGTTTTGTCGATCCGAAAGGTGCTAACAAAGTGTGCAAGCTCCAGTAATCCATTTATGGACTGGTGCAAGCCTCTCGGAGTTGGAATATACGCTTTGATAGTGTGATCAAAGCATATGGTTTTATACAGACTTTTGGAGAAGCTTGTATTTACAATAAAGTGAGTGGGAGATCTGTAGCATTTCTGATATTATATGTGGATGACATATTGCTGATTGGAAATGATACTGAATTTTTGAATAGCATAAAAGGATACTTGAATAAGAAGTTTTCAATGAAAGACCTCGGTGAAGCTGCTTATATATTGGGCATCAAGATCTATAGAGATAGATCAAGACGCTTAATTGGACTTCCACAAAGCACATACCTAGATAAAGTTTTGAAGAAGTTCAAAATGGATCAAGCAAAGAAAGGGTTCTTGCCTGTGCTACAAGGTGTGAAGTTGAGTCAGACTCAATGCCCGACCACTTCAGAAGATAGAGAGAAAATGAAAAGTGTTCCCGATGCTTCAGCCATAGGCTCTATCATGTATGAAATGGTGTGTACCAGACCTGATGTGTGCCTTGCTATCAGTCTAGCAGGGAGGTACCAGAGTAATCCAGGAGTGGATCACTGGACAGCGGTCAAGAATATCCTGAAATACCTGAAAAGGACTAAGGATATGTTTCTCCTATATGGAGGTGACAAAGAGCTCGTCGTAAACGGTTACGTTGATGCAAGCTTTGACACTGATCCGGATGACTCTAAGTCACAAACCAGATACATGTTTTTATTAAATGGCGGCGCTGTCAGTTGGTGCAGTTCCAAGCAGAGCGTCGTGCCGGGATCTACGTGTGAAGCAGAGTACGTAGCTGCTTCGGAAGCAGCAAATGAAGGAGTCTAGATGAAGGAGTTCATATCCGATCTAGGTGTCATACCTAGTGCATCGGGTCCAGTGAAAATCTTTTGTGACAATACTGGTGCAATTGCCTTGGCAAAGGAATCCAGATTTCACAAGAGAACCAAACACATCAAGAGACGCTTCAATTCCATCCGCGATCAAGTCAAGGAGGGATACATAGAGATTTGCAAGATACATACGGATCTAAATGTTGCAGACCCGTTGACTAAGCCTCTCTCACGAGCAAATCATGATTAGCACCAAGACTCCATGGGTGTTAGAATCATTACAATGTAATCTAGATTATCGATTCTAGTGCAAGTGGGAGGCTGAAGGAAATATGCCCTAGAGGCAATAATAAAGTTGTTATTTATATTTCCTTATATCATGATAAATGTTTATTATTCATGCTAGAATTGTATTAATCAGAAACTTAGTACATGTGTGAATACATAGACAAACAGAGTGTCACTAGTTTGTCTCTACTTGACCAGCTCGTTGAATCAATGATGGTTATGTTATCTAACCATAGACATGAGTTGTCATTTCATTAACGGGATCACATCATTAGAGAATGATGTGATTGACTTGACCCATCCGTTAGCTTAGCACGATGATCGTTTAGTTTGTTGATGTTGCTTTCTCCATAACTTATACTATTCCTATGACTATGAGATCATGCAACTCCCGAATACCGGAGGAACACTTTGTGTACTACCAAACGTCACAACTTAATTGGGTGATTATAAAGGTTCTCTACAAGTGTCTCCGATGGTGTTTGTTGAGTTGGCATAGATCGAGATTAGGATTTGTCACTCCGATTGTCGAAGAGGTATCTCTGGACCCTCTCGGTACTGCACATCAATAGAAGCCTTGCAAGCAATGTAGCTAATGAGCTAGTTACGGGATGTAGCATTACGGAACGAGTAAAGAGACTTGCCAGTAACGAGATTGAACTAGGTATTGAGATACTGACGATCAAATCTTGGGCAAGTAACATACCGATGACAAAGGGAACAACGTATATCGTTATGCGGTTTGACCGATAAAGATCTTCGTAGAATATGTGGGAGCCAAAATGAGCATCCAGGTTCTGCTATTGGTTATTGACGGGAGACGTGTCTCGGTCATGTCTACATAGTTATCGAACCCGTAGGGTCCGCATGCTTAACGTCCGGTGACGATTGGTATTATGAGTTTATGTGTTTTGATGAACCGAAGGTAGTTCAGAGCCCCGGATTTGATCACATGACGAGGATTCCCGAAATGGTCGAGAGGTAAAGATCGATATCTTGGAAGCCTATGTTTCGACATCGGAATTGTTCTGGATGAGTTCGGGCATTTTCCGAGTACCGGGAGGTTACCGGAACCCCCCGGGGAGTATATGGGCCTTATTGGGTTTTAGGGGAAAGAGAGAGGGGCTGCCTAGGGCAGGCCGCACGCCCCCCAAGGCCTAGTCTGAATTGGACTAGCGGGAGGGGCGGCGCCCCCTCCTTCCTTCTCTTCTCTCCTTCCCTTCATTCTCTCCTACTCCTACTTGGAAAGGGGGGAATCCTACTCCCGGTGGGAGTAGGACTCCCTAGGGCGCGCCATAGTAGAGGGCCGGCCTCCCCCTCCTCCAGTCCTTTATATACGGGGGAGGGGGCACCCCATAGACACACAAGTTGCTCATTGATCTCTTAGCCGTGTGCGGTGCCCCCTCCACCATAATCCACCTCCGTCATATCGTAGCGGTGCTTAGGCGAAGCCCTATTCTGGTAGCATCATCATCACTGTCATCACGCCACCGTGCTGACGAAGCTCTCCCTCGACACTCTATTGGATCGTGAGTTCGTGGGACGTTACCGAGCCGAACGTGTGCAGATTGCGGAGGTGTTGTACCTTCGGTGCTAGGATCGGTCGATTGTGAAGACGTACGACTACATCAACCGCGTTGTCATAACACTTCTGCTTACGGTCTGTGAGGGTACGTGGACAACACTCTTCCTTCTCGTTGCTATGCATCACCATGATCTTGCATGTGCGTAGGATTTTTTTTTGAAATTACCGCGTTCCCCAACACTTGGCTTACTATCATACATTGATGGAACTTTGAAACCATCATATTTATTGGATCTAGTGCTCCTCCTCAGAGAAATGGAGCATTCAGGTACAATTTTCTTCCTTTTACGGTTGCCAGAGGGTGAACTAATCGCCAATTCCATAGGATTTTCAGACCTTACCACAGATTGGGCAGAAGATCCAGTAGTTGGTGTTGGTTTAGAATGAGGTGCATCAGTGATCATTAAGTCTGTGTTGAGAGCTGAACTTCTGCCTACATCTGAAGGAACCAACACCTCTGTCTCAATAGGGACAAGAGAGTTCTGGTTTGGGGTGTTCTACAGCTCTTCAATCTGAACTGAAGAAGAAAGGACCCCACGGGTTTGCTTGGTTGCTATAACAAACAACATATCATTTTCTTTGGTAATCACTGCTTTGATTTCAACCCAATCATTCGTAAGTCCAAAACCAGTGCTCCATGGGCGATAAGTAGCAACCAGAGGCATTATTGCAGACTTAAGAAAGGTGTTAAGTCTGATGAAAGAAATTCCTTGGTTAATTAGCATTGAGGAGACCACATCACCTTGTTTAGTCATAGAGGACTACAAACCTGTATGAGTTAGAGAGACTTCAACTTCAAGAGTGTCTTCTGAATAACAGGGTGTCCCACCATACTGTTGCGAACAGAGGACGTAACAGTGTTGGAGCTCTAACTAGTAACCATGGTTTGAAACAAATTAATAGGGACCAGGACATAGGAGTCAGAGAGTGTTGCACTAGAATCAGAGCTACCATAATATGAGATAGAATCATTCCAAAAAAAGATCACAAAATCATACAAAGCTTATTTTCCCTTACAATAAAAGATCATACGTATTTAGAAGCAATTTCTATTGCCTTATGCACCAATGACAACTTACTTAAGGATCTTATTCAATCCATAGGTAGGTATAGTGGACTCTCATGACATGAAACTGGGTTTAATGGTTTTTGATTGCACAAGTAGTATCCCTACTTGGTGCGGATTTTTGTATAGCAAAGATTTTGAGCAAGAACCACATGTTGGAGGATCTATACCAGTATAACTTCTATGTGAATATAAGCAAACATAACTCATTATGTTGTCTTCCTTGTCCAACGTCAATAATTTGACATAGAATACTTAATGGGGGTTCACAATCATAAAAAGATGTCCAAGATAGTATATTTATATGTGAATCTTCTCTTCCCTTATAAATTCTTTCACGAATTGCATCATTGACCAATGCTATGATTGTTAAATTTCTATAAATTTTACCACTTACACTTTTCTTATGTAATGCCATTACTTCCCATAAGATTAGCATATGATCTTTCCATTATTTTCATTGCTAATATTAAAACATAAATGCAAAGAAGCAAAAACTCAAATTACTCTTTATTATATAACTCTCAACTCAATTACATAGATAAATAGATCACGAAACTAGCACTCGAAAATAGATCGTACTAAACTTTTATTCAACTAAATCACAAAATAAATAAGGATCAAACTAAAAATAGGTAAAGATATTAAAAGTGATGGTGAAACGATACAGGGGCACCTCCACCAAGCTTGGCACAAGCCAAGGGGAGTGGCCATACCCGTGTACTTAAGTTCCTTTCTTTGGTGATGATGGTGGTGATGAAGTGGTGGGCTTTTCCTTCGGCTTCCATGGCATAGGCCCCCATCATAAAATGATGAATGACTCTCCGCAGTCCTGAAACTTGTAGCTAAACTGATACCTTTACTTCTTGCCTCATACACAAAATTTTGATTTTGAAAATCAAAGATTTGGCCCTGGAGATAGTCGATTCGATCATTGAGCTCGAATATGACACCCCCATCGACTCGCCATACACCTTGTACTCATGGGTGAATTCCGTAATCATGGAGTGGTTGGCGCTAAGTCCACGTTTCACCATCCCTCAGCACTTGAAGATCTCTTGCTCCACCGCTTCGAGCCTGGCATCCATGCTTCCTGTCTTCTTGGGCCCTTGAACATCCCAAATGTGAAGCACCCCCTCACGCATCTCAATGGCTTAAGGGTGTTTCATCACCTCTGGTAGGTAGGGGTTGATGACCTTCTCATAGAACTTGTCCTTGGAGGAGCTTGGTGGAGCCATGGCGATCTAGATCTGTCAAAAAATAGAACAAAACAAGAACAGAGGATATTTATGCGATATGGTGATCAAAACGTCTGGGAGTATATATAACAATTTTATCTTGCAAAACAAGTATTCCAGAGGAAAATGGAGTCAGGAAGGCTCACGTGGGCCCCACGAACCACCAGGGCGTGCCCTGGTGCCTCATGTGCACCTCGTGGGTCCCCTCGATTATTTCTTATTATGTATTTTTTCTAATATTCCAAAACTTGCAGAAAGTATTTTTATGGAATTTTGGAGTCGGTTTACTTACTGTATCACATACCTATTCCTTTTTAGGGGTTTGGAGTGTTCCAGAAGATCTCTCTTATGTGTTCCTCCAGTGTCATAGTTTGAATAATGTTAGTTTCAACATTAATAGGTGTACCTGAGATATAATGATTAATTCTTTGTGCATTGACCACTTTCAGATTAGTGCCTTCAGAGTTGTTGATCTTAATAGCTCTAGAACGATAAACTTCTTGGATGATATACACTCATTTCCGTTTAGAGAGAAGTTTTCCTACGAAGAAGCTGGAACGAGAGTTGTGCAATAGAACATATTCACCCACTTTGAATTCCCGTTTTTGGATTCTTTTATCATGCCATCTTTTAACTTTTTGTTTAAACAATTTGGCATTTTCATATGCCTGGGTTGTTCACTCATCCAACAAACTAATATCAAATAACCTCTTCTCACATGCAAGTTTGAAATCATAATTAAGTTCTTTAATTGCCTAATATGCTTTAGGTTCTAGATCAAGAGGTAAGTGACATTCTTTTCCATAGAACATTTTATATGGATACATACCCATAGAATTTTTATAGGCGGCTCTATAAGTCCATAATGCATCATCAAGTTTCTTAGACCAATTCTTTCTAGATATATTGACTGTCTTTTGCAAAATTAACTTTATTTCTCTATTACTCAATGCAAGTTGACCACTAAATTAAGGATGATAGGGAGATGCAATTCTATGGTTGACATCATATTTAGCAAGTAGTTTGCTGAAAGCACCATGAATAAAATGTGAACCACCATCAGTCATTAAATATCCAGGGACTCCAGACCTCGGGAAAATAACTTCTTTAAGAATTTTAATAGAAGTGTTATGATCAACACTACTAGTTGGAATAGCTTCTACCCACTTAATAACATAATAAATAGGAAGAAGAATATGAGTATACCCATTAGAGGAAGGAAAAGGTCCCATATAATCAAATCCCCAAACATCAAATTGTTCAGTAATAAGTGAATAATTCATAGGCATTTCCTGACGTCTAGCAATATTACCAATTCTTTGGCATTCATCACAAGACAAGACAAGCTTACGTGGATCCTTGAAGAGAGTAGGCCAATAAAAACCAAATTGTAATACCTTATGTGCAGTTCTGTCTCCAGCATGCTATCCACCGTAAGCCTCAGAATGACACTTCGTAGGATTTGTTCATGTTCATGCTCAGGTATACAACATCTAATAATACCATCTACTCCTTCTTTATAAAGATGTGGGTCATCCCAGAAGTAATATCTTAAATCAAATAAACACTTTTTCCTTTGTTGGTATGTGAAACTAGGTGGTATAAATTTAGCAACGATGTAATTAGCATAGTCTGCATACCAAGGAGTATTACAAGAAGCATTTAGAACAACTAGTTGTTCATTAGGAAAAATATCATCAATAGGTAGTGGGTCATCAAGAATATTTTCCAACCTAGACAAGTTATCAGCTACGGGATTCTCAGCTACTTTCCTATTGTAGGATCGCAAGTATGTCAAGAGGGGGGGGTGATTAGACTACTTGACCAAATAAAAATCCAGCCTTTTCCCAATTTTAAGTCTTGATAGATTTTAGCAACTTAGCACTAGTCAAGCAAACAACCTACACATGCAAGTCTAAGAGTATAGCAGTGGAATGTAAAACATTGCACATGTAGGTAAAGGGAGGAGTTTCGAGGGAGCAAAGCAATGTAGACACGGAGATTTTTGGCGTGGTTCCGATAGGTGGTGCTATCGTATATCCACGTTGATGGAGACTTCAACCCACGAAAGGTAACGGTTGCGCGAGTCCACAGAGGGCTCCACCCACGAAGGGTCCACGAAGAAACAACCTTGTCTATCCCACCATGGCCATCGCCCACGAAGGACTTTCCTCACTAGGGTAGATCTTCGTGAAGTAGGCGATCTCCTTGCCCATACAAACTCCTTGGTTCAACTCCATAATCTTGACAGAGGCTCGCAAGTGACACCTAACTAATCTAGGAGACACCACTCTCCAAAAGGTAATAGATGGTGTGTTGATAATGAACTCCTTGCTCTTGTGCTTCAAATGATAGTCTCCCCAACACTCAACTCTTTCTCACATATTTGGATTTGGTGGAAAGATGATTTGAGTGGAAAGCAAATTGGGGATGGCTAGAGATCAAGATTTATGTGGTTGGAGTGGAATATCTTGACCTCAACACAAGTGTAGGTGGTTCTCTCTCAGAAAATGTATGTTGGAAGTGTAGGCATGTTCTGATGGCTCTCTCCATGAATGAAGAGTGGGTGGAGGGGTATATATAGCCTCCACACAAAATCTAACTATTACAAACAATTTACCAAACTCGGTGAGACCGAATCGTGGAACTCGGTCAGACCAATTCAGTTCAAAATGTGAACGTTAGGATTTTCGGTGGGACCGACACGTCAACTCGGTGGGACTGATTTCATTATGGTTAGGGCATAACGTAATCTTGGTGAGGCCGATTACACAAACTTAGTGGGACCGATTTTGGTAATAAGCTAACAAGAGAGTTGGTCAGGCAAACTTGGTGGGACCGATTCGCTCATCTCGGTTGGACCGAAATGTTACGAAGGGGAAACAGAGAGTTTGCATTGCGAACTCGGTGGGACCGATCGCTCATCTCGGTTAGACCTAAACGTTATGAAGGGAAATAGAGAGTTTGCAATTCCATTTCGGTGAGACTGAGATCCCTATCGGTGAGACCGAAGTGACTAGGGTTTTGTGGCAGTGGCTATGTCAACTGAACTCAGTGGCGCCGGATGGAAGGTTTCGGTGGGGCCGAGTTTGACTTTTGGTTTGGGACATATGTGGATATGGGAAAGTGGTTGAGGGTTTTGGAGCATATCACTAAGCATTTTGAGCAAGTAGCCCATTAAGCAACGCTTCATCCCCTTTTAATAGTATTGGCTTTTCCTATGGACTCAATGTGATCTTCGATCATTAAAAGGTAAAATGTAGAGTCTTGAGCTTTAGAGCTTGAGCCAATCTTTTGTCCTTAGCATTTTGATGGGTCCACATTTCTAATCCATGCCATGCCAATCATTGAGCTTTCCTGAAATATTTATCTTGAAATAGTATTAGCTCAATGAGCTATATGTTGTTAGGAATTACCAAAACCACCCAAGGATAGTTGCACTTTCAATCTCCCCCTTTTTCATAATTGATGACAACATATATATCAAAGATTCGACAAATGATTATAAGATTGAAATACATCATCGCTTTGAGAAGTATGTGGTAAGCAAGAGCTCTCCCTAAATTTGTGCATTATTTAAAATTTGCTTTTGAATGCAAATGCACAATAGATTAGGGTCATGGGTTACTCTTCCATGTCACATACATCTTGGTAGAGTGCTCAAAATGATATAACTTAAAAGCATGCACTCATCACCAAGCAAAGTGAATGATCATATAAGAATATAAGAGATAATATCATCCAAGCAAGCATTAAGGTAGCACATGATCAAACACATGATCAAACAAGTATCTTACACAAACAAAGACATAGTGTATCAACCAAGCGCATAAAACCAAAAAAAGAGATAAAAAGCAACACACTCTCTCTCGAAGCCTATGATCTACACATATTTCTCCCCCTTTGGTAACAAGTTACCAAAAAGTTTGAAAATGCATAGTGCTATACATTTCTCAGGCTCGGTCTTCGGGAGGTGGTGTAGAGAGAACTCCAAGGACGAAGGCATCTATCGATGTAGTTGGAGTTGGTGGAGTGGCTGCTGGAGGTGGTACCGAGGCTGTAGCTGCTGGTGCTGACAAAGTAGTTCTAGAGACTGGCACTGGCACTGCGGCAGACCTCTGACCTCGTGGCACACGCTGAAAAGCATCAGTAGTTGCCTTCCCTCTCCTCTCTTCTGCTTCCTCCTAGAGCTGCTCAACTGTAGTCTGTATCTTAGTTACCTTGAGGTCAAGATAATAGAATTTTGTCTCAACAATCCTCTCCAGGCTCTCCAGATTCTGTGTCAGGGTGGCCAAACCCTTCTCAATCCTCAGTGTAGCTTGAATCAGATAGCCTAATTGATCTTGTTTTGACTTGAGGAACACCTGAGATGCTTCTTCTGAACTTGGCATCCTTGCAGCTTTCTCTGCCTTAGCTTTGGCTCTCTTCTCTTGTGCTTGTACTAAAGATGGTTCCTCCTCATTCATCACAACTGTGTTGTCTTCAAATTCAGGATAAAGGGGTAGATGTGTTGGAAATATGCCCTAGAGGCAATAATAAAAGTATTATTATATTTCTATGTTCATGATAATTGTCTTTTATTCATGCTATAACTGTATTATCCAGAAATCGTAATACACGTGTGAATACAAAGACCACAATATGTCCCTAGTGAGCCTCTAGTTGACTAGCTCGTTGTGATCAACAGATAGTCATGGTTTCCTGGCTATGGACATTGGATGTCGTTGATGACGGGATCACATCATTAGGAGAATGATGTGATGGACAAGACCCAATCCTAAGCATAGCACAAAGATCGTGTAGTTCGTTTGCTAGAGCTTTGCCAATGTCAAGTATCTCTTCCTTTGACCATGAGAGCGTGTAACTCCTGGATACCGTAGGAGTGCTTTGGGTGCATCAAACGTCACAACGTAACTGGGTGACTATAAAGGTGCACTACAGGTATCTCCGAAAGTATCTATTGTTTTATACGGATCGAGACTGGGATTTGTCACTCCGTATGACGAAGAGGTATCTCTGGGCCCACTCGGTAATGCATCATCATAATGAGCTCAAGGTGACCAATGTGTTGGCCACGGGATCATGCATTACGGTACGAGTAAAGTGACTTGCCGGTAACGAGACTGAACAAGGTATTGGGATACCGACGATCGAGTCTCGGGCAAGTAACGTACCGATTGACAAAGGGAATTGTATACAGGGTTTGATCGAATCCTCGACATCGTGGTTCAACCGATGAAATCATTGAGGAGCGTGTGGGAGCCAACATGGGTATCTAGACCCCGCTATTGGTTATTGCCCGAGAGTGGTCTCGGTCATGTCTGCATGTCTCCCGAGCCCGTAGGGTCTACACACTTAAGGTTCGGTGACGCTAGGGTTATTAGGAAGACTAGTATGTGACTACCGAATGTTGTTCGGAGTCCCGGATGAGATCCCGGACATCACGAGGAGTTCCGGAATGGTCCGGAGGTAAAGTTTTATATATGGGAAGTTGTTAAACGGGCACCGGAAAGTTTCGGGGTTATACCGGTATTGTACCGGGACCACCGGAAGGGTTCCGGGGGTCCACCGGGAGGGGCCACCCCTCCCGGGGGGCCACTTGGG
>NC_041382.1:255301781-255379216 GCF_002162155.2 Triticum dicoccoides
CGGCCCCCCTTGCCCTTTCCCCTATATATAGAGGGGTGAGGGGAGGGCTGCAATACACCATAACTCAAGGCGCAGCTCCTCCCCTCCCCAACACATCTCCTCCTCCGTACGTGCTTGGCGAAGCCCTGTCGGAATACTGCCACGTCAACTGCACCACGCCGTCGTGCTGCCGTTGGAGCTGCCTTCCTCAACCTCTCCTTCCTCCTTGCTGGATCAAGACGGAGGAGACGTCTCCTGTCCCGTACGTGTGTTGAACGCGGAGGTGCTGTCCGTTCAGCACTAGGACATCGGTGATCTGAATCATGTTCGAGTACGACTCCATCATCACCATCTCCTTGGCAAGCTTCCGCTCGTGATCTATAAGTGGTATGTAGATGCAAACTCTCTCCCTTGACTCGTTGCTTAGATGAACTCATAGATGGATCTTGGTGAAACCGTAGGAAAATTTTTAATTTTCTGCAACGTTCCCCAACAGTGGCATCATGAGCTAGGTCTATGCGTAGTTCTCTTTGCACGAGTAGAACACAATTTTGTTGTGGGCGTGGATCTTGTCATCTTACTTGCCTCTACTAGTCTTTTCTTGCTTCGGCGGTATTGTGGGATGAAGCGGCCCGGACCAACCTTACACGTACGCTTACATGAGACCGGTTCCACCGACTAACATGCACTAGTTGCATAAGGTGGCTGGCGGGTGTCTGTCTCTCCCACTTTAGTTGGAGCGGATTCGATGATAAGGGCCCTTATGAAGGGTAAATATAAGTTGACAAAATCACGTTGTGGTTATTCGTAGGTAAGAAAACGTTCTTGCTAGAACCCAATTGCAGCCACGTAAAAGATGCAACAACAATTAGAGGACGTCTAACTTGTTTTTGCAGCGATTGATCAAGTGATGTGATATGGCCAGAAGTTGTGATGAATGATGAATTGTGATGTATGAGATCATGTTCTTTGTAATAGGATTCACCACTTGCATGTCGATGAGTATGACAACCGGCAGGAGCCATAGGAGTTGTCTTTATTTTTTGTATGACCTGCGTGTCATTGAAGAATGCCATGTAACTTACTTTACTTCATTGCTAAACGCGTTAGTCATAGAAGTAGAAGTAGTCGTTGGCGTGACAACTTCATGAAGACACGATGATGGAGATCATGATGATGGAGATCATGGTGTCAAGCCGGTGACAAGATGATCATGGAGCCCTGAAGATGGAGATCAATGGAGCTATATGATATTGGCCATATCATGTCACAACTATATAATTGCATGTGATGTTTATTATGTTTATGCATCTTGTTTACTTAGGACGACGGTAGTAAATAAGATGATCCCTTACAAAATTTCAAGAAGTGTTCTCCCCTAACTGTGGACCGTTGCTACAGTTCGTCGCTTCTAAGCCCCACGTGATGACCGGGTGTGATGGATTCTTACGTTCACATACAACGGGTGTAAGACAGTTTTACACAGCGAAAACACTTAGGGTTAACTTGACGAGCCTAGCATGTGCAGACATGGCCTCGGAACACGGAGACCGAAAGGTCGAACACGAGTCGTATGAAAGATACGATCAACATGAGAATGTTCACCGATGATGACTAGTCCGTCTCACGTGATGATCGGACATGGGCTAGTCGACTCGGATCGTGTAACACTTAGATGACTAGAGGGATGTCTAATCTAAGTGGGAGTTCATAATTTGATTAGAAATTTATTATCATGAACTTAGTCTAAAACCTTTGCAAATATGTCTTGTAGATCAATGACCAACGCTAATGTCAACATGAACTTCAACGCGTTCCTAGAGAAAACCAAGCTGAAAGATGATGGCAGCAACTATACGGACTGGGTCCGGAATCTGAGGATCATCCTCATAGCTGCCAGGAAACAATATGTCCTAGAAGGACCGCTAGGTGACGCTCCCGTCCCAGAGAACCAAGACATTATGAATGCTTGGCAGTCTTGTGCTGATGATTACTCCCTCGTTCAGTGCGGCATGCTTTACAGCTTAGAACCGGGGCTCCAAAAGCATTTTGAGCATCACGGAGCATAAGAGATGTTCGAAGAACTGAAACTAGTTTTTCAAGCTCACGCCCGGGTCGAGAGATATGATGTCTCCGACAAGTTCTACAGTTGTAAGATGGAGGAAAATAGTTTTGTCAGTGAGCACATACTCAAGATGTCTGGGTTGCACAACCGTATGACCCAGCTGAATATTAACCTCCCAGATGAGGCGGTCATTGACAGAATCCTCCAGTCGCTCCCACCAAGCTACAAGAGCTTTGTGATGAACTACAATATGCAGGGGATGGTAAAGACCATTCCTGAAGTATTTTCTATGCTGAAGTCAGCAGAGGTTGAAATCAAGAAAGAACATCAAGTGTTGATGGTCAATAAGACCACTAAGTTCAAGAAGGGCAAGGGTAAGAAGAACTTCAAGAAGGACGGCAAGGAGGTTGCCGCGCCTGGTAAGCCAGTTACCGGGAAGAAGTCAAAGAATGGACCCAAGCCAGAGACTGAGTGCTTTTATTGCAAGGGGAAGGGTCACTGGAAGCGGAACTGCCCCAAATACTTAGCGGATAAGAAGGCCGGCAACACCAAAGGTATATTTGATATACATGTAATTGATGTGTACCTTACTAGTACTCGTAGTAACTCCTGGGTATTTGATACCGGTGCCGTTGCTCATATTTGTAACTCACAGCAGGAGCTGCGGAATAAACGGAGACTGGCGAAGGACGAGGTGACGATGCGCGTCGGGAATGCTTCCAGAGTCGATGTGATCACCGTCGGCACGCTGCCTCTACATTTACCTACGGGATTAGTTTTGAACCTTAATAATTGTTATTTAGTGCCAAGTTTGAGCATGAACATTGTATCTGGATCTCGTTTAATACGAGATGGCTACTCATTTAAGTCCGAGAATAATGGTTGTTCAATTTATATGAGAGATATGTTTTATGGTCATGCTCCGATGGTCAATGGTTTATTCTTAATGAATCTCGAGCGTAATATTACACATGTTCATAGTGTAGATGCCAAAAGATGTAAAGTTGATAACGATAGTCCCACATACTTGTGGCACTGCCGCCTTGGTCACATTGGTGTCAAGCGCATGAAGAAGCTCCATGCTGATGGACTTTTGGAGTCTCTTGATTATGAATCGTTTGACACGTGCGAACCATGCCTCATGGGCAAAATGACCAAGACTCCGTTCTCCGGAACAATGGAGCGAGCAACCAACTTGTTGGAAATCATACATACCGATGTGTGCGGTCCAATGAGCGTTGAGGCTCGCGGAGGATATCGTTATGTTCTCACTCTCACTGATGACTTAAGTAGATATGGGTATGTCTACTTAATGAAACACAAGTCTGAGACCTTTGAAAAGTTCAAGGAATTTCAGAATGAGGTGGAGAATCAACGTGACCGAAAGATAAAGTTCCTACGATCAGATCGTGGAGGAGAATATTTAAGTCACAAATTTGGCACACACTTAAGGAAATGTGGAATCGTTTCACAACTCACGCCGCCTGGAACACCTCAGCGAAACAGTGTGTCCGAACGTCGTAATCGCACTCTATTGGATATGGTGCGGTCTATGATGTCTCTTACCGATTTACCGCTGTCATTTTGGGGATACGCTCTAGAGACAGCTACATTCACTTTAAATAGGGCACCATCTAAATTAGTTGAGACGACACCGTATGAATTATGGTTTGGGAAGAAACCTAAGCTGTCATTTCTAAAAGTTTGGGGATGCGATGCTTATGTCAAGAAACTTCAACCTGAAAAGCTCGAACCCAAGTCGGAAAAATGCGTATTCATAGGATACCCTAAGGAAACTGTCGGGTATACCTTCTACTTAAGATCCGAGGGCAAAATCTTTGTTGCCAAGAACGGATGCTTTCTGGAAAAAGAGTTTCTCTCGAAAGAAGTAAGTGGGAGGAAAGTAGAACTCGATGAAGTACTACCTCTCGAACGGGATAGTGGTGCAGCTCAGGAAAATGTTCCTGTGATGCCCACACCAACTGAAGAGGAAACCAATGATGATGATCAAGGTACTTCGGATCAAGTTGCTACTGAACTTCGTAGGTCCACAAGGACACGTTCCGCACCTGAGTGGTACGGCAACCCTGTCCTGGAAATCATGTTGTTAGACAACGGTGAACCTTCGAACTATGAAGAAGCGATGGCGGGCCCAGATTCCAACAAATGGCTAGAAGCCATGAAATCCGAGATAGAATCCATGTATGAAAACAAAGTATGGACTTTGACTGACTTGCCCGATGATCGGCGAGCAATAGAAAACAAATGGATCTTTAAGAAGAAGACAGACGCGGATGGAAATGTTACCATCTATAAAGCTCGACTTGTCGCTAAGGGTTATCGACAAGTTCAAGGGATTGACTATGACGAGACATTCTCTCCCATAGCGAAGCTTAAGTCCGTCCGAATCATGTTAGCAATTGCCGCATACTATGATTATGAGATATGGCAGATGGACGTCAAAACGGCATTCCTTAACGGCATCTTAAGGAAGAGCTGTATATGATGCAGCCAGAAGGTTTTGTTGATTCTAAGAACGCTAACAAAGTATGCAAGCTCCAGCGATCCATTTATGGGCTGGTGCAAGCATCTCGGAGTTGGAATATTCGCTTTGATGAGATGATCAAAGCGTTTGGGTTTATGCAGACTTATGGAGAAGCCTGCGTTTACAAGAAAGTGAGTGGGAGCTCTGTAGCATTTCTCATATTATATGTGGATGACATACTCTTGATGGGAAATAATATAGAATTTCTGGACAGCATTAAGGCCTACTTGAACAAATGTTTTTCAATGAAGGACCTTGGAGAAGCTGCTTATATATTAGGCATCAAGATCTATAGAGATAGATCGAGACGCCTCATAGGTCTTTCACAAAGCACATACCTTGATAAGATTTTGAAGAGGTTCAAAATGGATCAGTCCAAGAAGGGGTTCTTGCCTATGTTACAAGATGTGAGACTGAGCTCGGCTCAGTCACTGACCACGGCAAAAGATAAAGAAGAGATGAGTGTCATCCCCTATGCTTCAGCCATAGGATCTATTATGTATGCCATGCTGTGTACCAGACCTGATGTAAACCTTGCCGTAAGTTTGGTAGCAAGATACCAGAGTAATCCCGACAAGGAACACTGGACAGCGGTCAAGAATATCCTGAAGTACCTGAAAAGGACAAAGGACATGTTTCTCGTTTATGGAAGTGACGAAGAGCTCGTCGTAAAGGGTTACGTCGACGCTAGCTTCGACACAGATCTGGATGACTCTAAGTCACAAACCGGATACGTGTATATGTTGAATGGTGGAGCAGTAAGCTGGTGCAGCTGCAAGCAGAGCGTCGTGGCGGGATCTACATGTGAAGCGGAGTACATGGCAGCCTCGGAGGCAGCGCATGAAGCTATTTGGGTGAAGGAGTTCATCACCGACCTAGGAGTCATACCCAACGCGTCGGGGCAAATCAAACTCTTCTGTGACAACACTGGAGCTATTGCCCTTGCTAAGGAGCCCAGGTTTCACAAGAAGACCAGGCACATCAAGCGTCGTTTCAACTCCATCCGCGAAAATGTTCAAGATGGAGACATAGAAATTTGCAAAGTACACACGGATCTGAATGTCGCTGATCCGTTGACTAAACCTCTCTCGCGAGCTAAACATGATCAACACCAAAACTCTATGGGTGTTCGATTCATCACAATGTAACTAGATTAGTGACTCTAGTGCAAGTGGGAGACTGTTGGAAATATGCCCTAGAGGCAATAATAAAAGTATTATTATATTTCTATGTTCATGATAATTGTCTTTTATTCATGCTATAACTGTATTATCCGGAAATCGTAATACACGTGTGAATACAAAGACCACAATATGTCCCTAGTGAGCCTCTAGTTGACTAGCTCGTTGTGATCAACAGATAGTCATGGTTTCCTGGCTATGGACATTGGATGTCGTTGATGAAAGGATCACATCATTAGGAGAATGATGTGATGGACAAGACCCAATCCTAAGCATAGCACAAAGATCGTGTAGTTCATTTGCTAGAGCTTTGCCAATGTCAAGTATCTCTTCCTTTGACCATGAGAGCGTGTAACTCCTGGATACCGTAGGAGTGCTTTGGGTGTATCAAACGTCACAACGTAACTGGGTGACTATAAAGGTGCACTATAGGTATCTCCGAAAGTATCTATTGTTTTATACGGATCGAGACTGGGATTTGTCACTCCGTATGACGGAGAGGTATCTCTGGGCCCACTCGGTAATGCATCATCATAATGAGCTCAAGGTGACCAATGTGTTGGCCACGGGATCATGCATTACGGTACGAGTAAAGTGACTTGCTGGTAATGAGACTGAACAAGGTATTGGGATACCGACGATCGAGTCTCGGGCAAGTAACGTACCGATTGACAAAGGGAATTGTATACAGGGTTTGATCGAATCCTCGACATCGTGGTTCAACCGATGAAATCATCGAGGAGCGTGTGGGAGCCAACATGGGTATCCAGACCCCGCTGTTGGTTATTGCCCGAGAGTGGTCTCGGTCATGTCTGCATGTCTCCCGAGCCCGTAGGGTCTACACACTTAAGGTTCGGTGACGCTAGGGTTATTAGGAAGACTAGTATGTGACTACCGAATGTTGTTCGGAGTCCCGGATGAGATCCCGGACGTCACGAGGAGTTCCGGAATGGTCCGGAGGTAAAGTTTTATATATGGGAAGTTGTTAAACGGGCACCGGAAAGTTTCGGGGTTATACCGGTATTGTACCGGGACCACCGGAAGGGTTCCGGGGGTCCACCGGGAGGGGCCACCCCTCCCGGGGGGCCACTTGGGCTGCGTGGGTATAGCAGCCAGCCCCTCGTGGGCTTGGCGCACCCCCCTCCTTGGGCCCATGCGCCTAGGGGTGGGGGGGGAACCCTAAAGGGGGCGCACCCCCTTTGCTTGGGGGGCAAGCCCCCCACCCCTTGGCCACCGCCCCCCCCCTAGGGTTTTCCCTAGAGGGCCGGCCCCCCTTGCCCTTTCCCCTATATATAGAGGGGTGAGGGGAGGGCTGCAATACACCATAACTCAAGGCGCAACCCCTCCCCTCCCCAACACATCTCCTCCTCCGTACGTGCTTGGCGAAGCCCTGTCGGAATACTGCCGCGTCAACTGCACCACGCCGTCGTGCTGCCGTTGGAGCTGCCTTCCTCAACCTCTCCTTCCTCCTTGCTGGATCAAGACGGAGGAGACGTCTCCGGTCCCGTATGTGTGTTGAACGCGGAGGTGCTGTCCGTTCAGCACTAGGACATCGGTGATCTGAATCACGTTCGAGTACGACTCCATCATCACCATCTCCTTGGCAAGCTTCCGCTCGTGATCTACAAGTGGTATGTAGATGCAAACTCTCTCCCTTGACTCGTTGCTTAGATGAACTCATAGATGGATCTTGGTGAAACCGTAGGAAAAATTTTAATTTTCTGCAACGTTCCCCAACAAGATGCTCCTTGTCCAACTAGTATGTTCTTGTGCCCATCTTAGATTTGATGAGCTCCTGAATATGTGGGGCATACCCACAACTTCTCTTTTGGTCAGCAGCAGTCCTCTTGATTGTCTCTACAATCAGACTCATGACCTTGAACTTCTAAGGGACATCAAAGATTTGCAGCATGTTGATGGAATGTCCTCTGATCATCTTGTGATATCCTGACTTGGGTAGAAATGTGTGCCTTAGGATCCAGTTGATGATAGGCAGACCAGACAATAAGTAATGTACAGATCCAACCTTGTGAGTCTCCAAAGCTTTATCAGGGATCTCTTTGTACATGTTTGCCATGGAGTTGTGGTCTTTCTTCTTCTTGGCATACACATCCAAGTCATCCTCATGTTCCTTTGGGGCACTGATCATCTTGGCCCATTCTTCAATAGTGGATTGGTACCTAGTACCTTCAAACATCCATATGATCTTCCCATCTGGGTAAAAGTGAGCAGTGGAGTAAAACTGCATGATCAGCTCATCATTCCATTTTGTGAGCTTCTGTCCAACAAACTCATCTACTCCACATGCTTTGAAGCTGTCATATACTCCTGGGAAGTGATCTTCATTATCCTTGATGAATTCTCAATCAACCCATCTCATGTCACAAACAATGGGCTTCTTATCAAGCAAGATAGTTTCATAGAAGTCTTGTTGTTCTTTTGTGTGAAACTTGTAGTCAACTGCAGTCCTTCTCCTCACATCATAGGGATCAGACTGTCTCCACAATCTCAGTCCAACATCTTTTATGATGTGCATGTCTTCAGCCACTGGATGAGTATCATTGTGGTATGGGATCTTGGGTTTCAATTTCCTAAAAATAAGAGACTCATCATCCTCTTCTTCAGCTTGAGGCACTGGGGCCTTGTTCTTCTCTTTAGCAGGAATACTTCTAGTGTTTCTCTTTGACTTCTGAGCTTGAGCTTTGGGAGTAGACTTGGGCTTTGATGTTGCAGCCCCTGACTTAATTGCATCTCCGATAAGCTTCTGAGCTTTGGGTGGTGGAGCATCTTCTTCCTCTTCCTCTTCTTCTATGGGATCCTTAAACATGGATGATCTCCCTAGAACTCTGGCAGTGGTCTTCTTGACCCTCTCCTTTTTCTTCTTGCCTTCTACAGCCTCTTTGGGTTCAAGAGTGAACTCCATAGTTTCTTCCAAGGCTGCTTTCCTAGGCTTGGATGTTGGCATTATCTTGGTAGTTTCCTTCTTATGCATCCCTGGCTTTGTTGTAGTAGCTGAGCCATACTCCTTCTTCAACACTTTCCTCTTTGAGGTGGCCATCTTCAACAGCCACATAGTCTTCATCCTCAGAGTCTCAGGTTTTCTTCTTCCTTGTCCTAGTGGCTGCCTTTGGCAAGTTACTAGGAGTGCTCCTGCTGCCATCATCTGAGGTGCTGATGGATCTGAACCCTCACTCAATTGCACATGTTCCTCATATTTGTTCTGACTATCACTCTGGTCAGACATCTTGGCAATCACTGACAGCAAACCCTGTGAATAGATGTAGATGAGGTAGAGTGGATGAGCATCACAAAGTGCAGAGTTTTTGCAAAAAAGATGACTTAAAAACTTAGTTTTAGTTCTCCACAAAGCATTTTGGAGCTACCGATTTGATAAATTCGGTGATACTGGAGCGACTTCTGGAACCTAAACTAGTGAACTCGGTCAGACCGAGTCACAGTTCAGTGGCACCGAGACTGCTAGGGTTTCACAAAGAATTGAACTCGGTCACACCGATTTGCAATTTTTGGTCAGACCAAAAATGCATGTGCTATGTGCTAAGCCAAATCGGTGATACCGATTTCTACAATTTGGTCGGTTCGAAATGAGTCTAGCGGAGACCTAACCCTAAATTTTCAAATCCAATCTAATCTAAAGGAAGTTTTCAGTGGATGGATTGTTTGCATACGTGGTCATGATCATGGTGAAGTAATGTGCTATGAATCAGAGTTGGGAAATAGCACAAAGAGTCGAACTCATAACCTAGTTCGGTGGGAGTTCGCTACAGCAACAACGGCGGGGCAAAATTCCGTTGACGGTGACGGAGACCAGCGGCGGGAGGTCGCTGGCAGCGAGGAGACGATCCGGAGACCCGAGGAGGTAGAGCAGGACACACGTGGGGTGAAGAGTTTTGGAGAAATTTCCAAAATTCAACCCGTCGGTATATATATCCCGACCCTATAGGTGTAACCGAGTGGAACAATTCGGTGGCACCGAGATGCAGAATCGCGAGCAATTACTGCAACTCGGTGTGACCGAAAAGTTCAAATCGTTTGCACCAAGATGGAAAACCTAGATCAACTTAGTGAACTCGGTGTGATCAAAGTGGATGACTCGGTCATACCGAAATGCACAAAGAGGTTTTGGAAGTTTAAGTCTATGATGAATCGGGGAGTTCGAGTGCTCCTCACACAGAGTGGTTCGAATCTGACTTGATCAAACTTTGTGATGTAGCATGAATAGAGTTTGAGACGAGAAAATCATAGATAGCTAGAGGAGGTTCTTAGGCATTCTTGTTCATCCACTTGGCAAAAGAGAAAAACGTCAAACAATCAAAACAACAAGTGGATGTCCTCGAATGAGTAAAATGTGCAACCAACATGCTCACACAATAAAATGGCAAATGAAATATGTGGCACATCATGCACAAACACTCTAGCATCTATCAAGCAATTGGCGATGACTAGGTCATCTATATATGAGTATATTGACTGAGGAGTCAAATGAGAACATTTGATTGTAGGTTATACTCATCATTTAAGCACAAGTGGGGTTGCCACTTTTACATAAAGCATTGTTGTGTTCACACCATTAGAGTTGCTTTAGCTCAATTGATTAGAGTAAAGCTCCCTCTAGGTGTGATATCCCCCCTAAGTGGGATGAACTAACCTTGGGTTTTGTCGATGATGACTTCATGTAGGTGTTGAAGATGTAGACGCTCAATGTTGATATAGATCATTTGGAGCAATCCATTAGAGTGAGTTGCACTTTCAATACCTACACGGGTTAGTCCCACAAGGAACAAACAAGGATATCCATAGACATAGAGTGATGTTTACATAAGATGATGTCCATGAAAGCATTAGGTTACCTTGTCCCTTGTCTTATCAACAAGAGGGTTTGTGACTCCTTGAACTAGTGCAAGATAGGGAAGTTATTTGCACGTGTCCTTGCCAAAAGATATGAGTGAAGTGTGTTGGTGGAGTCACCCTCAAGAACTCTCTAGTTCTTTTTCTTCGGGATCCCCACCATCTTGATGGGAATCCTTGGAGTTGTAGTCATACTTGATGAAGCTGAACTTGATGTAGTCTTGGGAACCCACTTGACCAAGGCTTTGGGAGCTTCTTCAAATGCATCAGTATCCTCTTGAAGCTTGTCCTTGCCTTTTTGCTTGTGGTTTTTTGGTGGAAGATCATCTTGAGCTTGTGTTCCTTGGAAAGAAGTAGGATCATACTTCTCTTGTTGAGGAAAAAACTTCGTCTTGGGGTATTGATCTTCTTCCCACTCAACTCTATTGGCATTGAACTTTCGTTCAAAACCAACACCTTGATTCTTCCGGTGCCTTCCTTGCTTGCGTACGATTTCCTCAAATTGCTTACTTCCGGCAAGGCTCTTGTAAACACCTTTCTCTAAAATTCCCTTCAATAAGCTATTTTCTTGCTCAAGTGTAACTTGGCTAAGAGAATCATTAGTGGAATCAAGAGAACTACTAGAAGCAACAACATTGGGTTTAGCATGATTATTGTTACTACTAGAAGAAGAATCTTTCTTATTCTTGTTGCTAGATTTAACCTGTGGCATGTAAGTAGACAAGAGTAAACACTTGGCAATGTAAGAAGAACTTTTCATGTGAAGATCATCATTGATTTCTTTTAAGAACCCATGATCTTGCTCAAGGTTAAGCTTTTCGAAGCGTAACTTCTCATGAGTCTTTAAAAGCTCTCGATGATTTTCCAAGGTAGTTTCATGAGCTAACTTAAGAGTGTTTAGTTCTTTAGTTAGACGCTCAATCTCCTTCTTATCATCGTCATTCGTTTTATCTTGATTAGCATGATTAATAGCAAGTTCATCATAGTTTTCATCACTAGACTTGTCAACAAGTAAATAATCATCACCTAGCAAATCATCTTCATCCTATTGAAATCAACATACTCGGGGTGTGATACCTTTGGGCCTTTAGCCATGAAGCATCTTCCAATTCCTTCATTTGGTGACTCAAATATGTCATAGGAGTTGGTTGACACAAGTGCTAGATCGGAAACACCTTCATCTTGAGTATATTCAGAGTTGGAGTGATAACTTCTCTCGGAGTGATTGTCGGAGTCGGAGCCGGATACCCATTCACCAATATGAGCTTGATGTCTTCATTTTGTGTAGCTCCTTGAAGATTTGTCCTTCATTTCCGAATCCTTGCTTCTCCGTGATGTTCTTCGTTCATAACGGTCATCTCTACTCCTTCTCTATCTTGGTGGTGATTCTTCTCTTCTACTTCTTCTTTTGGGAGAATCTTCTCTTCTTTTGTAGGGAGCCGTACACTCATTGAAGTAGTGTCCGGGTCTTCCACAATTGTAGCAATTACATTCACGACTTGAAGATCTTTTGTCATTGTAGGACCTTGACTTGGAACTTCTTTCCTTGCTTCTACTCTTGTAGAACTTGTTGAAATTCTTCACCATTAGGCTCAATTCTTCATTGAAGGCTTGTTTCTCACTTGATGATGTGGGAGCATCACATGAGGCTTTGTAAGCACCACTTGACTTGTTGTGAAGCTCTTCCTTATCCTTGAGTGACATCTCATGAGCAACAATTCTTCCAATGACTTCCGTTGGCTTGAGATCTTTGTAATTGGGCATCATTTGGATCAATGTGCACATGGTATCATATTTTCCATCCAAGGCTCTTAAGATCTTCTTGATGATGAATCTAACGGTCATCTCTTCACTTCCTAATCCGACAATCTCATTTGTGATGAGAGCAAGCCTAGAGTACATTTCAGCAACACCTTCACCATCCTTCATTTTGAACTTGTCAAGTTGACTTTGAAGCACATCCAATTTGGATTCCTTGACGGAGTCGGTACCTTCGTGCATATCAATTAAAGTACCCCAAATTTACTTTGCATTCCCAAGACGGCTGATTTTGTTGAATTCTTCGGGGCACAATCCATTGAAGAGAATATCAAAAGCTTGAGCATTGTATTGCAACATCTTCAACTCTTCCGCGCTAGCTTCACGGTTCGGTTCTCTCCCATCAAAGAATACACCTTGCAAGCGAATACACACAATAGCCCAAACAGCGGGGTTATGTCCAAGAATATGCATTTTCATCTTATGCTTTCAACTAGCAAAATTTGTACCATCAAAGTAAGGACCTCTACGGTGATAATTTCCCTCACTAGACGCCATACTCTCCTAGGTTATGAAACCAAGGCTATGATCTCCAAAAGCTATGGAAATCAAGGCAAATGGAGACCAAAGCTCTGATACCACTTGTAGGATCGAAAGTATGCCTAGAGGGGGGGTGATTATACTACTTGACCAAATAAATCTAGCCTTTTCCCAATTTTAAGTCTTGGCAGATTTTAGCAACTTAGCACTAGTTAAGTAAACAACCTACACATGCAAGTCTAAGAGTATAGCAACGAAATGTAAAACATTGCACATGAAGGTAAAGGGAGGAGTTTGGAGGGAGAAAACGCAATGTAGACACAGAGATTTTTGGCGTGGTTTCGATAGGTGGTGCTATCGTATATCCACGTTGATGGAGACTTCAACCATGAAGGGTAACTGTCGTGGAATTGTCACGGCAGATGTCCTAGTGAAAGGACTTAGTCGTGGAGCCATCGCAACTAGGAAGCTTAAAGGGGTTAATTGGGACAAAGGACACGAGAGGTTTATACTGGTTCGGACCCTTGCGGTGAAGGTAAAGCCTAGTCCTGTTCATGTGGTATTGCTAGGTTTCAATGATCAAGTAGCGAATATGCTAGCTTGGCTCTTGATCTGTTGTTTCTTGCCCTAAGCCGCCGCCGGGTTGTCCCCTTATATACACGGGTTGACGCCCTGCGGCCTACAGAGTTCCGGCCGGCTCATACAACGTGTCCGGCTCGGTGACATCTCTTAGATGCCTTACTTTACAAGTCTTATTCATACATGGCGGTTTATACTTACGGGCCTTAAGCCGCCTCTGGGCTTGGGCCTATTATAATCCTTATTGTAAACCGTCACCTTGTATACTCTTCGGGATTTATTTAAGTAACCCACCATTGTGGTTGACTCGGCCCCTCCTGGGCGGGTCATATCTGGTAGTCATATCCCCAACATTAGGCCCCAGGTTGATTTGAACTTTGTTCATGTCAATCTTTAACACTTAGAAGAAATTCATCTTCCACTGCTTGTAAAAGCTTTGTAACCCGCCATGACGTCACCTTCAGAAAATTTGGAAACCCGCCACGACGTCATCTTAACGGATCCTTATCTTAAATGCCTTCCAAAAATCGAGGTGTCTAATTAGCTGGATAATCATCATTTTGGCCTTCCTCGTTTTTCACGCCTGCCAGTTCACCTATCTCCTTATAAATAAGCACGGCTGGTCTTCCTCATTCTTCTTCTTCCTTCCCTCGCAACCCCCTGTCGCTCGAACTCCGCCGTCGCCGCAGCGCTCACCGCCGTCCTCAACCTTGGCCGCTGCATCAACCTGAGCTTCTCCCGAGAATGGCGGCGACCCTCCGTAGTAGAACTGCGTCCGTAAGTTTTTGCTTTTCCGCACCTTAGATCCGCATTAGGGTTTGCAAGTTCTTGTGTGTTCTTCGCCGTTCATCATAGATTCTTCGTAGTTTCTCCACCGCATCCTCCTTTGATCTAAAAGAAGTATGGAACTCATGCAGTAGCTGTTTCGCATCCATTTTAGATGCTAGTAGATCCCCTTTTCTTGTACAAAGGCCTCCTTAGAACTGATGAACTCCTTTGTACTGGTTTTTTAGGTCTATATTTATTTTCCTTTTTGAACAATCTTGATCCAAAATAATAGCAACAGCCTGTGAAACTTGTTTATCTTAGTGCTTAGCCAATTTTTTGTCGCTGGCAACTTTTGAATACCTTTAGTCATGCCGGCTCATTTTTCCTTCATATATCATTAGCCCTTACTTAAGCCGCCATTACTCATCTGTATTGCAATCATTAACCTGTGATTCCACCAATTAACTTGAACCGGCAAATTACTTTCTTTTTAGCTTGTCCTTTTTCATCATGCCACCAAAGACGACAAACAATCTGCAACTGGGTCCCTTCCACAGTCACTGATGACACTTTGAAGGATTTTGTCACCATCGGGTATTTACCAGAGAAGAACATTATGTCCTTTCGCGCCCCTGACTCGGCCGAAGAAAAACCTCAGCCCAAAGATGGTGAAGTCATCGTCTTTACTGACCATATGAGCCGGGGTCTTTCACCGCCCGGCTCAAAATTCTTCAGAGATGTTCTGCACTTTTTCAAGCTTCACCACAAGATCTTGGACCCAATTCCATATCAAATATCTGCAATTTCCAAGTTCTCTGCGAGGTTTATCTTCAAGAAGAACCTACTGTTGAACTCTTCAGAGAGTATTTCTATTTAAACTGCCAGAATGAATACACCAACAGCCCCAGCTTGGAACTTGGTGGAATTTTGATTCAGCGCAGACGGGATGCTGTCTTTCCCTTAGTAGTCTTGCCAAGCCATCCCAAGGATTGGAACCAAACTTGGTTTTACTGTGAAGACACTCCTCCTGCTGATGAAAAGCCAATGCCGGGTTATCACATGGAGCGTGTTGATGCTAAGTTTTCACTCCCTGACAAGCTTTATGCTGCTGAACATAAGATCTCATCCCAACCATCAAAAGGGTTCAAGATTTGCTGGGAAATGGCTTAACTGGTGTTGACTTGATCCGCTGTTGGATCGCATGGCGGGTCATCCCTCTGAGCCGCCGGTCTGACTTAATGTACAATTACACTGGAGGAGCAGACGATCCGTTGCGTAATAGCTCTCTATGTCTGACTGAAGAAGCCATCGTTGAAATGTCAACTACCCTTGTAAACAGTAAATATGAAGACTGCAGTAAAGTAGGATTGAATCCTTTTTGCAAACTTAACCCGGCACCAGAGGTAAATCCCCTTGACTCCTTTTTCTTTAGTAGTTAAGCACTTGCATGATGTTTCAACATGTTATTTGCCTACAGGCCAAATCTGACTTTTGGAAAGTCAAATGTGATCATGAGGCCGCCAAAAAAGCTAGAGCCATCGTAATAGCCGCAAAGAAGACCACCAGAAAATCCAAAAAGAAACCAACCGCTTCTGATCTCCTCAAGCTGGATGACGCCTCTGAGTCGGAGGTAGCCCTTGACTCTCTTGGCCTGCTTTTTAACAATCTTATTGACACTGACTATTGCCAGAATGACACGGGGGCCAACCAAGCAGTAGAAGAAGAGGTAACTATTTCCTCCAACTCAGAACCTTTGCCAAGACAGAAACCTCGACTGGTAACCCCGAAAGTAAGGTTTTCACACCCTTTGGCTTATTTGGATCCTCATTTTCTTTTGAAAAAACAACAACATGAGAGCCGTCGTCAGACCCGAACCAGTGACGACAATGAACTACCCTCCTGTTTAGCGAAAACTCCTCGGAAATGCCAGAATAAGGTTTCTTTCACTTTTGACTTTTGCCTTTATCAATGAATTTATTTCCTTGCTCTTTTTAATTGTGATTTCACTTTTGCATGAGGTCTCTCGTTCTTCTAGTGATTCTTCACAAACTCAACTTCGGCTTTCAAGACTGCCCCTGGGTAAAGATAATTATCCTTCTTCTACATCTTTATGTCTGCATCATTATACTGACTCATGAAATTCCTCTTAGTGGTCAAGCAAAACCCAAGAAGGCCAGGGTGGTTAAGCCTACAGAAAACCCGGAAGCCGCTGAACCGGCACTGCCAACTCCTGCCCCGGGACAACCTGAAGCACCAGAAGACCCTGCTGTCAACGTTCAAATAGATCCTCCTAAGCCGTCTACTGACGAAATTATTCTCCACCCATCTATTGTTGAACCGTCAAGCTCAGCTAACCCGTCGATGACTTACGACAGTGACGTTTTAATCACTAGTAGTAGATTTATTGAACCGGGCAATCCAGCTGTGCTAGCCAAACACTCCGCCAAGCAAGAGGCTTTGGAAAAACAAAAGGCGTGGTTTGACATCTCTCACTATGCTCACCTAAGTATTAGTGATGTGCTATTTGGCTACCTTAGTCATGTGCGTTCCAGCCGTGACTCTGAAATTGAGATGGTCAAACAACTGCAACTAAAATATGAGGTATGTTCTCTGACTTTCATTAGTTTATCTGCTCTACCAGCCCCCCAAGTCTCCTGATTATGATAAACTTGAATGATCTGTAGACTTGTGATATAGGTTGATGAGCATAATATCACCTGCAGTCCCCAACGGCCGGCTTAATTCATCATGAATGAGCCGGTACTTAACTTCATAACTTGCTTGACCCAGTCCAAACTAATATTATTATCCGGCTTAAGAGGAAAAACTTTTTGAATATCATGCATTAGCACGCAAATGCCTAGCATTGTTACCTGTAAGACACTTGGGACTTTTTAGAAGAGTCATTTCTGCATTTAAAACTTGCTTTGGCAGACATTAGCCCCCAAGTGTCGAGTGGTGTTGCTTTGCAAAGTACTTGGGACTTTAATCATTATGACCTCTATTGGAATAAACTTTGACACACCTGTGCATGTCTGCAGACCACCATAACTGACTTGGATTCTCAACTAGATGATGCGAAAACCCGGTTGGCGGCTCAAGAGACCGAGATAAAGAATACCGAATCCAAACTCCAGTTAAGCCTATCTGAAGCAGAGAAACTGAAGACCAGTTTTGATGTAGATAAAGAATCTTGGGCCGATGAAAAAACCTTGCTGACACAACGTGCTGAAACGGCCGAGGCGGCTCTCAAAGAGGTTACCGCTGAACTCACTGGTTTAAAAAGCCGTGTGTCTCAGATGGTCTCTGCAATCTTTGGTGAGTTCTCATATTATTTACTTAAACTCTATTTTTGCCATCATAATGTAAGCCGCCTGCTTAACCTTTTGGAATACCTCATAGGTACACAGAGCAGCAATCTAAGCCAAAACAGCCTGATAAAGCTCAAGGCGATTTACACCTTAGTGGAGCAACTGTATATTGGAGCTCAACGGGCTCTTGCGATTATCTCCCCAGCCAAACAAGGACCAAACCTTTTGAGTGATGTCTTGAAGAAGTTATCTATCTTACCCGCCAGATTCCAAGAAGTCAAGCGGTCCTGTGTGAGAGCCAGAGCCCTAACTGCTCTAAGCCGCTCCAAAGCCTGGGTGCCGGAGCTAGACCCGGCGGATGTAGCCAAGGGGTATCCCAGCTTTAAGGAAGACAAGACTCCGTTTGACCAAGAAGATTTTGCTGCTTGCGTGAAGGAAGTTTGTCCTCATGCTACCATCCTTGGCGACGAGACCAATGTTGATAAGTATCAGCCGGGTTTTGATGCTGAAAATAAAAGATGGCGACTCCTTCGTATAAAGTGACATATCTAATCCCGCTGGTTCGCCAGCACACCTTTGCCTCGGAAATTGACCCATCTGGTTTAATTGACGATGAAGCGGAGTTCGTCGCTCTTCACGGCTTTGACTGGTCCAAGCCCAATTTCCGAGCGGTGGACGAGGATGAACCGGCAAGGGATGAGTCGTAATCATCAAACAACCTGGCTAGGATTTTACGGATCTGCTTTGGTTTAACAATTGCTTAAAAAACACTCTTACCTTTTTGGGCTCCAAGTGCCTTGTAATAGGCTAGCTTAAAACTTCATGTTCTGCCAATGCCATCGTGCATATTGTGCTGCGTACAACACTTTTATCCGTCATGTCAACATATGCTTTACATCCTTTACCATATGTGTAACGTTTGAATCTGTTCATGTATGTAAAATATGAAAAAACTGTCCTGGCGGTTTGTCACCGGATGGGTCAAAACACCCAATACATAACTATGGAAATTAACATAACGGTATAATCAAGGCTAGATGTAATAATAAATAAGGCTGGAAAGTATTTGATTAAAGAAAACACAGATAAGTCTGTTATGAATTTTTGACAATATCATACATGTGTTCTTGAAGCTGGACTATCGGCTTATGTGACCGAACAGTCAGGTGACAACCTAATCTTTTTAGAAGCCAATACTGCCATATGCATGATGACTGTTATACACTGGCAATTCATTGTCAAAGAACCAAGCTGGTTTAAATTGAAACCGTACTTACAGTTAGATTTTAGACAACAAAAACCAGTAAAACAAAAGATTATCTTTCAAACAATGTAAATCAAGCACCAATAAAGATTTGGAGGCTTCTATTCGAATACGATCAGTAAACCGGACCAAAGGGGTTAAGCTAGGATTCGAATATGATCATGTAGCCCCAGTGGCTTTGGCATTGCGCCGATCAAGAGGGTACCGACAGCTATGTTCTCTTTGGTTCGAATATGACCTATGTTTGAACAGGAAGCCCCCAAATGACCTTGAGAGGTTTTTAACGACGCTGATTCGAATACGATCCAAGTCGGACCCAAAAGGGGTTAAGCTATGATTAGGATACGATCAAGAAGCCCCCTAGTGAGTTTGTCTTTGCGATGATCAAGAGGGTAACGACAGCTATGTTCTCTTTGGTTCGAATACGACCTATGTTTGAATAGGAAGCCCCCTAGTGATCATGAGGTTTAACGGCTAGATTCAAATACGATCATGAGCCGGACCAAGAGGGTTAAGCTAGATTCGAGTACGATCAGCCCCCAATTGGTCGTTTTATACTTAAAATAACAAAGACATGTGATCATTAAGGATAAAAAGGATAGAGGTCCTGCTTTATTACTTATCATAATATATACAACGTCAAAGTATGTACATTATGAGAGCCGGTGGCTCAAGTGTAGTAAGGCCGAAGATGAGAAATATTCCACGGTCGGCGGGTCTCCTCCTCCGACTTACGTGAGTCTTTGTGCTCTCGAACATCGATAAGGTAGTATGACCCGTTATTCAAGTTCTTGCTGACCATAAAGGGTCCTTCCCAAGGTGGGGATAGCTTGTGCGCATCAGACTGATCCTGGATGAGCCAGAGCACCAAATCACCTTCTTGAAAGGTTCTTGACTTAACCCGGCAACTGTGATAACGGCGCAGGTCATGTTGGTAAATCGCTGAGCGGGCTGCTGCTAAGTCACGATCTTCATCTAATAGGTCAAGTGCATCCTGACGGGCTTGTTCATTATCAGCTTCAACGTAAACCGCCACTCGGGGTGAGTCATGACGGATGTCACTGGGAAGGACTGCCTCTGCTCCATAAACCATGAAGAAAGGCGTATAACCCGTAGACCTGTTAGGGGTAGTATTGATGCTCCATATCATAGAGGGTAGATCTTCCACCCAACAACCCATCGTCCGTTGTAAAGGGACCATAAGCCGGGGTTTTAGACCTTTCAGGATTTCCCGATTGGCTCTTTTAGCTTGACCATTGTATTGGGGGTGAGCTACTGATGAAACATCAAGCCAGATATGTTCCCACTGATAGAATTCTTCCATAGCTCTGGGACAGGTTAGTGCCATTGTCAGTGATAATGTTGTGTGGAAAGCCAAAATGAAAGATCACTTTCTTCATGAATTGAACCGCCGTGGCCGCATCACACTTACTAACCGGCTCTGCCTCAACCCACTTTGTGAATTTGTCCACTGCCACCAAAAGGTGCGTCTTTTTATCTTTGGATCTTTTCAAAGGTCCAACCATATCAAGCCCCTAGACTGCAAACGGCCAAGTAATTGGAATCATCCGTAATTCCTGAGCCGGCACGTGCGCCCGCCGTGCGAATTTTTGACACCCATCACACCTACTGACCAGATCCTCCCCATCGGCATGAGCCGTTAGCCAGTAAAAACCATGACGGAAAGCTTTGGACACAAGAGACTTTGAACTGGCATGATGGCCACAATCTCCTTCATGGATCTCACGGAGAATTTCTTGACCTTCTTTAGGAGATACACAACGTTGAAACGCTCCGTGACACTGCGATGATACAACTCACCATTGGAAATTGTCATTAACTTATACTGTCGGGTTATCTGTCTAGCCAAGGTCTCATCCTCCGACAACTCGCCCCGGGTCATATAAGCAAAATACGACACTATCCAATCTGGAATGACATGAAGAGCCGCCACCAATTGTGCTTCCGGGTCTGGAACAGCCAAGTCTTCCTCTGTAGGCAACTTGACAGAAGGGTTATGCAGAACATCTAAAAAAGTATTAGGCGGCACCGGCTTATGCTGAGATCCCAACCATCTTAAAGCATCAGCTGCTTCGTTCTTTCTGCGGTCAATGTGCTCCACTTGATAACCCTTGAGGTGTCCAGCAACAGCGTCAACCTCACGGCGATAAGCCGCCAAGAGAGGATCCTTGGAGTCCCACTTGCCTGATACTTGCAGAGCCACCAAATCTGAGTCGCCAAGGCACCTTACCCAACTTAAACTCATTTCTTTAGCCATTCGAAGACCATGGAGTAAGGCCTCATACTCAGCTGCGTTGTTAGTACAAGGAAACATCAACCGCAACACATAACAAAATTTGTCACCTCGAGGGGAAGTTAAAACAACTCTAGCCCCCGCCTGGACCCATCAAAATGAATCGTCCAATATGTGTTGTCTGGCTTCTCTTCAGGTATCTGCAACTCCGTCCAATCGTTAATGAAGTCCACCACTGCTTGAGATTTGATGGCAGTACGTGGCACATACTTTAAACCATGAGACCCAAGTTCAATGGCCCACTTGGCAACTCGTCCCGCGGCTTCTCTATTTTGAATAATATCTCCTAAAGGAGCAGAGCTAACCATAGTGATAGGATGACCCTGAAAGTAATGCTTAAGCTTCCGGCTCGCCATGAACACCCCATAAACAAGTTTCTACCAATGTGGATATCTATGTTTGGACTCAATGAGCACCTCACTGACGTAGTAAACCGGCCATTGAACCGGATATTCCTTGCCAGCCTCTTTGCGCTCTACAACAATGGCGACACTGACAGCACATGTGTTAGCAGCCACATATAACAACAGTGGCTCCTTATCAATGGGAGCAGCAAAAACCGGCGGCTCAACGAGCTGTCTTTTCAAATCTTCAAAGGCAGAGTTAGCAGCATCACTCCAGACAAAATCATCCGTCTTCTTCATCATTTGATATAATGGCATAGCCTTCTCACCTAACCGGCTTATGAACTGGCTTAAAGCTGCAACACGCCCCGCAAGCCGCTAAACGTCATTGATGCACGCTGGCTTAGCCAAAGACGTAATCGCCTTGATTTTCTCCGGGTTAGCCTCAATGCCTCTGTTAGACACCAAAAAACCCAAAAGCTTGCCCGCCGGTACTCCAAAAATGCACTTGGCCGGGTTAAGCATCATCTTGTAGACCCGGAGGTTATCAAAGGTTTCCTTCAGATCATCTATCAAGGTTTCCTTCTCTCTGGATTTCACCACTATATCGTCCACATAAGCATGAACATTACGCCCAATCTGATTGTGAAGACAGTTCTTCACACACCGCTGATAAGTCGCCTGGGCACTCTTAAGCGCAAAAGGCATGGACACATAGCAAAAGGCTCCAAATGGAGTAATGAAAGCTGTCTTCTCCCGGTCCTTAACCGCCATCTTGATCTGATGGTAACCAGAATAAGCATCCAAAAAGCTCAAATGCTCACAACCTGCCGTAGCATCAATGATTTGATCAATACAAGGGAGAGAAAAAGGATCAGCCAGACAAGCTTTGTTTAAGTTCGTGTAATCCACACACATACGCCAGGTGCCGTTCTTTTTAAGCACGAGCACCGGGTTAGCCAACCACTCTGGATGAAAGACTTCAATAATGAACCCGGCTGCCAAAAGCCGGGCCACCTCTTCTCCAATGGCCTTGCACCTTTCCTCGTTGAACCGCTGAAGAAACTGCCTGGCCGGCTTAAACTTTGGATCAATATTGAGAGTGTGCTCAGCAAGTTCTATCGGTACACCCGGCATGTCAGAAGGCTTCCATGCAAAGATGTCCCGATTCTCATGGATGAACTCGATGAGCGCGCCTTCCTATTTGGGATCCAAATAAGCACTGATAATAAATGGTTTGGATGAGTCGCCAGGCACAAAATCAATCATCTTGGTGTCATCAGCTGACTTAAACTTCAGCGCCGGCTCATGTTCCGTAGTTGGCTTCTTCAAAGATGTCATGTCTGCCGGGTCAACATTGTCTTTGTAGAACTTTAACTCCTCCGTCGCGCAAACAGATTCCGCATAAGCAGCATCGCCTTCCTCACACTCTAAGGTTATCTTCCGACTTCCATGTACTGTGATAGTACCTTTATAACTCGGCATCTTGAGCTGCAGATAAACATAACACGGTTGTGCCATGAATTTTGCATAAGCCGGTCGTCCAAACATGGCGTGATACGGGTCTTGATTTTGACCACCTCAAAGGTTAATTTCTCAGCCCTGGAATCATGCTCATCTCCAAAAGCTACCTCCAGCTCAATCTTACCCATTGGGTATGCCGACTTACCAAGACCACTCCATGGAAAACAGTGTTGGACGTCTTAAGACTTTTGTCAGTCAACCCCATGCGACGGAACGTCTCATAATAGAGGATGTTGATGCTACTACCTCCGTCCATGAGTACTTTAGTGAATTTATATCCACCAACCTGAGGCGCCACCACCAAAGCCTGATGACCCAGATTGTCAACCCGAGGAGGGTAATCCTCCCTACTCCATATAATAGGCTGCTCAGACCTTCTCAAATAACGAGGAACCGCCGGCTCAACAGCGTTGACCGCTCTCTTATGAAGTTTTTGGTCCCTTTTGCATAAACTGGTGGTGAACACATGATACTGCCCACTACTTAGCTGCTTTGGGTTACTCTAAAACCCGGTTGCTGCTGCTAATGACCTCCTTGGCTAGATTGCTGATTATAACCACCTTGATTACCTTGAGGGCCCTAGCCAGGAAAACCGCCACCGCCTGAATTGCTGCTCGGGCCATGAAAACCGCCACCGCCTGAGCCTCCACCAGGTCCATGATTACCGTCGAACATGTTAGAATTCTTGAAAGACTTCATGATCATACAGTCTTTCCATAGATGGGTGTCCGGCTTCTCTCGGGTGCCGTGTCTTAGACATGGTTCATTTAGCAACTGCTTGAGGGTGGGACCTGTCCCGCCTGACCAAGGAGGTGGACTCCCCTTACATTGTTGATTGTTGCCTTGCGCATTCTCCACAAACTACAATCTGCCGTCAGCCTTACGTTTATTATTACCTCCTTGATTTGCCGGGTTATGCTGAAGACCCTTAGCGTTGTCGTTCTTCTTTCCCTTCCCCGTCTTCTCTTCATCAGACGCATGATCCTTGGTACTATATGAATCGGCATATTTGACTAGAGCCGCCATTAGCTGGCCCATGTCATTACAATCGCGCTTGAGCCGCCCTAGCTTCTATTTCAGAGGTTCAAAACGGCAATTTTTCTCCAACATTAAGACCGTGGAGCCGGCATCCATTTTATCAGATGAATGTATTATTTCCTTCACCCGGCGCACCCAATGGGTCGTGGACTCACCTTCTTCTTGCCTGCAATTAGTCAAGTCCACAATTGACATGGGCTTCTTGCATGTATCTTTGAAGTTCTGAATAAACCGGGCCTTTAACTCGGCCCAGGAACCAATGGAATTAGGGGGCAGTCCCTTTAACCAAGTGCGGGCTGTTCCATCCAGCATCATAGTGAAGTACTTAGCCATTGCTGTGTCACTGACCTCCAGCAATTCCATGGCCATCGCATAACTTTCAATCCATGCCTCGGGCTGTAAGTCGGCTGTGTAATTAGGTACCTTCTGAGGCCCCTTGAAATCCTTTGGCAAATGCTCATTACCTAGAGCCAGCACCAAGCAAGGGACACCTCCTGTCCTTGTGGCCACACCTGCTTCAATAGAGGTCATGGGATAAACCGGAAAAGCTTGGTGAGCCACCTGCTTAGCTGCCTATTGAACCGCCCGCTCAGCCTCTTGGCGGATCCTATCCTGGTCAACCAAGTTAAGAGCTCCATCATGCGCCGGGTCATGCCTGCGCGGCTGGTTACGATGCTGGGCGTTGCTTGACACGACTGCTGAATCCATATGCCTGCTATAGCTCAGGCTTCGGCTTGGGCGAGGGGTTGAATGAATCCTATCCTAACTATAAGAGTATGCCTCATGCTGTTCCAGAGCCATCTGAAGAAGTTCTCTGACCCTTCGTGTTTCGATCGCCGTCGGAGAGTCGCCCTCCATCGGGAGAGCCGCCAAACGTGCCGATGCAGCGATCAGATTCTCCAAAGGGTTAGAAAGATGACCTAGTGGTGTCGGTGTATAACGAGGTGGAGCAGTATTCACACGAGGTGGTTCCATAGTCTATGGCCGAACCGGTGCCCCAGCCCCGGGTGTTGCAATCTGGTTCACCTCTGGCAAGTTACTGGGACCTTCCCCGGGTGTGTGGAAGAGGTTCCTAGGATCGTAAGTCGGGGGCAGACGTGACTAAGTCTTCTGGTGCCTACTCATCATGACCTCGTTTGATGCGATCAGGTCCATCGTGAGCCAAAAAGCCTCTGATTGAAGCTGCAGAGCTCTAGCATCCAGAGCCGCCCGCTCCGCGGCCATCCTGACGTCCTCTGCCGCTAAGTTTTCCTTAGCTTGTGCTACCTCCTCACGTAATCGTGCCACCTCCGTATCGTGTTGAGACTGATCTGCCGGATCAACCACGGCAGTTAACAGGGTCGTCATCCTGTCCATGAGATCCATCAGCACCTGAGCCGGTGGGCGCGTCGGGCCTCCTCACCTGGCCGCTGCTGACCCGGTGGTTATTGCTTCCGCAACTGTAGAGTTTTGAGCAGGCTACGTGCCAGTCGTGAAGACCCCCGCTCTGCTCGGTGGCTTGAAGGGGTCCAGAATACTGCTGCCATCGGAATAGCCCCCAAGCCCACCATCTTGCAGTTGATACAACGAATCTGTCTCGCCCGTGGATGACTTGCCATCAGACTAGACGGCCGTCTCGCCACCAGACATAGATCCTTCAGAAAATTCCCCTCCATGTATGCATCCCACGAAGGCACGCTTCATAGACGGCTGAGCCCGGGCGGGTCTTGCACGCTGAGCCGTCTCGATGATGTCGGTGCAAATGTCTGGCTCAGGACCCAACTCGCTGATCCGGCCGATGAAGACGTGGATCCCGCCGAAGGGGACCCGGTACCCATACTCAATTGAGCCGGCGTCAGGGGCCCAGCCTGCGTCGTCGATGTAGATCTTGACGCGACGACTCTTGGTCATCCGGCCCACAGCGTATCCCTTGAGCCCTTCGAAGCTGCCCTTCAAGAACTCAAATCCACCATGCGCTGGCCCCATGGTGGGCGCCAACTATCATGGAATTGTCATGGCAGATGTCCTAGTGAAAGGACTTAGTCGTGGAGCCATCGCAACTAGGAAGATTCAAGGGGTTAATCGGGACAAAGGACACGAGAGGTTTATATTGGTTCGGCCCCTTGCGGTGAAGGTAAAGCCTAGTCCAGTTGATGTGGTATTTCTAGGTTTCGATGACCAAGGAGCGAATACGCTAGCTTGGCTCTCGATCTATTGCTTCTTTCCCTAAGCCGCCGCCGGGTCGTCCCCTTATATACACGGGTTGACTCCCTGCGACCTACAGAGTCACGACCGGCTCATACAACGTGTCCGGCTCGGTGACATCTCTTACATGCCTTACTTTACAAGTCTTATTCATACATGGCAGTTTATACTTACGGTCCTTAAGCCGCCTCTGGGCTTGGGCCTATTATAAGACTTATAGTAAACCGTCACCTTGTATACTCTTCGGGCTTTATTTAAGTAACCCGCCATTGTGGTTGACCCGACCCCTCCTGGGCGGGTCATATCTGGTAGTCATATCCCCAACAGTAACGGTTGCGTGTGTCCATGGAGGGCTCCACCCACGAAGGGTGCACGAAGAAGCAACATTGTCTATCCCACCATGGCCATCGCCCACGAAGGACTTGCCTCACTAGGGTACATCTTCACGAAGTAGGCGATCTCCTTGCCCGTACAAACTCCTTGGTTCAACTCCACAATCTTGACGGAGGCTCCCAAGTGACACCTAACCAATCTAGGAGACACCACTCTCCAAAAGGTAATAGATGGTGTGTTAATAATGAACTCCTTGCTCTTGTGCTACAAATGATAGTCTCCCCAACACTCAACTCTTTCTCATAGATTTGGATTTGGTGGAAAGATGATTTGAGTTGAAAGCAACTTGGGGATGGCTAGACATCAAGATTTATGTGGTTGGAGTGGAATATCTTGACCTCAACACAAGTGTAGGTGGTTCTCTCTCAGAAAATGTATGTTGGAAGTTTAGGCATGTTCTGATGGCTCTCTCCATGAATGAAGAGTGGGTGGAGGGGTATATATAGCCTTCACACAAAATCTAACCATTAAACACAATTTACCAAACTCGGTGAGACCGAATCATGAAACTCAGTTGGACCGATTCAGTTCAAAATGTGAACATTAGGATTTTCGATGGGACCGACACGTCAACTCGGTGAGACTGAGTTCATTAGGGTTAGGGCATAACGTAATGTCGGTGAGGCCGATTACACAAACTTGGTGGGATCAATTTTGGTAATAAGCCAACTAGAGAGTTGGTCAGGCAAACTCGGTGGGACCGATTCGCTCATCTCGGTTAGACCAAAACGCTACGAAGGGGAAACAGAGAGTTTGCATTGCAAACTCAGTGGGACCAATCACTCATCTCGGTTAGACCGAAACGTTACAAAGGGAAACAGAGAGTTTGCAATCCCATCTCGGTGAGACCGAGATCCCTATCGGTGAGACCAAAGTGACTAGGGTTTTGTGGCAGTGGCTATGTCAACTGAACTCGGTGGCCGGATGGAAGGTTTTGGTGGGGCTGGGTTTGACTTTTGGTTTGGCACATATGTGGATATGAAAAAGTGGTTGAGGGTTTTGGAGCATATCACTAAGCATTTTGAGCAAGTAACCCATTAAGCAACACCTCATCCCCTTTTAATACTATTGGCTTTTCCTATGGACTCAATGTGATCTTGGATCACTAAAAGGTAAAATGTCGAGTCTTGAGCTTTAGAGCTTGAGACAATATTTTTTCCTTAGCATTTTGAGGGGTCCACATATCTAATCCATGCCATGCCAATCATTGAGCTTTCCTGGAATATTTATCTTGAAATAGTATTAGCTCAATGAGCTATATGTTGTTAGGAATTACCAAAACCACCAAGGGATAGTTGCACTTTCACCTATCAGTAATATGTAGGCCAAATTCTTGTAGCAATAGAACCCATCTAATGAGTCTAGGTTTAGCATCTTACTTTTCCATAAGATTTTTAATAGGAGCATGATCGGTGTGAACAATTACTTTAGAATCAATAATGTACGATCTGAATTTATCACATGTAAACACAACTGCTAAAAATTCACTAGTAAAAAAACTGCTAAAAATTCTTTCTCAATGGTAGCATAATTCCTTTGAGCACTGTCTAGAGTTTACTAGCATAATGGATAACATTTTTTTATCAACTCTTTGTCCTAAAACAACACCAACAACATAATCACTAGCATCGCACATAATTTCAAATGGTAAGTTCCAGTCAGTTGGTTGAACAATAGGTGCCGAGGTTAAGGCTTTCTTAAGTGTTTCAAAGGCTTCTACACAATCATCATAAAAAATGGAACATATTTTTGCAAGAGATTAGTAAGAGGCCTAGAAATTTTAGAGAAGTCTTTAATAAACATTCTATAGAAACCAACATGACCAAGGAAACTTCTTACACCTCTAATATCTTTAGTACATGGCATTTTCTCAATTGCATCAACTTTAGCTTTGTCTACTTCAATAGCTCGTTCACAATTTTATGCCCCAAGACAATGCCTTCATTCACCATAAAGTGGCACTTCTCTCAATTCAATTCGAGACAAGATAAGTTTGTTTACATCTCTGCAAAACTCGGTCACGGTTGCTTAAGCAATCATCAAAAGAAGTCCCATAAATGGAAAGATCATCCATGAAAACCTCAACAATCTTTTCACAAAAATCAGAGAATATAGCAGTCATACATCTTTGAAAGGTAGCAGGTGCATTGAATAAAACAAAAGGCATACATCTATAAGCATAAGTTCCAAAAGGACAAGTAAAATTAGTTTTCTCTTGATCTTCTTGTGATACAGGTATTTGAGAGAAACCAGAATATCCATCAAGAAAGTAAAAGTGTGTGTGCTTAGATGGTCTTTCTAACATTTGATCTATACAAGGCAAAGGGTAATGATCTTTTCTAATAGCTTTGTTTAATTTTGTAGTGACCCGATCCGAATGGATCGAAGTCTCTGTGCTAAGTGTCATCCCTGGATCGGTATGCTGACACACATAGTACTCGAGGATTTATAATAGAGGTAAACCACATGTATAAAGTAACGTAAATACTATTACCTCAATCTAAATAGCGGAGGAAACAACAAAGCTATGGAGTGGGGCCGGAGAAGTCCGGCCTCGGCACGGACACCAAGGTCAGCATGGCAGCGCACCGTGGTGGGCGACGGACTCTCGAGCGGGAGCTCGGGGGCGAGCGGGCGAGCGGCATGGGCCTGCTGGGCCGTGGCCTGGCGAGCTGGGCCGGCCCGGTCCGGTCGGTTCGAAATTCTTTTTTTAAACAAACAATAAGAATAAAATAAATCAAATAAAATAAAAAAATACTATAAGCATATAATATATCAAAATTTTCAGAAAAAGATTTTCTACCACATGAACATTTTTCTAGCATCAAATAAAATCCACAAAAATTCAAATAAATCAAACAGTGCCACTGGTTTATTTAAAAACCAAATAAAAATATTTTAAAATACTAAAATGATTTCAAAACCATTTTTCTCCAATTTTCCGGTGTAGGGAATCATTTTACCCTATTTTCCATATATTTTATTTTTGGATAAAAATAATTTGAATAAAAACCAAATAACTCCAAATTGAAAATAATTTCAAAGGGACTTTCAATTTGATTCTTTTAAACTTCCAACTCATATTTCATATGTTTTGAAGAAGTCATTTTATCTTCTCTCATGAAAATCAGTGAGTTGCTTAAAGTTTCTGGATTTAAAATATTTTCAAATGGAATTCAAATCTTTTCAAATCCATTTTCATTTATTTCAAATGGAAGAAGTCATGTTATCTTCTCTCCAGGGTTTTGTGATGAAAAGAATTTGAATTCATGGATCCAAAAGCAAAAATGGAAGTTTGGGAAAGTTCTTCTATTCCCTCTCATTTAACTTTCAAAAAGTTTCAAATTTTACTCAATATTACACAAGCAACCACACCAAAATCAAGCAATCAACCAAAACTATTTATTTAATATAACATTCCAAAATTTAGAATTTTGGGATGTTACAAATTTCCTAAAATCAATTACCATCTTATAACCAGTTACAATTCTTTGTGGAATGAGTTCATTTTATCATTAAGAACAACGGTAATGCCTCTTTTCTTAGGAACACAATGAACATGACTTACCCATCTACTATCATCTATAGGATAAATTATACCTGCTTCCAAAAGCTTTAATATTTTAGTTCTTACCACATCCTTCATCTTAGTATTTTTAATCGTCGTTGGTGATCAACAACCGACGGCTTAGCATCATGTTCCATATTAATCTTGTGCTGACATAGAATGGGACTAATGCCGTTAAGATCATAAAGAGTGTATCCATTAGCGGCACGATGATTCCTCAGAGTTTTAAGTAATCTCTTTTCTTCATGCTCTGAAAGGTTAGCACTAATAATAGCATGATATATCTTCTTTCCATCGAGATAAGAATATTTCAATGTATCAGGCAATTGTTTTAATTCAAACACTAGATCACCTTTATGTGGAGAAGCACCTTCAAGAGTTTCAATGGGTAAATTGTGTTTAACGATAGGTGGTTGATCAAAGAACATCTTATCTATTTCATTTCTTTCATTCATGTGCATATCATTTCCATGATCTAGCAAATATTGTTCTAATGAATCAATAGGAGGTACGGTAATAGAAGCAAGATCAATAACTTCATCTTTACTAGGCAATTCCTTATCATGAGGTTGCCTATGGAATTTAGGGAAATTAAACTCATGAGATACATCACCGAAATTAACGATGACATTTTTTTAGCGAATCAATCTTAGTATTAGCTATATTCATCTTGTGGAGAACCAAGAACTAGAAAATCAGTAGGGCATTTTATTTTTATACACAAGACTTGAACATCTCTAACAATCCCAAGTGGTGAAATAGTATCTCTATTCACAAGTTTAATAGTAACATCAATGTCTTCAATCTCAATATGTGCAATATCTTTCATAATCTCTTGATATAAGGTAAATGGAATAGCACTCACACTAGCACCCAAATCACATAAGCCATGATAACAATGATCTCCTATTTTAACTGAGACAACATGCATGCCCACAATAGGTTTATTCTTATCTTCAGTATCGGGCTTAGCAATTCTAGTAGCTTCATCGCAAAAGTAAATAACATGGCCATCAATATTATCGACCAAAAGATCTTTAACCATATAAACATTAGGTTCAACTTTAATCTGTTCAGAGGGTCTATGTGATCTAATATTACTTTTGTTAACCACAGTTGAAACTTCAACATGTTCCTTTATCCTAACAGGAAAGGGTGGTTTCTTAATATAAGCGGTAGGCACAACTGGATCAACATTGTAAATGATAGTTTCATATTTAACTATAACGAGTTCTTCAATATTTTCTTTAATAGGTGGATGATATTTAAACCACTTCTCCTTAGGGATATCAACATGAGTAGAAAATGATTCACAAAAGGAAGCTACTATCTTAGAGTTAAGTCCATATTTAGTGCTAAACTTATGAAAAGCATCGGTATCCACAAAAGATTTAATACAATCAAACTTAAGCATTATACCTGACTCTTTAACTTTGTCGAGTTCCAAATCTTCAGAGTTGCGTTTAATTCTTTCTTGAAGATCCCATTTGGATTCAATAGTTTCTTCATAAAAGAACCAGTTGAAGAAGAACCGAGCATGGTTTGATCATCATGAGAAAGCTGAGCATAAAAATTCTATAAGATAATTTCTTTTGAGAGCTCATAATTGGGGCATGTGTACATCATGTAATTGAGCTCCCCCAAGATTGAGCGATACTTTCTCCTTCACGAGGCCAAAAATTATATATGTAATTCCGATTACGATGAACCATATGCATAGAATAAAACTTTTGATGAAATTCCAATCTCAGTCGGTTCCAATCCCATGTTCCAATGTCATCACATATCCTATACCTTGTCAATGCCTTTTCCTTCAAAGATATAGGGAAAACCTTCCTCTTAAATTCATCTTCGGGTAGACCTGCAAGCTTAAATAATCCACAAACGTCATCCACATAGATTAGGTGCATATCAGGATGTATTGTTCCATCTCCTGCATAAGGATTAGCTATCAGTTTCTCTATCATACCAGAAGGAATCTCATAATAAATATTTTTAGTAGGTGCAATAGGTTGAGGAGAAACTCTTTGTGTTTCCGGTCGAGGTGAAGATACCCCGAACAAGCTCCTGAAAGGATTGTTTTCCGTAGTAACAAGTGATAGTAAATTTCAGCACGTAACATAAATGTTTCCTTACCAAATTCCACTCACCAAAGGCACTTCACTCCCCGGCAACGATGCCATAAAAGAGCCTTGATGACCCACAACTATAGGTTATCAATCGCAGTCCTTTCAGTAAGTAAGAGTTTCAAACCCAATGAGGAGCAGAAGGAAATGACAAGCGGTTTTCAGCAAGGTATTTTCTACAAGCACTGAGATTATCGGTAACAAGTAGTTTGATAGCAAGATAATTTGTAATGAGCACTAAGTAGTAACGGTAACAAAGGTGCAGCAAGATAGCCCAATCCCATTTGTACCAAAGGACAGGCCGGAACAGTCTCTTATAATAAGCAAAGTGTTCCTGAGGACACATGAGAATTTCATCTAGTCACTTTCATCATATTTGCTTGATTCGTGTTTGCTACTTTGATAATTTGATATGTGGGTGGAACGGTGCTTGGGTTCTGTTCTTACTTGAACAAGCCTCCCACTTATGATTAACCCCTCTCGCAAGCATCCACAACTATGATATAAGAATTAAGATAAATCTAACCATAGCATGAAACATGTGGATCCAAATCAGCCCCTTACGGAATGCCGCATAAACTAGGGTTTAAGATTCTGTCACTCTAGCAACCCATAATCTAATTACTACTCCACAATTCCTTCCCTTAGGACCAAAGATGGTGAAGTGTCATGTAGTCGACGTTCACGTGCCACCACTAAATGAAGCAACAACATACATATCATCAAAATATCGAACGAATACCAAATTCACATGATTACTTATGACAAGACTTCTCCCATGTCCTCAAGAACAAAAGGAACTACTCCTCATAATAATGTTCTAGATCAAAGGGGTATGAAATAACATCAAGGATCTGAACATTTAATCTTCCACCAAATAAACCAACTAGCACCAACTACAAGATGTAATAAACACTACTAGCAACCCACAGGTACCAATCTGAGGTTTTGATACAAAGATTGAATACAAGAGATGAACTAGGGTTTGGTGCTGGTGAACATGTTGATGAAGATTGGTCCTACGCTAAGAGGGTTTTTGGTGATGACGATGGCTTCGATTTCCCCCTCCCGGAGGGAAGTATCCCGGGCGGAATCGCTCTGCCGTAGAGCAAAAGTGCTCCTGCCCATGTTCCACCTCGAGACGGCGGCGCTCCATCCAAAAAGGCTTCGACTTATTTTTTCTAGAGAAAATGGGCTTATATACCAGAAGATGGGCACCAGAGGTTGGCCAAGGGCCCCACGAGCCACCAGGGCGCGCCTGATGTCGCTTGAACTACGTCGGTATTTCCCCAAAGAGGAAGGGATGATGCAACATATCTATAGTAGGTATTTCCCTCAGTTATGAAACCCAGGTATCAATACACTAAGAGAATCAAACAACACTATGTAAACGACACCTGCACACAAAGAATAAATACTTGCAACCCGACGCATAAGAGGGGTTGTCAATCCCTCCATGGTAAAAAGATAGATTGATTTGTGGTAGATTGGATAAATAGCTCCCGATAAAACATGAAATAAAATAAGTAATAAAAAAGTGCAGCAAGGTATTTTTCGGTTTTTGGAATAACAGATCTAAAAATAAAAGTGGAAAATAATAGACCAGAAAGCAAATATGATAAAGAATAGACCCGGGGGTGATACGTCCATTTTGCATCATGCTTTTATATCGATATATGTTGCATTATGGGCTGCTATTACACATTATATCACAATACTTATGCCTTTTCTCTCTTATTTTATAAGGTTTACATGGAGAGGGAGAATTCCGGCAGTTGGAATTATTGACTGGGGGAAAATATTAGAGATCTATTCTGCACAACTCCAAAAGTCCTGAAACTTCATGGAGCATGTTTTTGGAATATATAAAAATATTGGGCAAAGAAAGAACCATAGGGGGGCCACCAACCAGCCACAAGGTTGGAGGGCGCACCCCTGTCCTTGTGGGCCCCCTGGCAGGCCTCCGGTACCCATCTTTGACTATATGGTGTGTTTTGACCTGGAAAAAAAATCAGAAGGAAGCTTTCAGGACGAAGCGCCGCCGTCTCAAGGTGGAACCTGGGCAGAACCAATGCAGGGCTTCGACGGAGCTGTTCTGCCGGGGAAGCATCCCTCCGGGAGGGGGAAATCGAAGCCATCGTCATCACCAACGATCCTCTCATCGAGAGGGGGTCAATCTCCATCAACATATTCACCAGCACCATCTCCTCTCAAACCCTAGTTTATCTCTTGTATTCGATCTTGGTCCCAAAACCTCAGATTGGTACCTGTGGGTTGCTAGTAGTGTTGATTACTCCTTGTAGTTGATTCTAGTTGGTTTATTCGGTGGAAGCTCACATGTTCAGATCCCTAATAATAATTAATACTCCTCTAATAATGATTATGAATATGCTTTGTGAGTAGTTATGTTTGTTCCCGAGGACATGGGAGAAGTCTTGTTATAAGTAATCATGTGAATTTGGTATTCGTTTGATATTTTAGTGAGATGTATGTTGTCTCTCCTCTAGTGGTGTTATGTGAACGTCGACTACATGACACTTCACCATTATTTGGGCCTAGGGAAATGCATTGGGAAGTAATAAGTAGATGATGAGTTGCTAGAGTGAGAGTATCTTAAACCCTAGTTTATGTGTTGCTTCGTAAGGGGCTGATTTGGATCCATATGTTTCATGCTATGGTTAGGTTTACCTTAATTCTTATTTCGTAGTTGTGAATGCTTGCAAGAGGGGTTAATCATAAGTGGGAGGCTTGTCCAATGAAGGGCAGCACCCAAGCACCGGTCCACCCACATATCAAATTATCAAAGTAATGAACGCGAATCATATGAGCATGATGAAAACTAACTTCACAATAATTCCCACATCGGGAGCACTTTGCTTTATATAAGAGTTCTTCCAGGCTTGTCCTTTTCTACAAAAAGGATTGGGACACCTTGCTACACCTTGTTTACTTCTATTACTTGTTACCCATTATGATTTGTCTTATCACAAAACTATCTGTTATTGATAATTTCAGTGCTTGCAGAGAGTACCTTGCTGAAAACCACTTGTCATTTCCTTCTGCTCCTCGTTGGGTTCGACACTCTTACTTATCGAAAGGACTACGATAGATACCCTATACTGGCGGGTCATCAAGACTCTTTTCTGGCACTGTTGCCAGGGAGTGAAGCGCCTTTGGTAAGGAAACATTTATATAGTGTGCTGAAATTTACTGTCACTTGTTACTATGTAAATTAATCCTTTGAGGGGCTTGTTTAGGGTACCTTCACCTCGACCAAAAGAGCAAAGGTTTGCTCCTCAACCTACTACACCTACTGAAAATATTTATTATGAAATTCCTTCGGGTATGATTGAGAAACTGCTAGCTAATCCTTATGCAGGAGATGGAACATTACATCCTGATATGCACCTAATCTATGTGAATGAAGTTTGTGGATTATTTAAGCTTGTAGGTATGCCCGAGGATGTTGTCAAGAAGAAGGTATTCCCTTTATCTTTGAAGGGAAAGGCATTGACATGGTATAGGCTATTGGATGATATTGGATCATGGAACTACAACCGATTGAAAATAGAATTTCATCAGAAGTTTTATCCTATGCATCTGGTTCATCTGATCGGAATTATATATAATTTTTGGCCTAGTGAAGGAGGAAGTGTCTCTCAAGCTTGGGGGTGGCTAACTTTAATGTTATATTCATGCCCCAATCATGAGCTCACAAGGGAAATTATTATTCAAAAAATTTATGCTCGGTTTTCTCATAATGATCGATCCATGCTCGATACTTCTTGCATTGGTTCCTATGTGAAGAAGGATATTGAATTCAAATGGGATTTATTGGGAATAATTAAATGCAACTCTGAAGATTGGGAACTCGACGAAGGTAAAGAGTTAGGTATAAACCTTAAGTTTGATTGTGTTAAATCTTTTATGAATACCGATGCTTTTTGTGATTTTAGCGCCAAATATGGACTTAACTCTGAGATAGTAGCTTCTTTCTACGAATCTTTTTCTACTCATGTTGATATCGCTAAGGAGAAGTGGTTTAAATATCATCCTCCCATTGATGTTAAAGTATTAGAACCTATTAAAGTTGAAGAAGAAACTATTACTTATAATGTTGATCCTATTGTTCCTACTACTTATATTGAGAAACCACCATTCCCTGTTAGAATAAAGGGACAATTGCATTTTTGCCCCTAGTTGGTTCCTACCGACGAGTTTTACCCTTACTTTTCAATCTTGCTCGGTTTTGCCCTTACTTTTTCCGTCGAGGTCCCTCGAATGCCCTTTGACCGTTTGGCCAAAACTTTGAAAATTCATAACTAATTCATATGAACTCAGAAAAATGCAAATAAGATATCAAAATGTTCAGATAAATATTACCTTTATGTGCATATCATTTGCATTCAGGACAAAATCACCCTTTAAACTACCTGAGGTAATTAGTGTTATTAACATTATTAAAAATAAAAAGGTACAAACAATATATTTTTTCCATGAATAAAAATTACATGCAAATGTAGGTGATGCTTTCTGAACATCCTGATATCTTATTTGCATTTTCAGAATTCGTATCAATTTATTATGAAGTTTCCAAATAATGGTCAAAGTCGTTAGAACATTCATAACATGATGATATGAACTCGGAAAAATGCAAATAAGATATGTGGATGTTCAGAAAACATCACCTACATTTGCATGTAATTTTTATTCATGAATAAAATATGGTTCATACCTTTTTATTTTTAATAATGTTAATAACATTAATTACCCCAGGTAGTTTAAAGGGTGCTTTTGTCCAGAATGCAAATGATATGCACCTAAAGGTAGTGTTTATCTGAACATTTTGATATATTATTTGCATTTTTCTGAGTTCATATGAATTAGTTATGAATTTTCAAAGTTTTGGTAAAACGATCAAAGGGCATTCGAGGGACCACGACGGAAAAAGTAAGGGCAAAATTGAGCAAGCTCGAAAAGTAAGGGAAAAACCCGTGGGTAGGAACCAACTAGGGGTAAAAATGCAATTGTCCCTAGAATAAAGGATCATACTAAAGCTTCAACTATGGTCAACAAAAGTAATATTAGAACACCCAAACCCTATGAACAAATTAAAGTTGAACCTAGTATTGCTATGGTTAAAGATCTCTTTGTTGATAATATTGATGGGCATGTTATTTATTTTTGTGATGAAGCTGCTAGAATTGCTAAACCCGATACTAAAGATAAACATAGACCTTTCATTGGCATGCCTATTGTTTCTGTTAAAATTGGAGATCATTGTTATCATGGCTTATGTGATGTGGGTGCTAGTGTGAGTGCAATTCCTTATACCTTATATAAAGAAATTATGAATGACATTGCACCTGCTAAGATAGATGATATTGATGTTACTATTAAGCTTGCTAATAGAGATACTATATCACCAATTGGGGTTGTTAGAGATGTTGAAGTCTTGTGTGGGAAGGTTAAATATCCTACTGCTTTTCTTGTTCTTGGTTCCCCACAAGATAACTTTTGTCCCATTATATTTGGTAGACCTTTCTTGAATACTGTTAATCCTAAGATAGACTGCGAGAAAGATATTGTTACTTTTGGTTTAGGAGATATGTCTCATGATTTTAATTTCTCTAAATTTCGTAAACAACCTCATGATAAAGAATTGCCTAGTAAGGATGAAATTATTAGTCTTGCTTCTATTGCCGTGCCTCCTGCTGATCCTTCAGAACAATATTTGCTAGACCATGAAAATGATATGTTGGAATCCTTGGGGATCTTCCTCCACCTAAGCGAAATAGATGAAGTTATGTTTAATCAGGGATGTTGAAATCCTTGGGGATCCTCCTCCACCTAAGGGTGACCTCGTGTTTGAGCTTAAACAGTTACCTAATACTCTGAAATATGCTTATCTTGATGAAAATAAGATATATCCTGTTATTATTAGTGCTAACCTTTCAGAGTGTGAAGAAAATAAATTATTGAAAACTCTAAAGAAGCACTGTGCTGCTATTGGATATACTCTTGATGATCTTAATGGCATTAGTCCCACTCTATGTCAACACAAAATAAAATTGGAGAAAGATGCTAAACCAGTTGTTGATCATCAATGATGGTTAAATCCTAAGATGAAAGAAGTGGTAAGAAATGAAGTACTAAAGCTTCTGGAGGCAGGTATAATCTATCCTATTGCTGATAGTCAATGGGTAAGCCCTATTCATTGTGTCCCTGAGAAGGGAGGTATTATTGTTGTTCCTGATGATAAGAATGAATTGATCCCACAAAGAATTGTCACAGGTTATAGAATGTTAATTGATTTTCACAAATTGAATAAAGCTACTATAAAAGATCACTACCATCTACCTTTTATCGATCAAATTCTAGAAAGACTACCCAAACATACTCATTTTCGCTTTCTAGATGGTTATTCTGGGTTTTCTCAAATACTTGTGTCAAAAGAGGATCAAGAGAAAACCACTTTTACTTGTCCTTTTGGTACCTTTGCTTATAAATGCATGCCTTTTGGTTTATGCAATGCACCTGATACCTTTCAAAGATGTATGCCTGCTATATTCTCTGACTTTTGTAAAAGATTGTTGAGGTATTCATGGATGATTTCTCCGTTTACGGAACTTCTTTTGATGATTGCTTAAGCAATCTTGATCGAGTTTTGCAGAGATGTGAAGAAACTAATCTTGTCTTGAATTGGGAGAAGTGCCACTTTATGGTTAATGAAGGTATTGTCCTGGGGCATAAAATTTTGGAAAGAGGTATTGAAGTTGATAAAGCTAAAGTAGATGCTATTGAAAAGATGTCGTGTCCTAAATATATCAAAGGTATAAGAAATTTCCTTGGTCATGCTGGCTTCTATAGGAGGTTTATTAAAAACTTCTCTAAAATTTCTAGGCCTCTTACCAATCTCTTACAAAAAGATGTTCCTTTTGTTTTTGATGATGATTGTGTAGAAGCATTTGAAATACTTAAGAAAGACTTGATTTCCGCTCCTATTGTTCATCCACCTGATTGTAATTTACCCTTTGAAATTATGTGTGATGCTAGTGATTATGTTGTTGGTGTTGTTCTAGGACGAAGAGTTGATAAGAAATTAAATGTTATTCAGTATGCTAGTAAAACTCTAGACAGTACCCAGAGAAATTATGCTACTACTGAAAAAGAATTTTTAGTAGTTGGTTTTGCTTGTGATAAGTTCAGACCTTATATTGTTGACTCCAAAGTAACTATTCACACTGATCATGCTGCTATTAAATATCTTATGGAAAAGAAAGATGCTAAACCTAGACTTATTAGATGGGTTCTCTTGCTACAAGAATTTGATTTGCATATTATTGATAGAAAGGGAGCTGAGAACCCCGTTGTAGACAACTTGTCTAGGTTAGAGAATGTTCTTGATGACCCACTTCCTATTGATGATAGTTTTCCTGATGAACAATTAAACGTCATAAATGCTTCTCGTAGTACTCCATGGTATGCTGATTATGCTAATTATATTGTTGATAAATTTATACCACCTAGTTTCACATACCAGCAAAAGAAAAAGTTTTTATGATTTAAGACATTACTTTTGGGATGACCCACACCTTTATAAAGGAGTAGATGGTTATATTAGACGTTGTGTACCTGAGCATGAACATGAATAGATCGTACGCAAGTGTCACTAAGAGGCCTACGGTGGGCACCACACTAGAGATAGAACTGCACATAAGGTATTGCAATCCGGGTTCTATTGGCTCACTCTCTTAAGGATGCCCCTAAGTTTGTCTTATCTTGTGATGAGTGCCAGAGAATTGGCAATATAAGTAGACGTCAGGAAATGCCTATGAACTATTCACTTGTTATTGAACCATTTGATGTCTGGAGCTTTGATTATATGGGACCTTTTCCTTCCTCTAATGGGTATACACATATTTTAGTTGCTGTTGATTACGTTACTAAGTGGGTAGAAACTATTCCAACTAGTAGTGCTGATCATAACACTTCTATTAAGATGCTTAAAGAAGTTATTTTTCCGAGGTTTGGAGTCCCTAGATATTTAATGACTGATGGTGGTTCACATTTTATTCATGGCGCTTTCTGTAAAATGCTTGCTAAGTATGATGTTAACCATAGAATCGCATCTCCTTATGACCCTTAGTCTAGTGGTCAAGTAGAATTGAGCAATATAGAGATTAAATTAATTTTGCAAAAGACTATTAATATATCTAGAAAGAATTGGTCTAAGAAACTTGATGATGCTTTGTGGGCTTATAGAATTGCTTATAAGAATCCTATGGGTATGTCTGCATATAAAATGGTTTGTGGAAAAGCATGTCATTTACCTCTTGAACTAGAACATAAGGAATATTGGGCTATTAAAGAGCTCAATTATGATTTTAAACTTGCCAGTAAGAAGAGGTTATTTGACATTAGCTCACTTGATGAATGGAGAACCCAAGCCTATGAGAATGCCAAGTTGTTTAAAGAAAAAGTTAAAAGATGGCATGACAGAAGGGTACAAAAGTGTGATTTTAATATAGGTGATCATGTTTTGCTATACAACTCTCGTTTAAGATTTTTTGCAGGAAAGCTTCTCTCTAAATGGGAAGGTCCTTACATTATCGAGGAGGTCTATTGTTCTGGTGCCATAAAAATCAACAATGCCGAAGGCAGAAATCCGAATGTGGTAAATGGTCAAAGAATCAAACATTATATCTCAGGCACTCCCACAAATGTTGAGACCAATATAATTAGTACCGTAACACCGGAGGAGTACATAAGGGACACTTTCCAGAATGTTTCAGACTCTGAAAAGGAATAGGTATGTGGTACGGTAAGTAAACCGACTCCAAAACGTTTCCAATGATAATTTTTCTCCGTTTTGGAATATCTAAAAAAATAGGAAAATTAAAAGTAGTCCAAAAGAGACACGAGGCATCCACAAGGGTGAAGGGCACGCCCTGCCTCCTGGGCACGCCCCCGTCCTTGTGGTCACCTCGGGTTCCCTCTGGACTCCATTTTCTTGCAGAATACTTCTTATGGTCGGTAAAAATTCATTATATATTCTCCTGAAGTTTTTGACCACAGTACCACGACAAAATCCTTTGTTTTCGTTTTGAGTTGTTTCTGTAGCAGATTTGGAGCAGGATGTCGTCCCAAGATTTGGAGGGAGAGAGTTACATGGCTGATTATATCACAAACCCAAAAGCATATGGGGATGTGGAACATTATGGTTGAACCACGGAGGGAGAGGAAGACTATGAGCCAAAGGGGAAGGAGGAGACGAGCTCCGATGAAGAGGACGATCCACTACCCCAACTTGGCGATATGCATGTGGAGTTCAAGAATTCAAGCCTCCCTAAGGTCCAATCTATCCCACCACATTTTCCGCAGGACAACAAGTCAGCATTATGCAAAAAGATAATGAAACTCGAGCTCGAGAAGGAGGATTTGAGGGAGGAAAATTTTAGCCTCAGACGCAAGCTAGAGAAGAAGAGTGCAACAACTCCATCATCACCACCTCCGAAGAAAGAGACATAAATACATGGGTATGGGCATTCCCCTTGGCACCTGTCAAGCTTGGGGGAGGTGTCCCGGTACTATATCATCACTTCATCTTTATCTTTATCATTTTCTTAGTTCGATCCTTTTGGTTATATCTTGATCTAGTAGAATAAAGTTTTTTTAGTATGATCTACCTTTGAGTTTTGCTTCAATCTCTATCTATGTAATCGAGTCCGTGAGATATATAATAAAGAGTAGTTTTGAGTTGAGGGCTTTTCTTTCTTGCTATGATCTTGAGGGAATTAAATAAAATAAAGAAATAAAATGTTCATATATTGATCTCATGGAGAGCAATGACTTCACATGTAAAGAGTATGATGAATAAAAGTTGTTGAGAGTTGACAAACATAGTTTTGGTCATTGTTGCAATTAATAGGAAGTAATAAAGAAAGAGAGGATTCACCTATAAATATACTATCTTGGACATCTTTTGTAATTGTGAGCACTCATTAAAATATGACATGCTAAAAAGTTGATGTTGGACAAGGAAGACAACATAATGGGTTATGTTCTCTTATTTCCGAATAGAAGTTATATTGTCATGGATCATCCAACATGTTGAGCTTGCCTTTCCCTCTCATACTAGCCAAATTATTTGCACCAAGTAGAGATAATACTTGTGCTTCCAAACATCCCTAAACCCAGTTTTGCCATGAGAGTCCACCATACCAACCTATGGATTGAGTAATATCCTTCAAGTAAGTTGTCGTCGGTGCAAGCAATAAAAATTTCTCTTTAAATATTCAAGATCTATTAGTGTGAAGAAAATAATCTTTATACAAACTTGCGATATGGAATAAATAAAAGCGACAAACTGCATAATAAAGGTCTTTATCACAAGCAGCAATATAAAGTGACGTTCTTTTGCATTAAGATTTTGTGCATCCAACCATAAAAGCACATGACAACCTCTGCTTCCCTCTGCGAAGGGCCTATCTTTTACTTTTATCTCCTACCCTTATACAAGAGTCATGGTGATCATCACCTTTCCTTTTACACTTTTTCCTTTGGCAAGCTCTATGTGTTGGAGCGATCCGGATATATATATATATATCCACTCGGATGTAGGTTTTCATAAAGTATTATTGTTGACATTACCCTTGAAGTAAGAAGTTGGAGGCAAAACTATAAGCCCCTATCTTTCTCTGTGTCTGATTAAACTTTGTACCCATAAGTATCGTGTGTTTGTTAGAAATTGTGAAATATTAAATAATAGTTGAGTATGTGGACTTGCTGAAAAGCTCTTATATTGACTCTTTCCGATGTTTTGATAAATTGCAATTGCTTCAATGACTGAGATCATAGTTTTTTAGTTTTCAATGAAGTTTCTGATTCATACTTTACCTTGTGAACAAATTGTTACTTTAGCATGAGAAACTATATGGAATTATATGTTGTTGTTCTAAAGATGATCATGAGGCCCTGATACATCTCCAACATATCTATAATTTTTGATTGCTCCATGATATTATATTATCTATTTTCGATGTTAATGGGCTTTATTTTACACTTTTATATCATTTTTGGGACTAACCTATTAACCGGAGGCCTAGCCCAAATTGCTATTTTTTTTGCCTATTTTAGTGTTTCGCAGAAAAGAAATATCAAACGAAGTCCAAACGGAATGAAACCTTTGGGAACGTGATTTTCTCAACAAACATGATCCAGGAGACTTGGAGTGGGCGTCAAGAAACAATCAAGGAGGCCACGAGGCAGGGGGCGCACCTACCCCCCTAGGCGCGCCCTCCACCCTCGTGCGCCCCTCGTTGCTCCACCGACCTACTTCTTCCTCCTATATAAGTCCACGTACCCCGCAAACATCTAGGAGCACCACAAAAACCTAATTCCACCACTGCAACCTTCTGTACCCAAGAGATCCCATCTTGGGGCCTTTTCCGGAGCTCCGCCGAAGGGGGCATTGATCATGGAGGGCTTCTACATCAACTCCATGGCCTCTCTAGTGATGTGTGAGTAGTTTACTTCAGACCTTCGGGTCCATATCTAGTAGCTAGATGGCTTCTTCTCTCTCTTTGGATCTCAATACAAAGTTCTCCTCAATTCTCTTGGAGATCTATTCGATGTAATCTTCTTTTGCGGTGTGTTTGTCGAGATCCGATGAATTGTGGGTTTATGATCCAAATTATCTATGAACAATATTTGATTCTTCTCTGAATTATTTTATGTATGATTGGTTTATCTTTTCAAGTCTCTTCGAATTATCAGCTTGATTTGGCCTACTAGATTGATCTTTCTTGCAATGGGAGAAGTGCTTAGCTTTGGGTTCAATCTTGTGGTGCTCGATCCCAGTGACAGTAGGGGAAACAACACGTATTGTATTGTTGCCATCGAGGATAAAAAGATGGGGTTTATATCATATTGCATGAGTTTATCCCTCTACATCATGTCATCTTGCTTAAGGCGTTACTCTGTTCTTATGATCTTAATACTTTAGATGCATGCTGGATAGCGGTCGATGTGTGGAGTAATAGTAGTGGATGCAGGCAAGAGTCGGTCTACTTGTCACGGACGTGATGCCTATATACATGATCATGCCTAGATATTCTCATAATTATTCGCTTTTCTATCAATTGCTCGACAGTAATTTGTTCACCCACCGTAATACTTATGCTATCTTGAGAGAAGCCACTAGTGAAACCTATGGCCCCCGGGTCTATTTTCCATTATACAAGTTTCCAATCTATTTTATTTTGCAATCTTTACTTTCAATCTATATCATAAAAATACCAAAACTATTTATCTTATTATTATTATCTCTATCAGATCTCACTCTTGCAAGTGGCCGTGAAGGGATTGACAACCCCTTTATCGTGTTGGTTGCGAGGTTCTTATTTGTTTGTGTAGGTACTAGGTGACTCGCGCGTGGTCTCCTACTGGATTGATACCTTGGTTCTCAAAAACTGAGGGAAATACTTATGCTGCTTTACTGCATCACCATTTCCTCTTCAAGGGAAAACCAACGCAGTGCTCAAGAGGTAGAAAGAAGGATTTCTGGTGTCATTGCGAGGGAGATCTATGCCAAGTCAAGACATACCAAGTACCCATCACAACTCTTATCCTCTACATTACATTATTTTCCATTTGCCTCTCGTTTTCCTCTCCCCCACTTCACCCTTGCCGTTTTATTCGCCCTCTTTTCCTCTCGCCCTCTCTTTCCATTCGCCTCCTTTCCGCTTGCTTCGTCATTATGGCTAGTCCTTTATCTACTCCTTTGTCTCCTGAGAATGAAGTTCTTAATTTTAAACAAAGGTAGGGAGAAAATCTAAAAGATGCTTGGTACAGAATTTGCAATGCGCAAAATAGATCTACTAGGAAGCAATCTACTTCCATTCTTCTTCGCAATTCTTATGTAGGCATCACTCCTTGGAATAGGTATATTCTTGATACCATTACCGGACGGAATTTGTTGGGTAGCCATACTTTTGATTCTTATAATGCTATGATAGATTTGTTTGGCCCACCACCTCTTTTGGTTAATGGAACTATTTTAACTTTGGAACACGTGATGCAACGGCTTGAAATTATTGAAAATAAAGTTTCCACCGTAGAGTTGATTGAAAATTTGGATAGAAAGATCCATAACCAAATTGCCCAATACGGATCTAAGGTAGGAGTTGCTCTTAATTTTTTTAAAGAAAAGGGACCTATGGTTAATGAAAAGATAGATCAAGATTCCACTAGAATTGATAAAATTGAGGATATTATTACCAACCTTGGGTCTGCCTTTTCTCCCGTGAAAAACACTCCTCATAATACTAAGATTGCCAAATTGATGTGTGTTCCCAAAAATAAGGGTGAAACTTCTAGTAAGGAAAATGCGGACCTCAAATCCATAAGTGTTCACCCCAATTTTCTCACTATCCTTAAGGAACATTTTGCTACAAATGAATTTCTTGATTTCGTGCCTAGGAGTTTGATAAGTAATAAAAAAGAAAGAAACTCCTAAGGGTTATAGGTGTCTTATTGAAGAATTACGTACCAAAGATGGCAATACCTAGATCTATCTTCGCTTTTGTGCCTAGCTAGGGGTGTTAAACGATAGCGCTTGCTGGGAGGCATCCCAATTTTATTTTTATTCCTTGCTTTTTGATCCTGTGTAGTAATAAATAATTTATCTATCCTCTGTTTTGGTTGTGTTTTTTGTGTTTAATTAGTGTTTGTGCCAAGTGGAACCGTTGGGAAGACTTGGGGAAAGTCTTTTTGATCTTGCTGTAAAAAACGGAAACTTTAGCGCTCACGAGAATTGCTGAAATTTTTATTTCGAAGGTGATATTTAGTTAATTATTTTTGCATATTATTAATAGATAAATTCCTCACGTCCAGCAATTTATTTTAGAATTTTTGGGGTTCCAGAAGTTTGCGTTAGATATAGATTACTATAGACTGTTCTGTTTTTGACAGATTCTGTTTTTCTTGTGTTGTTTGCTTATTTTGATGAATCTATGGCTAGTAAAAGAATTTATAAACCACAGAGAAGTTGGAATACAGTAGGTTTAACACCAATATAAATCAAGAATGAGTTCATTACAGTACCTTGAAGTGGTGTTTTGTTTTCTTTCGCTAACGGAGCTCACAAGATTTTCCATTTTGAGTTTTGTGTTGTCAAGTTTTCAAGTTTTGGGTAAAGATTTGATGGATTATGGAACAAGGAGTGGAAAGATCCTAAGCTTGGGGATGCTCATGGCACCCCAAGGTAAAATTCAGGGACACCAAAAAGCCTAAGCTTGGGGATGCCCCGGAAGGCATCCCCTCTTTTGTCTTCGTCTATCGGTAACTTTACTTGGAGCTATATTTTTATTCACCACATGATATGTGTTTTGCTTGGAGCATCTTGTATGATTTGAGTCTTTGCTTTTTAGTTTACTGCTACCTCTTGAGCACTGCATTGGTTTTCCCTTGAAGAGGAAAGGGTGATGCAGCAAAGTAGCCTAAGTATTTCCCTCGGTTTTTGAGAACCAAGGTATCAATCTAGTAGGAGGCCACGCACGAGTCCCTCGCACCTACACAAACAAATAAAATCCTCGCAACCAACGCAATAAAGGGGTTGTGAATCCCTTCAAGGTCACTTACGAAAGTGAGATCTGATAGATATGATAAGATAATATTTTTGGTAATTTTATGATAAAGATGCAAAGTAAAGAAAGCAAAATAAACGGAAAAGGAAATAGCTTGTTGACGGAAGATTAATATGATGGAAAATAGACCTGGGGGCCATAGGTTTCACTAGTGACTTCTCTCGAGAGCATAAGTATTACGATGGGTAAACAAACTACTGATGAGCAATTGACAGAATTGAGCATAGTTATGAGAATATCTAGGTATGATCATGTATATAGGCATCACGTCCGAGACAAGTAGACCGACTCCTGCCTCATCTACTACTATTACTCCACACATCGACTGCTATCCAGCATGCATCTAGAGAATTAAGTTCAAAAGAACAGAGTAACGCTTTAAGCAAGATGACATGATGTAGAGGGATCAACTCATGCAATATGATATAAACCCCATCTTGTTATCCTCGATGGCAACAATACAATACATGCCTTGCTGCCCCTACTGTCACTGGGAAAGGACACCGCAAGATTGAACCCAAAGCTAAGCACTTCTCCCATTGCAAGAAAGATCAATCTAGTAGGCCAAACCAAACTGATAATTCGAACAGACTTGCAAAGATAACCAATCATACATAAAAGAATTCAGAGAAGATTCAAATATTGATCATAGATAAACTTGATCATAAACCCACAATTCATCGGTCTCAACGAACACACCGCAAAAGAAGATTACATCGAATAGATCTTGATAACCCACAAGTATAGGGGATCACAACAGTTTTCGAGGGTAGAGTATTCAACCCAAATTTATTGATTCGACACAAGGGGAGCCAAAGAATATTCTCAAGTATTAGCAGCTGAGTTGTCAATTCAACCACACCTGGAAACTTAATATCTGCAGCAAAGTATTTAGTAGCAAAGTAATATGATAGTAGTGGTAACGGTAGCAAAAGGTAACCGTAGCAAAAGTAACATTTTTGGTGTTTTATAGTGATGATAACAATAGCAGCGGAAAAGTAAATAAGCGAAGAACAATATATGGAAAGCTCGTAGGCAATGGTTCGGTGATAGAGAATTATGCCGGATGCGATCAATCATGTAACAGTCATAACCTAGGGTGACACAGAACTAGCTCCAATTCATCAATGTAATGTAGGCATGTATTCCGAATATAGTAATACGTGCTTATGGAAAAGAACTTGCATGACATCTTTTGTCCTACCCTCCCGTGGCAGCGGGGTCCTAGTGGAAACTAAGGGATATTAAGGCCTCCTTTTAATAGAGTACCGGACCAAAGCATTAACACATAGTGAATACATGAACTCCTCAAACTACGGTCATCACCGGGAGTGGTCCCGATTATTGTCACTTCTGGGTTGCCGGATCATAACAAATAGTAGGTGACTATAGGCTTGCAAGATCAGATCAAGAACTCTCATATATTCATGAAAACATAGTAGGTTCAGATCTGAAATCATGGCACTCGGGCCCTAGTGACAAGCATTAAGCATAGCAAAGTCATAGCAACATCAATCTCAGAACATAGTGGATACTAGGGATGAAACCCTAACAAAACTAACTCGATTACATGATAAATCTCATCCAACCCATCACCGTCCAACAGGCCTATGATGGAATTACTCACGCATGGCGCTGAGCATCATGAAATTGGTGATGGAGGAAGGTTGATTATGATGATGGCGACGGATTCCCCTCTCCGGAGCCCCGAATGGACTCCAGATCAGCCCTCCCGAGAGAGTTCAGGGCTTGGCGGCGGCTCCGTATCATAAAACGCGATGAATCCTTCTTTATTATTTTCTCCCCGAACACAAATATATGGAGTTGGAGTTGAGGTCAATGGAGCTCTAGGGGGCCCACGAGGCAGGGTGCGCGCCCAGGGGGAGCAGGCGCGCCCCCCACCCTCATGGCTAGGGTGTGGGGCCCCTGGCCTTGATTCTTTGCCAGTATTTTTTTATTATTTCCAAAAATAATCTCTGTGGAGTTTCAGGTCATTCTGAGAACTTTTGTTTCTGCACATAAATAACACCATGGCAATTCTGCTGAAAACAGCGTCAGTCCGGGTTAGTTCCATTCAAATCATACAAGTTAGAGTCCAAAACAAGGGTAAAAGTGTTTGGAAAAGTAGATACGACGGAGACATATCAACTCCCCCAAGCTTAAACCTTTGCTTGTCCTCAAGCAATCCAGTTGACAAACTGAAAGTGATAAAGAAAGACTTTTACAAACTCTGTTTTCTCTTGTTGTTGTAAATATGTAAAGCCAGCATTCAAGTTTTCAGCAAAGATTATGAACTAACCATATTCACAATAACTTTAGGTCTCATGTTTACTCATATCAATGGCATAATCAACTAGCGATCAATAATAATAAATCTCGGATGACAACACTTTCTCAAAACAATCATAATATGATATAACAAGATGGTATCTCGCTAGCCCTTTCCGAGACCGCAAAACATCAATGCAGAGCACCTTTAAAGATCAAGAACTGACTAGACATTGTAATTCATGGTAAAAGGGATCCAGTCAAGTCATACTCAATGTAAACTAACAGTAATGAATGCAAATGACAGTAGTGCTCTCCAACTGGTGCTTTTTAATAAGAGGATGATGACTCAACATAAAAGTAAATAATATTTTACAGAGGGAAGCAGGGATTTGTAGAGGTGCCAGAGCTCGATTTTGAAATAGAGGTGAATAATATTTTCAGCGTTATACTTTCATTGTCAACATAACAACCAAGAGATGGCGATATCTTCCATGCTACACACATTATAGGCGGTTCCCAAACAGAAGGGTAAAGTTTATACTCCCCCTCCACCAACAAGAATCAATCCATGGCTTGCTCGAAACAATGAGTGCCTCCAACTAACAACAATCCCAGGGGGAGTTTTGTTTGCAATTATTTTGATTTGATTTGCATAAAGCATGGGACTGGGCATCCCGGTGACCAGCCATTTTCTCGTGAGTGAGGAGCGCAGTCCACTCCTCTTGAGAATAACCCGCCTAACATGGAAGATACGGACAACCCTAGTTGATACGTGAGCTATTCGAGCATACAAAACAGAATGTATATTTGAAGGTTTAGAGTTTGGCACATAAAAAATTACTTGGAACGGCAGGTAGATACAGTATATAGGTAGGTATGGTGGACTCATATGGAATAACTTTGGGGTTTATGGGATTGGATGCACAAGCAGTATTCCCTCTTAGTATAGGTGAAGGCTAGGAAAATACTGGGAAGCGACTAGCTAGAGAGCGACAACAGTCATGAACATGCATTAAAATTAATCAACACCGAATGCAAGTATGAGTAGGATATAATGCACCATGAACATAAATATCGTAGAGGCTATGTTGATTTTGTTTCAACTACATGTGTGAACATGTGCCAAGTCAAGCCACTCGAATTGTTCAAAAGAGGATACCACCCTATCATACCACATCACAACCATTTTAATAGCATGTTGGCACGCAAGGTAAACCATTATAAGCTCCTAGCTAATTAAGCATGGCATAAGCAACTGTAATCTCTAATTTTCATTGCAAATATGTTTATTCATAATAGGCTGAATCAGGAACGATGAACTAATCATATTTACAAAAACAAGAGAGGTCAAGTTCATACCAGCTTCTCCCATCTCAATCAGTCCATCATATATCGTTATAATTGCCTTTCACTTGCACGACCGAATGATGTGAATAATAATAATAGTGCACATGCATTGGACTAAGCTGGAATCTGCAAGCATTCAATAAACAGGAGAAGACAAGGCAATATGGGCTCTTTTGTCAGATCAACAATAATGCATATAAGAGCCACTTTAACAGTTTAATTAAGGTCTTCTCCTATCGACCCCCAAAGAAAAGAAAAGAAATAAAACTATTTACACGGGAAAACTCCCAACAAGCAAAAGAAGAACAGGAAATCTTTTTGGGTTTTCTTTTTAATTACTACTACAAGCATAGAAATTAAAGCTAGCTAAAAGCTACAACTAATTTTTTGGTTTTTCTTAAGGTTTATCAAACATACAAGAAGAAAGCATAAAAAGGATATAAACTAGCATGGATATTACAATGAAAAAGTATGAGCACCGACATCTAGCAATGAGTGTGTGAACATGAATGTAATGTCGGTGAGAAATACGTACTCCCCCAAGCTTAGGCTTTTGGCCTAAGTTGGTCTATTGCCACGGATAATTCAGAAAACTGAAAGAAAATACTATTTTTTACTTTATTTCAACTAAATAACAGAAAGTAAAAGGAGGGTACATAAGGTTGTGCTTTCTAACTTCATCCATCTCATTCTCATCAAAAGGAATCCACTAACAAGGTTGATCAAGTCTTGTTAACAAACTCATTTCGAGTAACATGAAACTAGAGAAATTTCGAATGACACTATGTTACCTCAACGGGGATATGCACATCCGCAATAATAAGAATATCGTATTTGTTCTTGACAGTAGGAAGAGGAAATTCAAAACCTCCAAAAATAATCGATGGAATTTTTCCAATAGAATTGATACTGTGGACTTGAGGTTGTTTCCTCGGAAAGTGTACCGTATGCTGATTACCATTAACATGAAAAGTGACATTGCCTTTGTTGCAATCAATAACAGCCCCTGCAGTATTCAAAAAAGGTCTTCCAACAATAATAGACATACTATCGTGCTCGGGAATATCAAGAATAACAAAGTCCGTTAAAATAGTAACATTTGCAACTACAACAGGCACATGCTCACAAATACCGACAGGTATAGAAGTTGATTTATCAGCCATTTGCAAAGATATTTCGGTAGGTGTCAACTTATTCAAATCAAGTCTACGATATAAAGAGAGAGGCATAACATTAACACCGGCTCCAAGATCACATAAAGCAGTTCTAACATAGTTTCTTTTAATGGAGCATGGTATAGTTGGTACTCCCGGATCTCCTAGTTTCTTAGGTATTCCACCCTTAAAAGTATATTTAGCAAGCATGGTGGAAATTTCAGCTTCCGGTATCTTTCTTTTATTAGTAAAAATATCTTTCATGTACTTAGCATAAGGATTCATTTTAAGCATATCAGTCAAACGCATACGCAAAAATATAGGTCTAATCATTTCAGCAAAGCGCTCAAAATCCTCATCATCCTTTTTCTTGGATGGCTTAGGAGGAAAAGGCATGGGTTTCTGAACCCAAGGCTCTCTTTCCTTTCCGTGTTTCCTAGCAACAAAGTCTCTTTTATCATATCGTTGATTCTTTGATAGTGGGTTATCAAGATCAAAATCAGGTTCAATTTCTATATCATTATCATTACTAGGTTGAGCATCAACATGAACATCATCATTAACATTATCACTAGTTTCATGTTCATTAACAGATTGTGTTTCAGCATCAGAAATAGAGATATCATTGGGATTCTCAGGTGTGTCAATAACAGGTTCACTAGAAGCATGCAAAGTCCTATCATTTTTATTTTTCTTCCTTTTAGAAGGACTAGGTGCATCTATATTATTTCTCTGAGAATCTTGCTCAATTCTCTTAGGATGGCCCTCAGGATACAAATGTTCCTGAGTCATCTTACCACCTCTAGTCATAACTCTAACAACATTATCATTTTTCTTACTGTTTAATTCATTGAGCAAATCATTCTGAGCTTTAAGTACTTGTTCTACTTGAGTGGTAACCATAGAAGCATGTTTACTAATGAGTTTAAGTTCACCTTTAACTCTAGACATATAATCACCCAAGTGTTCAATCATATAAGCATTTTGTTTCAATTGTCTACCAAAATAAGCATTGAAGTCTTCTTGCTTAACCATAGAGTTATCAAACTCATCCAAACATTGGCTAGCAAACTTAGTAGGAGGGATTTCAGCTTTATCATATCTATAGAGAGAATTTACCTTTACTACATGTGTCGGGTTATCAAGACCATGTGTTTCTTCAATAGGAGGTAAATTAAGACCATGTATTTCTTCAAAAGGAGGTAAATTCTTAACATCTTCAGCTTTAATACCCTTTTCTTTCATAGATTTCTTTTCCTCTTGCATATCTTCAGGACTGAGAAATAGAACACCTCTTTTCTTCGGAGTTGGTTTAGGAATATGCTCGGGAGTTGGCTTAGGAGCTGGCTCAGGAAGTGTCCAATTATTTTCATTTGTCAACATATTATTCAATAGAATTTCAGCTTCATCTGGTGTTCTTTCCCTGAAAACAGAACCAGCACAACTATCCAAGTAATCTCTGGAAGCATTGATTAGTCCATTATAAAAGATATCAAGTATTTCATTTTTCTTAAGAGGGTGATCAGGCAAAGCATTAAGTAATTGGAGAAGCCTCCCCCAATCTTGTGGGAGACTCTCTTCTTCAGTTTGCACAAAATTATATATATCCCTTAAGGCAGCTTGTTTCTTATGAGCAGGGAAATATTTAGCAGAGAAGTAATAAATCATATCCTGGGGGCTACGCACACAACCAAGATCAAGAGAATTAAACCATATCTTAGCATCACCCTTTAATGAGAACGGAAATATTTTAAGGATATAAAAGTCGCGAGTTCTCTCATCATTAGTGAACAGGGTGGCTATATCATTTAATTTAGTAAGATGTGCCACAACAGTTTCAGATTCATAACAATAAAAAGGATCAGATTCAACCAAAGTAATTATATCAGGATCAATAGAGAATTCATAATCCTTATCAGTAACAAAGATAGGTGAGGTAGCGTAAGCAGGATCATATTTCATTCTAGCATTTAGAGTTTTTTGTTTAAGCTTAGCTAATAATTTCTTAAGATCACTTCTATCATTGCATGCAAGAATGTCTCTTTTAGTTTCTTCATCCATAACATAGCCCTCAGGCACAACAGGCAATTCATATTTATTAGGAGAGCCTTCATCATCACTTTCATCAATATTATCAATTTCAATAATTTCATTCTCTCTAGCCCTAGCAAGTTGTTCATCAAGAAATTCACCAAGTGGCACAGTAGTATCTAGCATAGAAGTAGTTTCATCATAAGTATCATGCATAGCAGAAGTGGCATCATCAATAATATGCGACATATCAGAATTAATAGCAGAGGCAGGTTTAGGTGTTGCAAGCTTACTCAAAACAGAATGTGAATCAAGTGCAAAGCTAGATGGCAGTTCCTTACCTCCCCTCATAGTTGAGGGATAAATTTTCATTTTCGCGTCTTTCAAGTTCTTCATAGTGACCAGCAGATATAAATCCCAAGTGACTCAAAGAATAGAGCTATGCTCCCTGGCAACGGCGCCAGAAAATAGTCTTGATAACCCACAAGTACAGGGGATCGCAACAGTTTTCGAGGGTAGAGTATTAAACCAAATTTATTGATTCGACACAAGGGGAGCCAAAGAATATTCTGAAGTATTAGTAGTTGAGTTGTCAATCCAACCACACCTGGAAACTTAATATCTGTAGCAAAGTATTTAGTAGAAAAGTAATATGATAGTAGTGGTAACGGTAGCAAAAGTAATATTTTTGGTGTTTTATAGTGATGATAACAACAGCAGAGGAAAAGTAAATAAGCGAAGAACAATATATGGAAAGCTCGTAGGCAATGGACCGGTGATAGAGAATTATGCCGGATGCAATCGATCATGTAACAGTCATAACCTAGGGTGACACAGAACTAGCTCCAATTCATCAATGTAATGTAGGCATGTATTCCAAATATAGTCATACATGCTTATGGAAAAGAACTTGAATGACATCCTTTGTCCTACCCTCCCGTGGCAGCGGGGTCCTAGTGGAAACTAAGGAATATTAAGGCCTCCTTTTAATAGTGTACCGGACCAAAGCATTAACACATAGTGAATACATGAACTCCTCAAACTACGGTCATCACCGGGAGTGGTCCCGATTATTGTCACTTCGGGGTTACCGGATCATAACACATAGTAGGTGACTATAGACTTGCAAGATAGGATCAAGAACTCTCATATATTCATGAAAACATAATAGGTTCAGATCTGAAATCATGGCACTTGGGCCCTAGTGACAAGCATTAAGCATAGCAAAGTCATAGCAACACCAATCTCAGAACATAGTGGATACTAGGCATCAAACCCTAACAAAACTAACTCGATTACATGATAAATCTCATCCAACCCATCACCGTCCAGCAAGCCTACGATGGAATTACTCACGCATGGCGGTGAGCATCATGAAATTGGTGATGGAGGAAGGTTGATGATGATGATGGCGACAGATTCCCCTGTCCGGAGCCCCGAACGGACTCCAGATCAGCCCTCCCGAGAGAGTTTAGGGCTTGGCGGTGGCTCCGTATCATAAAATGCGATGAATCCTTCTTCTTTATCTTTTTCTCCCCGAACACGAATATATGGAGTTAGAGTTGAGGTCGGTGGAGCTCCAGGGGGCCCACGAGGCAGGGGGCACGCCTTGGGGGGCAGGCGCGCCCCCACCCTCATGTCTAGGGTGTGGGCCCCTGGCCTTGATTCTTTGCCAGTATTTTTTATTATTTCCAAAAATAATCTCCGTGGAGTTTTAGGTCATTTTGAGAACTTTTGTTTCTGCACATAAATAACACCATGGCAATTCTGCTGAAAACAGCGTCAGTCCGGGTTAGTTCCATTCAAATCATGCAAGTTAGAGTCCAAAACAAGGGAAAACATTTTTGGAAAAGTAGATACAATGGAGACGTATCACTCATCTAGGACACCACCCGGGCGGAGCTGGACTACATCGCCGCCAGGGCGGCGGAGGCGAAGCTCGCCAAGGAGGCCGATAGCGCTGGCGGCATGGAGGACGAGGACGCGGCGGCCGCAGAGGAGAAGGAGCTCTCCCAGTGGGCGGAATCCGCTGGGGAGGCCAGCAGCGCCGGCACCGGCGCCCCTCTCATCGAAGATGACATCGATGAGTCATCTGAGGAGGTGGCTGAGGCTGTCGTCCCCCCGGCTATGGTGAAGAGGCGTGTCTTGCAGCGGCCAGCTCGGGCGAGCCGGTCCGGCCCGGCAGGGCCATACCACTACAACAACCTCCGGAGGCGTCCATGAGTCAGACGAGGGTCGCGGCGGCGGGGAAGATGGTGAAGGTTGCGGTCGTGAAGAAGAAAGCGGCTGCTCCTTCTCCGTCCAAGCGTCCCCGAACTCCACCTGCTTTCCCTCCTCCCCCCGGTGACGACATGGAGGTCTTCTTTGACCTCGGGTCTCTTAGCCCGAGGAGGAAGAGGAAGGCCGTGGAAGAAGAGGTGGAGGATGAGTAAGTATCTCGTCTTTTGTCATCTCCGTCCCGTCGGACCGTGCCACTTTTCTTGACTTGTCGTCATCTTCACAGGGATAGGGAGATGCTAGCCCAGAGGGTGGCAAAGAGGGCCAAGGCCTCGATGGGCGGCCAGCCCCCGGCGGGCACCTCGAGTACGCCGCTGGTGGTGGTGGAGAGCAGCCCGAAGAGCAGCCCCCGGCGCAGCCCCCAGCGTGCGTTCATCACTCGCTCCTCATCGACGTGTGCTGAGGCACGATTTCTTGGTGTTGACATTGCCGTGGTTGCAGGAGGAGAACGGCAGCAGAAGGACCACTGAGGTCCACTCTCGACATGCCGCCCCCATCAACCACGCCGCCCCGAGGGGCATCCCCGGCGAGGGCGCCAAGCACCGAGCCCATGCGCACGGAGGAGGAGATGGAGGAGGAGGCCACGGGTGGCGGCGGCTCTGTCCCAGCACCGAACGTCGGTGGGGAGGGGGCCACCTCGTCCCAGCTTGGTACATGTGAGTTGTTTGCCTCCCTTTCCCGCTCGTTTTTCTTCTTTCAAATTTTGATCTTGACTTCGCCTCATTTTCCTTCTCGGTACCCAGATCCTTCCTCGGCGGACCGGGAGGATGTGGACACCGTCATCGGAGAGGTCGCCAGAGAGGCCGCGGCCGAGGCCGACGAGATCACCGCTAAGGAGGCCACCAAGGACGTTGCTAAGGACGCCGCTGAGGAACCTGCCAGGGAGGCCACTACCGAGGAGGCCGGCAAGGGGCCTGCCAGGGAGGCCAACAAGGCCACTACCGAGGAGGAGGTGGTCGACGACCAGCCTTCCTCCTCCGACACTTTTGGCTCGGGCAAATATCTGAAGGTGGGCGATGACTTGTTAGTCCACCTCCCATGGATGGAGAGCACCAGGGCGCCCGCCGAGGGGAGGTGTTCAATGACGAGGTGCTTGCCGCCGCCGGGCTTGAGGTCGTTGACGGACCGAGCGTCGGTGGCGGCGGTTCACAGAAAGAGCGGCTCCTCCAGAGCATGAGCGCCAGCTTCCACAAGCTTCAGGCACTTCACCGTGCCCACCTGGACAAGGCCAAGTCCAGGATAGCAGCGGTGGACAAAGCGGAGGTGGACCTCGAAGGGCACGTCGCCGAGGCGTAGGCTTGGTTCCGCCAGGCCTGTGAGGAACTGAAGACCGTCCAGGATCAGCTGGTCGAGCGCAAGCTGGAGCTTGTCATGAAGTAGGCCGATGTCGAGAAGGCCCAGGAGGCGGCGAGTCGACAGGCCGCCGAGGAGGAGGCCGCTTGGCGCCAGCACCAGGTCGAGCTGAACTCCCAGGAGGAGGACCTTGCCGCTCGCGAGGAGAAACTCGCCGCGACACTCCACGGCAAGGACAAGGAGGTCAAGCAGCTTGTCGTGCAGCGAACCTAGGAGCTAGAGCGGAGGCACGAGGAGGCCCTCAATGCTCAGGCCAAGGTCCACGCCGGCAGGGTGAACAAGCTGGAGGTGGAGCGGGACGGGATGATGAAGCAGATCCAGGAGCTGATGGGGGAGAGGGACGCGGCCAAGGGCGCCTTGGCTTACGCGCAGGTCGTAGTCCTCGATAAGGTCGAGCTGCTCTCCACGGCCAATGAGTCCATCAAGGACCTGAAGCTGATGATGGAGGGTCTTGAGGGGACGCTCTCCTAGGTCAGGGCCCGGGAGGAGACCCTAACCAAGAATCTGGAGGAGGAGAGGCAGCTGTGGAAGAACGACGCCGCCAGCCACGCGGAGTTTGTGGCGGGCGAGAAGCTCTGGGTCAGCCGCCTCGCCGATGTCACCGGCAGGATCACCACGCAGCTGGCTACCATGGGGATGTCCAATGTGAGGTACGTCCCAGAGCTGAATGTGAGTCCTAATGCCAGACTGACTTTGTTCTTCGAGGGTGTTCTCGGGGCCCAGGAGCGGCTCCGCTCCAACAGGGTGGCCTCTCTAGCCGAAGAGGCCCGGAGGCTTTGCCGGGGTGCCATGACCAAGGTCCTCACCAAGATGGCGTACTGGAACCCTGACCTCGACTTCGAAGCTTCGCTGGATAGCTTGCCGGACGATGTGGACCCCGCACCGCTCGAGGAGCGCATCGAGCCCGTCATCAGCCACATCGACGGAGTTCGAAGGGTACAAGGCCAGCACCGGGACTAGGCACTCCGTTCCTTATCGCCGCTGCAGGTTCATGACCAAGATAATTTTTATCTTTAGTTAGAACCGCAGCAACAAATGATGCAATATAACCCTGCAGTACTTTCGAAACGATGCATGTTATTTTCCTGTTTGATCTCCCTTTGTATGTCCACCCTACGTTAATCAGGTAGGTTCGCCAGCACGGTAACCCAGGCGGCGCCTTGAGGACGGATCCTCAATGGCCTGCCAGGTATGCTTGCTGCCGGGCAAACCACCTCACTGCTCTTGACGCGGCCGCTCAAGCTGTCAAGCGGACTCGAGACAGAACGAGAGCATTGCTAATCGCAGAAGGTCACCCTACCATTCTCGATGCAGCCGCTCGAACTATTGAGCGGACTCGAAATAGAACGAGGGAGTTGCCAATAGTGGAGGGCTCCATTGCGTGTAGGTTTTCCATACACAGGGCAAGATCGTCGAGGACGATAACCTTATATATAAAAATGAATTACTCAAAGTTTTGCATGACTTAGCTTTTCTGCCGCTGCGTGAGCGTTCGCCGCGTCCACCGAGGACGCCATTTGTTCGGTCGTCTTCTTGCTTGAAGTGATGACCATTATGAAGCCATTGCTTCAACCAGACCTGATTTTCACAATTGCGCACCCCCGTACCTGGCGCGCCAGAGATGTCGGTGGGAAACGACACCTATGGGGTCACTGGGATCCCTTCTACGATTGGCGGGTGCGAGGTTGTGCAAAGAGCGGGTCTCGCGGTCAGCACACAAATCATTTACCCAGTTTCGGGCCGCGGAGATGCGTAAAACCCTAGTCCTGCTTTGATGTATATTTGGGTGTTCTTCTATTCTTGAACTAGCCGCGGTGGCTCTCTAGTCCAAAAGATCTGAATCCCCTCCAGTACGCCTCAGGCCTCCTTTTATAGACAAAAGGGGTCGCCACAGTGGCACACAGGAGGTGGAAAGGTGTACAGGGGATGAGTCTATCCCCTGGCATCGTCAGACAAACACATTTAATGCGCTGCTGACATGCCCCTCTTGCTTTATTGGGGACGGCAAAGAAGCTCGTCCCGGCTGTCGTCGCCTCGCCTGGCTCCGACGCGCATCCAAGCTGACGAGGTGTTGTAGCACCACGTTGGCTGGCTGCTGGGCTGGCGCGGTGGTGGAGCCTTCATGAAGATCTGCATGCCACCACGTAGGTGCTTGCTGAGTTGGTGTAGAGGCCATGCGCTGCCACGTAGATGCCTGCCCAGCTGGTCGAGCTGGTAGCTGTATGGGAGCGGCGGTGGAGTCTTGGCAGACGTGGGCCTGACTGCGGCCACGCAGGCGTCCTCGGCAAGGGTCTTGCCGAGGGCCCGACAATGGTCTCGCTGCGGCACTGCGGTCCTCCCCGGCAAGGATCTTGTCGAGGGTCTCATGGATTTCCTTGGCAAGGATCTCGCCAAGGATCGTCGTCTTCTGGTTCTCATCTAATCTCGTGTATCTATGATCTCTACAAAGATCTGCATGCCACCACGGAGGTGCCTCATGATCCTTGGTTCCAATATGGTTGATGGTGTTGGAACCCCTTGGGCTCAAGGGTGGCGCGCTCTGCTGGCGTCAGGCAAGTTGCCCCGGCAAGGATCTTGCCGAGGCTGTGAAAGCCACCCCCGCAAGGGTCTTGACGGGGAGTCCACCTCACCCTCTTGCTCTCTTTGTGTCTCTAGTCTTGGCGCTGCTTTGGTCATCTTGTGCTCCGGCTTCCCTCCTCTACCCTGCTTAGTGTGGTCGTGGGCGCGGCTCTGACTGCCCGTGCACAAGTAAAGGGGTGCAAAAGGAGAGCCCCTACTTTTGTACACTGACAGGAGAATTTGTATATAGAGGTGATAATTTCACGCACATTGAAAGCCCATATATAATGTACTATAATTAATCGTTCAGCTATCACTCTTTCAACATAATCTTTTTTAGACATTAACTGTTTTCAATCTTCATCTCTATTTAGGCACTAACACATGGACGAGAAGGTACAATCAATCGATGGTTCAAGAAGCACTAGGATTTTCTCAGATCTCATGACATTCCTTTGAAGACAGAAACACTGGAAGGATATGCATCCAACAATGCAAACACTAGCTTTGTTACATTCTTCATGTTGAATGCGAGGGCACTATTGTCCGTGAGGATTACATTTTTTGACAACAAATTTTGTACGGCTGCAAGTGTTGAGCAGCATAAAAAGAAGTTTCAGGAGGACCTAAGGGCTTCTGATCGTGCTCGGCTTCTATTTACAATACCTTGTCATCATGTACTAGGAGAATTTCTGGGCCGAGATCTTGATTTTATGGATAAGACCGATCCATTTGATTGTGACCACCGAAAACTTTGGTTGAGTTAGATGTCATTATCCTGTTCAATCTGGATTTTTTCTAAACCTGATGAGCAATTATTCCTCGTGCTTTTGTACTATTTGTTAGCTAGAGTTAGATATTGTTGCCCTTTCCAACTCGGCTTTGACCCATATTTTCTTTCATACTGGGCCAATTGCTTGCCATTTCTTTAATTAAGACATAAATATTATAAGCATTCACAACATAGGGGAAAGAACATCACTCTCGCGGGATCCTTCAGATGTTTGTTCATTACAGAACCGCAAGTTCTTAGCGCCCACCAGCACCCACAAACTTATTTTGAGCTTGCACACCAAATGAGCTGTAATTCTTAATAAGAAAAGCTGCATGGTAGTGACAGATTTGGATTTATCATCTAGGACCCATGAGGAAAAAGCCTATCCAGGGCGGTGCCGACTCGACAGTAAACATTGAGAAACATGGTTTTAAAACTACTGTAAATCCAAAACTCTCCTCAAAATCATGAAACTTGGCATGGTGTTATGTCATAGCACCAACATGCTGTGGTAAAAACTTAGTCCAATTTGGGACAAGTTTTGGTACAAACTTCTTACAAACCGGAGCTTCTCTCAAAAAGGCTCATGGTTCCGAGAGGGACCTTGTCACCTATGTGTGCGAAATGACATACACGGTCTCTTCCCCTTGATTTATTTTATAGAGGCAACATGCAACTATAGTAGCATCGTCCTAAAAATATGAAATTATCAATGATTCGTTTTGCCTTTTTATACATTATTCGAGTTTCCTAGGCATTTTGGAACGTACTTTGGTGTGTGCAAAGGTCATGTGTGTACTAGCCACATATGTAATTGGATGTTCAATCTGTTTATAGAATCAAGTCCTTATAATTTATAAGTACATATGTTGTTGTTCTGTGTTCAATGACATCGGACACAGACAATACTAGGGAACCCGTCGGTGATGATTTCGTCAATCGCTGACAATTGTATACCACCACGCGTTTGCCCAAAACACACACGACTTATTAGCAGCAATCGTCTGTGTTATTATCAATCTTCGCACACATTTTTGATTACAGACCTGTTTGCCACATATCACACACATCTTGTTATATTGAACCATTTATGTTCTCTTGGCTCAAAGCAAACAATTCATCCTAGTGAACCGCATGCCATATATCGCACACACCTTGGTCTGGCTGACCGTTTATTTTGTGTTGCCTAATCACAAACAGTTCATCTGAGTGAACCGTATGTTGTATATCGCACACACCTTCATTTGGCTTCCCATTTCTTTTGTTCCTCCTCATCGCAGATAGTTAATTGAACTGAATCGTATGCCCTGCATCACACACGCAACTAAAATCTGAACCGTGTCTGATGCATCGGCCATCGTAAACGTTTTGCACCTTTTTGACGGTTTTTACACCATCATTTGCGATTATTGCATCGCACACAGTTTCATCGAAGGGTCTCTGATCATAGTGTCGTGTTAACAGCATCCTGCTGTTGTGTAGAGCCGAAGAATTAGATAGTGGTTCAGTATCACTGGAATCTAAGTTTAGTACGCTCTGCCTATTACTCTTGAGAGCTGCAAACTCTCTAGATGGTTAGATGTCAATTTCTTCAGAGACCAAGAGTGATTCTGGTTCTCGAAGAAGAAGTCTATAAAGGTTCGGAGATCGCCTTCAAGTATCTACCACGAGTGATCGACATCGATTGACGAATCGATTGTCGAGGAGAATAGGGTGAAGAGAGTTTATCTTCCGTGTTAAGTCACATCCCCTCCAACCAGACGTAGTCCTTGTGTAGAAGGATGAACTGGTGGAACAAATACCTTGTCGCTCTCGAGCATCTTTGGTTATCCTTGTCACCCCTATTCACCTTCAATGCATTTTCACTCATTTGATTCTCCTTGATGCTTGTCTTAGTTTCCTTTCGGTACTCTATTTTAGTTCACTATAGTTTATTTTTCATTCGTTCTGCTGCTGGGTTCTGGGAGATGTAAGTTTTTTGAAAAAAAATTAAACTCACAATCACACCCCTCTGGTAGCATACTTTGTTGCTACAATTGGTATCAGAGCAAGGTACTCCTTGTCTCTGCTCATTTTAGTCTAATGACTTTGGAGTTAAAGTATGTCTTTAGTGAGCTACAAATCGCATCTCAAGATTCCCATCTTTTATGGGACGGATTCTCCCTTCCAGAAGGATAAGATGAAGATCCGTATCTGAGCAATAGATGATGGTATGTAGAATGTGGTGCAAGTTGGGTTCACCGTTGCTATACCTCAAGCCCCAAATGATGAGGAGAAGACACTCATTCAGATGGATGCTCAAGCTAAAGATGAAATTGGTGGACATCTCTCTCTAGCATAATTTCTTCGATTTTGCCAGTGTGAAACTGCGAAGGATTTGTGGGATGTCCTCAAGAAGATTAATGAAGGAGTTTCAACTCAGAATGAAGCTCGAATTGATACTCTTTGAGTGAAGTTCAATCGGTTCAAGCACATTGGAAATGAAAGCTGTCAGCAAACCTTTGATCGTCTTAGTGACATAGCAAATGAACTTCAAGGTATCGGTGCCAAAGACATCACTAGCCATGAAGTTGTGAAGAAACTGCTATGATCTCTTGACAGTTCATTCGACACTCTTCTCTTGATGATTCGCGAGCATTCTGATTTCAAAACCCTCGACTCTGTTGATATCATGGAGAGACTAAACACTCACGAGGAACAAGAAGAAGAGAAGAGAGATCTCTATGGCTCCAGTCAACGCAAAATCTTGCTCTCAAGGTTGTGGCTGATTCCTCCTTAGATGGAAATGCTGAAGAAGATTCAGATGATCCAGAATGACTCAGCAAAGATCTCGCACTAATCACGAAAATATCCCAATGCTTCCACAAGAAGAGTCAGGCCCAGAAAAGAAGTTCAAGCAACTCTGGGGGTTCAAAATCTCATCAAAACCTGCCGCAGAATACACCTGTTTAATGTGCAAAAATCCTAGACAACTCATTTTGTACTGTCCTCTCCGGGAGGCTAAAATCCATGCCAGTGGGAGATATGATTCAGGCAACTATTGAGGCAAAAGCAAGATCAAGAACTATGACTCCGTTGAATAAAAGAAAACAAAGAAATTCTTCAAGAAGAAGGACAACTCCACCTCAAAATCTTTGTCAAGATCTTGATCGAGGAACCCGTCCAAGTCCTCCTCCAATCGCAAGAATACTTCTCGCAAGGCCAAGGCATACATCGGCAAGGGGATGGATTCTGAATAAGATGAATCATCTGCCTCCAAAGAAGAACAAGTCCGATGAGGACTCCGACTCGGGCATGGCTGGCATAGCATGTGCCTCCTCTCCTGCGATGAATTTCTTTAGGAACCCGTCAAGCGATGATGAAACTCCTACCTACTGCTTCATGGCCAAGGCTTTGAAAGAAAAGGTATCCTCCAAACATCACAATGTTCACTCCAGTGATCAATATTCGTCTAATGAGGGTGACCATGCTAAGTTGATCAAAATTGCAAATACCCAACAAAACTCTCTTGAAAAGATAGAGAAAACCTTCAGGAAATCTTAAGGGTTGTTGGTTGAGGAGATGGAGAAAAATTAGTCGTTGACCGAAGAGTATTCCACTCTCAAGTCACGAATGGATGAACTCTCAACTCATCATGATTTTCTCTCAGCTGACCATGAAATATTGACCTACGATTACTTGAAAAGGAAGCAGGAACTCGAGGCGCTGAGAGAGGCTCATGAAGATTGGATTAGAGAAAATTCTCTTCTCACCTAACAACTCAAGGATAAACTAGAGGTGTTTGTGCCACCTTGCTTAAAATACCTTCAATGAACCAATGCTAAATCAAATGCTGGATCATCTTTGAGTTCTAACCCCTCAGTCGAGGAAAATGGTTCTATTTCTGATGAAAATGCTAGGTTGAAAGATCTTCTTTAGACAGGAATGTTGAAATCTCTCAAAGGGCACCAAAACCTTTGCGACGTTCTGAAGAAATCTATTCTTCACAAAAATCCTAGGAAGGAAGGTATCGGTTTTGAAAGGAAACTAAATGAAAAATGGCACTTACTGGGAACCACATCAATATCCTCAAACTGTGTGGGTTCCTGCAAAGAGCAAAATGCTTGATCCAACATTACTTTTGGGATACAACTTTCTCATATCTGAATATCCTGGTGATGACTCTCTCAACAACTACAAGTTGTTTAAGAATCAACATGGTGAGGCTGTTGCTCGCTATGTTGGACCAAACAGCAGAAATGCCCCCCCCCCCCAAAGATAGCTATTTGGGTGCCTAATGAAACTGTTGATGCTTTGCCTATTTGTACTCGATTAACCATACAAGCACAATTTTTTTGATAGAATGAGTACATGCATAGCTCATACAATAATTATGCTCACTCATCACGAAGGAATTTCATTGCATATTCCTTCAATTACACTTGTTCTTCCTCGAGCAACAACTATGCTTACCAAAAGAAATCATATCCTGCTCGTTCTACTGTTTAGAAGCCACCTGCAAAGATGTGGGCGGTTAAGAAAGCCTAATTCTTCTGTAGCACTATGTCTCCGGGTGCACTGAATGGGTAGTGGACAGTGGATGCACTAGTCATATGACCGGCGACAAGTCGTTGCTTGTCGACCCCAAATTAACGGCTTCTCCTCTGAAGTATATTACTTTTGGAGACAACTACAAGGGAAAGGTAATTGGGCTAGGTAAAATTTCTATATCCAAAAACAAGTCCATTGATGATGTTTTTGTTCAGTCTCTTGGATTCAATCTCATGTCTGTTGGGAAGCTATGTGATTTAGGCATGCTAGTTCTATTTTCTATATGAAAATGCATTGTATTCATGGCCATTAATGAGTCCTTCGTATTTGAGGGAATTATAAAGGGTGATATTTATATTGTGGATTTCTCTAAGGGCCCCTCAGTCCAAACTTGTTTGATTGCAAAAGCAACTGAAGGTTGGCTGTGGCATGATGCGGCTCAAACTACGTCGGTATTACCCTAAAGAGTAAGGGATGATGTAGCACAACTACGATAGGAATTTCCTTCGGTGATAAGACCAAGGTTATCGAACCAGTAGGAGAACCATGCAAGACTATGTAAACGGTACCTACGCACAAAGCACAAATACTTCCAACCCGACGTGTAAGAGGGGTTGTCAATCTCTCCCAGGTAAAAAGATAGATAAATTTGTAGTAGATTGGATAAATAGATCTTGCGGAAACGTGAAATAAAATAAATAATAAAAATTGCAGCAAGGTATTTTTGGGTTTTTGGATTAATAGATCTAAAAATAAAAGCGAATAAAAATTGATCTTGAAGGCAAATATGATAAAGAAGAGACCCGGGGGCTGTAGATTTCACTAGTAGCTTCTCTCGAGAAAAATAGCATACGGTGGGTAAACAAATCATTGTTGGGCAATTGATAGAACTTCAAATAATTATGACAATATCTAGATAATGATCATTATATAGGCATCACGTCCAAGATTAGTAGACCGACTCCTGCCTCCATCTACTACTATTACTCCACACATCGACCGCTATCCAGCATGCTTGTAGTGTATTAAGTTCATGGTGAAACGGAGTAATGCAATAAGAACGATGACATGATGTAGACAAGATATATTCTTGTAGGAATATACCCCGTCTTGTTATCCTTAATAGCAACGATACATACGTGTCATGTCCCCTTCTGTCACTGGGATCAAGCACTGTAAGATCAAACCCATCACAAAGCACCTCTTCCCATGGCAGGAAAAATCAATCTAGTTGGCCTAACTAAACAAAAGATTCGGAGAACAAATACGAGGCTATAAGAAATCATGGATATAATAGATCAAAACTCAAATAATTTTCATGGATAAAATAGATCTGATTATAAACTCAAAGTTCATCGGATCCCAACAAACACACCACAAAAAGAGTTACATCAAATAGATCTCCAAGAGACCATTGTATTGAGAATCAAGAGAGAGAGAGAGAGAGAGAGAGAGAGAAACCCGTCTAGCTACTAACTACGGACCTGTAGGTCTACAATGAATTACTCACGCATCATCAAAGAGGCACCAATGAGGATAATGAACCCCTCCATGATGGTTTCTATATTGGATCTATGGTTTCTGGAACTTGCGGTGGTTGGAATTGTGTTTTGTCGACTCCCCTAGGGTTTTTAGTTTTTCAGGGTATTTATAGAGCAAACAGGCGGTGCAGGAGACGGACGACGTGGGAAAAACCCACCAGGGCACGCCTCGGCCCCCAGGCGTACCCAGGTGGGTTGTGGTCCCCTTGGAACCACTCTGGTACTTCCTTGGCCCATCGCGTGTCTCCTGGCCCAAAAAAAGTTCTCCAAAAAGTTTCGATGTGTTTGGACTCCATTTGGTATTGATTTTCTGCGAAGTAAAAAGAAGCAAAGAACAACAACTGGCACTGGGCACTATGTCAATAGGTTAGTCCCAAAAAATGATATAAAGTTCCTATATAGTGATTGTAAAACATCCAAGAATGATAAGATAACAACATGGAACAATAAAAAATTATAGATACGTTGGAGACGATCAGCATCCCCAAGCTTATTTCCTGCATGTCCTTGAGTAGATAAATGATAAAAACATAATTTTTTGATGTGGAATGCGGCCTAACATGTTCATCACATATTCTTTTCTTTTGTAGCATGGACATTTGGACTTTTATATGATTCAAAGCAATAGTCTAGTTTTGACACGAAGATTTCAATACTGAAGCATATCAACAAGCAACCATGTCTTTCAAAATGTCAACACTAAAGAAAGTTATCCCTAGCTCATTATGCTCAATCATTGATCCATTCATGAAACACACTCACTTATTAGCTGCACCCAATGCTCAAGTACAATCATAGTGCCCCTTAGTTGTTGCTTTATAAGGGAAGATGGAGACTCAAATAAAAAATGCATAAAGTAAATAGAAGGCCCTTCATAGAGGGAAGTAGGTATTTGTAGAGGTGCCAGAGCTCAAAGCGGAAAAAGATAGAGATAAAACATTTTGGGTGGCATGCCTTTCCTGTCAAGGAAAATGATCGAGTAGTTTCGAATAGTTTCCATGCTAGATATATCATAGGCGGTTCCCAAACAGAAGATAAAGTTTATTCCCTTTTCCATGATACTTTCACATTCCACGGCTAACCAAATCCATGGGTACCGTCCATACCAACACTTTCCAAGGAATTTATTATTTGACAACATAAAGTAAATTCATTTTTCCTTTCGGGACTGGGCATCCCTAATACCTTTTCCGTACTCTCATGCAATGACAAGTGAATAAACACTCATCTTGAGAATAACACATCTAGCATGGAATAATATCAGCCACCCCTACTGTTTCATGAGCGGTAGGAGCACACAAAAAGGAAATTTATTTTGAAGATTAGAGATGGCACATACAAATTTTCTTAGAATGGCAAAAGAATACCGCATATAGGTAGGTATAGTGGACTCATATGGAAAAAAATGGGTTTAAGGATTTTGGATGCACAAGTAGTAATCCCAATTAGTACAAGTGAATGCTAGGAAAAGATTGAGAAGCATCCAACCAAGAAACAAAACTAACACCGAATAATGCACCATAGGTAGGATGTAATTTCATTGCATAACTATTGACTTTCGTGCTTGCATAGGGAATCACAAACCTTAACATTAATATTCTTACTAAAGCATAATTACTCATCAACATGACTCACATATTATATCATCATACCGCAAAACTATTAAAAATTATCAAGTTTATTTTGTCCAATGATCTTCATGAAAGCTTTTATTATATCCTTCTTGAATATATATCACTTTGGAACTAATTTCATATGTTGCTTTTGATAGCTCAAACAAATCCAAGTCAAGAAAATGAGCATACTTTTTTTCTTCTCTCAAAATAATTTAAGTGAAGCACGAGAGGATTTCTTAAAAAATTTACTAACTCTGAAATAAATCTAAGTGAAGCATGGGAGCATTTCTTCAAAAATACTAAAGCGCACCATGCTCAAAAAGATATAAGTGAAGCACTAGACTAATTCCATAGCTCAAAAAGACTTAAGTGAAGCACAAAGAGAAATTCTAGGAAATCATAGCATAATTTTAGCTCTCTCAAATAGGTGTGTCTAGCAAGGATAGATGACACAAAATAGAAAGCAAAACAAGCAAAGACTCATATAATACAAGACGCTCCAAGCAAAACTCGTGATATGTGACGGATAAAAATATAGCTCCAAGTAATATACCGATGGTCGTTAGAAGAAAGAGGGGATGCCACACGGGGGCATCCCCAAGCTTAGTTGCCTTACTCTTTGGATAATAACTTGGGGTGCCATGGGCGTCCCCAAGCTTAGGCTCTTCTTACTCCTTATTCCTTCATCCATCGTGATCTCACCCAAAACTTGAAAACACTCAAGAACAGAAAGAAAAAGACAAAAATAAATTTTATTAATTGGGAAGCCTCCCAACAAGCGCTATCGTTTTATGCCCCTAGCTAGGCATAATGCATAGATCTAAGTGTTGTTGTCTTTAGTGCTAGATCCATAACATGCCCTCATGATTGATTCATATGGTGGCTTGATTCTTGTTATAGGGAAGTGTTCCATTCCCTTTATTAGTGTAAATTCAAATTTAATATTGCCTTCTTTCATATCAATCACGGCACCAATAGTACGTAAAACGGTCTACCAAGTATAATAGGACAAGACGAATTGCAATCAATATCTAGAATAATTAAATCTATGGGCACATAATTCCTATTTGCAAGAATAAGAACATCATTAATTCGTCCCATAGGCTTTTTAATAGTAGAATCCGCCAAGTGGAAATTTAAAGAACACTCTTCAATATTGGTAAGACCAAGCACATCACATAAAGATTTCGGAATCGTGGAGACACTAGCACCCAAGTCACATAAAGCAAAACACTCATAATTTTTAATCTTAACTTTGATAGTAGGTTCCCATTCATCATGTAATTTTCTAGGAATGGATATGTCTAATTCCAACTTTTCTTCCAAAACTTTCATCATAACATAACCGATATGTTTAGTAAAAGCTTTATTTTGTTCATAAGCATGGGGTGAATTTATCATGTATTGCAACAAAGAAATAAAATCAATCAAAGAACAATTATCATAATTAAAGTCTTTGTAATCCAAAAGAGTCGGCACATCACTAGTTAAAGTTCTGACCTCTCCAAACCCACTTTTATCAATTTTTTCAACAAGATTTTCACCCTACAAATTACCGGGACTCCTTCTACCTAGTCGACTCTTCTCTAGTATCTTTATCATCAATCTTAATTTTACTAAACAAAGAATCAATAGAAGAAACACCAATTACTTTAAGATCTTCATCATTTTTATGAAAGCAATCACTAGAAAATGCTCTTTCTAAAAATTCTCTTTTAGCTCTAAGCATAGCAGTTTTTTCTTACTTTCATCCATAGAAACATATAAAGCTTTAATTGATTCTTCAACCTTAGGCACAAAAATTTTCAACTTGAGATTTTCTACGTCGTGAGAAATTCTATCAAGGCTTCTAGACATATCATCAATCTTATTCAATTTTTCTTCTATCGTATTATTGAAAACTTTTTGAGCATTGATAAATTCTTTAATATTATTCCCAAGATCAGAGGTGTTCCTACTATTATAAGAAGGATTACCATAATTATTAGAGGAATTTCTTGGAAAAAGCCTAGGATTAAAATTACCTCTATAAGCATTGTTATTAAAATTGTTTCACGAGACAAAATTCACATCTACGGAATCACTATTTTTCTCAATGAAAGTAGACAAAGGCACATCATTAAGATCAATAGGAGCACTTTTATTAGAAACCAACTTCATAAGAGCATCAACTTTTTCACTCAAAGAATTTATTTCTTCAACTGAATTAATCTTTTTACTAGTTGGAGCTCTTTCGGTACGCCATTGTGAATAAGTCGCCATAATATAATCAAGCAATTTATTAGCTCCACCCAAATTAATTTCCATAAAAGTACCACCCGCGGCGGAATCTAAAAGATTTCTAGAAAGAAAATTCAATCCCACATAAAATATTTGTATGATCATCCAAAGATTTAAACCATGTGTATGACAATTTCTTAGCATGAATTTCATTCTTTCCCAAGATTGTGTAACATGTTCTTGCTCAAGTTGTTTAAAATTCATAATTTGTGTCCTAAGGGAAATATTTTTTGCCGGCAGAAAATACTTATTAATAAAAGCATCTTTGCACTTATCCCAAGAATCGATACTATTGCGAGGCAAAGAAGAAAACCAAATTTGTGCACGATCTCGCAAAGAAAACAGGAATAATTTCAAATTCACAATATCATTATCCACATCTTTTTTCTTTTGCATATTGCATAATTCCACGAATGTGTTAAGATGGGACGCGACATCCTCATTATGAGTACCAGAAAATTGATCTTTCATAACGAGATTTAATAAAGCGACATTAATATCACAAGACTCCACACTAGTGGCAGGAGGAGTGGAGTGCTAATAAATTTATTATTATCGGTATTAGAAAAATCACACAACTTGGTATTTTCTTGAGACATCGCAACTATGCAAACAAGATTGCAAAAAAAAAGATCTGGCGACAAAACGACAAATTTTTGTGAAGTGGGGGAGATGAAAATGAGAGGCAAATGTCAAATAATGTAAATTGCAAGGAGATGAGATTTGAGATTAGGAACCTGATAGATGTTGATGATGTCTCCTAGGCAACGGCCAAAAATTCCTTTTGATGCGGCTTGAACTATGTCGGTATTTCCCCAAAGAGGAAGGGATGATGCAGCACAGCTACGGTACAGATTTCCCTTAGTGATGAGACTAAGGTTATCGAACCAGTAGGAGAACCACACACCACTATGTAAATGGTACATGCACACAAAGAACAAATACTTGCAACCCGACGTGTAAGAGGGGTTGTCAATCCCTCCCGGGTAAAAAGATAGATATATTTGTAGTAGATTGGATAAATAGATCTCGCGGAAACATGAAATAAAATAGATAATAATAAATTGTAGCAAGATATTTTTGGGTTTTTGGATTAATAGATTTGAAAATAAAAGCGAATAAAAATATATCTCGAAGGAAATATGATAAAGAAGAGACCCGGGGGCCGTAGATTTGACTAGTGGCTTCTCTCGAGAAAAATAACATACGGCGGGTAAACAAATTACTATTGGGAAATTGATAGAACTTCAAATAATTATGACAATATCCAGGTAATGATCATTATATAGGCATCACGTCCAAGATTAGTAGACCGACTCCTACCTGCATCTACTACTATTACTCCACACATCGACTGCTATCCAGCATGCATCTAGTGTATTAAGTTCATAGAGAAACGGAGTAATGCAATAAGAACGATGAAATGATGTAGACATGATCTATTCATGTAGGAATAGATCCTATCATGTTATCCTTAATAGCAACGATACATATGTGTCATGCCCACTTCTATCACTGGGATTGAGCACCGTAAGATCGAATCCATCACAAAGCACCTCTTCCCATGGCAAGAAAAATTGATCTAGTTGGCCTAATTAAACCAAAGATTTGAAGAACAAATACGAGGCTATAAGCAATCATGCGTATAAGAGATCAAAACTTAAATAACTTTCATGGATAAAATAGATCTGATCATAAACTCAAAGTTCATCGGATCCCAACAAACACACCGCAAAAAGAGTTACATCAAATAGATCTCCAAGAGACCATTGTATTGAGAATCAAGAGAGAGAGAGAGGGAGAGAGAGAGAGGAAGCCATCTAGCTACTAACTACTGACTCATAGGTCTACAATGAACTACTCACGCATCATCGGAGAGGCACCAATGAGGATGATGAACCCCTCTGTGATGGTGTCTAGATTGGATCTGTGGTTTCTGGAACTTGCGGTGGCTAGAATTGTGTTTTGTCGACTCCCCTAGGGTTTTTGGATTTTCGGGGTATTTATAGTGAAAAGAGGAGGTGCGGGAGGCGGCTGAGATGGGCATAACCCACCAGGGCGCGCTTGGGCCCCCAGGCATGCCCAGGTGGGTTGTGCTCCCCTCGAAGCCCCCCTTTGGTACTTCCTTGGCCCATTGTGTGTCTTCTGGTCAAAAAAAGTTGTCCAAAAAGCGTTTGGACTTCCTTGGCCCATTGTGTGTCTTCGTTGCGTTTGGACTCCGTTTGGTATTGATTTTCCGCGAAGTAAAAAACAAGCAAAAAATAGCAACCGGCACTTGGCACTATGTTAATAGGATAGTCCCAAAAAATGATATAAAGTTGCTATAAAATGATTGTAAAACATGCAAGAATGATAATATAACAACATGGAACAATAAAAAATTATAGATACGTTGGAGCGTATCATGGCACCGAAGACTTGGTCATGCAGGTATGAGAAATTTGCAGACTTTGGTGAAGAAGAATCATCTTCGTGGCATTACAGATGTAAAATTTAAGAAGAATCGTCTCTGTGCTACATGTTAGGCTAGAAAATTAACCAAGAAGCATCACTCATCAAAAACAATCATGACCACAACAAGGCCTGTGGAAATTCTTCATATGCATTTATTCGGTCCTCCAAATTATGCAATCTTTGGTGGCAGTCATTAGGGTCTGGTTATTGTTGATGATTTCTCTCGATACACATGGGGTATTCTTTCTAAAAGACAAGACCGACACTCAAGATATCTTCAAAATCTTTGCTAAGAAGGCCCAGAATGAATACGATGCGCGAATTAAGCATGTCAGAAGTGAAAATCGTACTGAGTTAAAAAGTACACATATTGCCAAATTTCTCGATGAACATGGTATTACTCATGAGTTCCACATAAACTCCCAACAGGATGGAGTTGTTGAACTAAAGAATAGAACTCCCATTGAAATGGTGAGAACAATGCTCAGTGAGTACAAAACTCCCATTCGCTTCTGGGCTGATGCTATGAACACTGCTTGTCATGTTATCAATCATGTTTATCTTCACAAATTCCTGAGGAAAACTTCATATGAGCTTATCACTGGCAATAAACCAAATGTTTCTTATCTACGTGTTTTGGTGCACTTTGTTACATTCTTGATATGAATCATTCTTCCAAGTTTTCACCCAAGGCACATGAAGGGTTTCTTCTTGGTTATGGCTCAAACTCGCATACATATCCTGTCTATAAATCTCACCACATGAAAGTTATGGAAACGGTAAATGTGCGGTTTGATGAATCTAACGGCTCCCAAAAGGAGCACCTGCCAAATGAGATGAACCGCTAAAATCGGATGCTATTCGGCAAATGGCCATTAGGAGTGTCAAGCTTGTTGAAGGAAATCCTCTTGAGTCCTCCGATGATGATGCTCCTATGACATGACACAGAACTCATCAAGCCACTACCGAAGAAAATGCTCCTCCTAATGGAAATGGCAATCAAAATTCAAATGAAAATTAAAATGGCTCTCCACGGCTAAAATGTTCTCAAGATGCCAGGAAGTGGCGACATCATCACTGTCGGTTGCGACGAGAAGCATGTGGTGTGCTCCCTCGAGTGCGCCTACCAGGCCGCAGCAGTCGAAAACTCAGATGACAAGGGTGCTATCCGTCCTCTTGAGGTCGTCCCCAAGAAGAAGAAGTAGCTCCTCCCCAAGGGCCGTCAGGAGGCTGGGGTGTCCGATGATCATGCCTTAGGCCCCCGCGCCCACTACTGGGGCACCCTTCCCTCTCTCATAGGAAGACACGCCCGACACCCCTCTCAGGATGGGCTCGGGTTCTCATCTGGAGAGCCTCTGGCCTGGCCCACGTCACGAGTGAGGTGTTCAGGCACCACGTGGAGGCGTGCTTCAATGCGCGCTTCCATGAGCAGGGCGCAGGGCGTGAGGCGCCAGGCCCTCGGGAGTTCATCGCCAAGGCGATCTAGGTGCTTCAAGAGGTGCGAGCCATGCGTGGCGAGCGTCATCCCGCACCATCCAGTGTAGCTCCCGCCCCTGAGATGGGTAGCAAGCTGCACGTCTGCGTCAACATCCCAGGCCTCAACATGGCTTCTTCTCAGGAGCTCTTCTGGCCGTCCCGCGTTGGCCGAAGTGGGGGCTACCCCTGCAGTTATGTCCGCATGCTGTTCGGCCTGCTGAACATGGCTGCCTCGCATCAGCGCTACATGTAGGGTGTCTTGGCAGCTCACGAGGCCAGGCACCAGGCGGCCTTAACTGAGGATGTGTTGGAACCTCGCGAGCCCCCTGGACCTCCGGAGCCCCCTGGGACTTAGGAGCCGGGCGACTTGTGAGGAGCGGCCTTTGCAGCATGCATCTTCAGCTACTCCAACACTTCTACAACGACGGTGCCAGGTGACTTTCTGGTCTGTTCAGTTGAGGGCGCCCTTCGGGCTGCATTATCCTCAAGCTGTTAGGGCCCGCCCCTGAAGCCTGTATTGTTTTGTCTATGTATCAGAACTGGCTTCGCCTCTCATGAATTTCCTAAGATATTGCAACCTGCATGTCTGGTGCTTCATCACCATGAACGTCGCGCGCCCTCACGAGCCCGCCCACGACCGCCTCATGATTAAGGACTGGCACGACGTCTGTGCTCGGGTCTGTCCCTACAGCATTGCTAAAACTAAGTGGTCAAGCTATGTCTCGTGGGCTAGCTCTTGTGCACGTCACCTCCCATGGTCCTTGGTGCCTTGTTCTCGCATGAGCTAATCGCGTGTAGATAAGTCAGGGCGCGCGACCTGGTGCCTCGCCGCCCCGGGAGCCGCGTGCCGGTTGTCTTTCTTTAGGATTCTTGCATGAGAAGACTGGGCACAGCGTCTGTGCTCGGGTCTATCCCTGTAGTGTGGAAAAACCCAACGGCTGAGCTCTCTCCGGCGGGCTGGCCCTGTTCACGACACCTCCTGGGGTCATTGGTGTTTCGCCTTCTCGTGCAATATCCTTCGGATATTCAGTCGGCGCAGGCCACCTCATAGATCTCACGGGTTTCTAACAAAGCACCTCGCGCTGAAAATTCAGGCGCAACCCGCCTTGAGGTAGGGCCTCGTGTGTCCCGTGCTGGCTCACGAGTACCCATATACACCTCCTCAAGTTCTATCATGCTAGCCATGTGTACATGATATGTCTCCAACGTATCTATAATTTTTTTATTGTTCCTTGTTGTTATATTATCAATCTTGGATGTTTTATAATCATTTTATATCATTTTTCGGTACTAACCTATTCACATAGTGCCAACTGCCAGTTCATGTTTCTTCTGTGTTTTTTACATCGCAGAAAATCAATATCAAATGGAGTCCAAATACCATGAAACTTTATGGAGAATTTTTATGGACCAGAAGGAACATGTTGGGACCTGGTTGCACCTGGGGGGGGGGGTCCCGAGGAGGGGACAACCCACCAGAGCGCACCAGGAGGCCCAGGCACGCCCTGGTTAGTTGTGGCCACCTCGGGTACCCCCCTGCTACCTCTTGAGCACTGCATTGGCTTTCCCTTGAAGGGGAAAGGGTGATGCAGCAAAGTAGCGTAAGTATTTCCCTCAGTTTTTTAGAACCAAGGTATCAATCCAATAGGAGGCTACGGGTAAGTCCCACGCACCTGCACAAAACAAATAAATCCTCGCAACCAACGCGATAAGGGGTTGTCAATCCCTTCACGGTCACTTACGAGAGTGAGATCTGATAGATATGATAAGACAATATTTTTGGTATTTTTATGATAAAGATGCAATGTAAAATAAAAGCAAAGTAAAAAAGCAAAGGAAATAACTAAGTGTTGGAAGATTAATATGATGAAGATAGACCTGGGGGCCATAAGTTTCACTAGTGGGTTCTCTTAAGAGCATAAGTATTCACGGTGGGTGACAAAATACTGTTGAGCAATTGACAAAATTGAGCATAGTTATCAGAATATCTAGGTATGATCATGTATATAGGCATCACGTCCGAGACAAGTAGACCGACTCCTGCCTGCATCTACTACTATTACTCCACACATTGACCGCTATCCAGCATGCATCTAGTGTATTAAGTTCATAAGAACAGAGTAACACTTTAAGCAAGATGACATGATGTAGAGGGATAAATTCATGCAATATGATAAAAAAACCATCTTGTTATCCTCGATGGCAACAATACAATACGTGCCTTGATGCCCCTACTGTCACTGGGAAAGGACACCGCAAGATTGAACCCAAAGCTAAGCACGTCTCCCATTACAAGAAAGATCAATCTAGTAGGCCAAACCAAACTGATAATTCGAAGAGACTTGCGGAGATAACCAATCATACATAAAAGAATTCAGAGAAGATTCAAATATTGTTCATAGATAAACTTGATCATAAACCCACAATTCATCGGTCTCAACAAACACACCACAAAATAAGATTACATCGAATAGATCTCCACAAGAGAGGGGGAGAACTTTGTATTGAGATCCAAAAAGAGAGAAGAAGCCATCTAGCTAATAACTATGGACCCGAAGGTCTGAAGTAAACTACTCAAACTTCATCGGAGAGGCTATGGTGTTGATGTATAAGCCCTCCGTGATCGATGCCCCCTCCGGCGGAGCTCCAGAACAGGCCCCAAGATGGGATCTCGTGGATACAGAAAGTTACGGCGGTGGAATTTGGGTTTTTGCTCCGTATTTGATCGTTTGGGGGTACATAGGTATATATAGGCAGAAGGAGTATGTTGGTGGAG
>NC_041382.1:255379617-255461991 GCF_002162155.2 Triticum dicoccoides
GCGCGCCCCCTACCTCGTGGCTTCCCTGTTGGTTGCTTGACGTAGGGTCCAAGTCTCCTGGATCTTGTTCGTTCCAAAAATCACGTTCCCAAAGGTTTCATCCCGTTTGGACTCCGTTTGATATTCCTTTTCTTCGAAACCCTAAAATAGGCAAAAAACAGCAATTCTGGGCTGGGCCTCCGGTTAGTAGGTTAGTCCCAAAAATAATATAAAAGTGTATAATAAAGCCCAATAATGTCCAAAACAGAAGATAATATAGCATGGATCAATCAAAAATTATAGATACATTGGAGACGTATCAAGCATCCCCAAACTTAATTCCTGCTCGTCCTCGAGTAGGTAAATGATAAAAACAGAATTTTTGATGTGGAATGCTACTAGGCATAATTTCAATGTAATTCTTCTTAATTGTGGTATGAATATTCAGATCCGAAAGATTCAAGACAAAAGTTCAATATTGACATAGAAATAATAATACTTCAAGCATACTAACTAAGCAATTATGTCTTCTCAAAATAACATGGCCAAAGAAAGTTATCCCTACAAAATCATATAGTCTGGCTATGCTCTATCTTCACCACACAAAGTATTTAAATCACGCACAACCCCGATGACAAGCCAAGCAATTGTTTTATACTTTTGACATTCTCAAACTTTTTCAATCTTCACGCAATACATGAGCGTGAGACATGGACATAGCACTTTAGGTTTAATAGAATGGTGGTTGTGGAGAAGGCAAAAAAAGGGAGAAGATAGTCTCACATCAACTAGGCGTATCAACGGGCTATGGAGATGCCCATCAATAGATATCAATGTGAGTGAGTAGGGATTGCCATGCAACAGATGCACTAGAGCTACAAGTGTATGAAAGCTCAAAAAGAAAATAAGTGGGTGTGCATCCAACTCGCTTGCTCACGAAGACCTAGGGCAATTTGAGAAGCCCATCATTGGAATATACAAGCCAAGTTCTATAATGAAAAATTCCCACTAGTATATGAAAGTGATAACATAGGGGACTCTCTATCATGAAGATCATGGTGCTACTTTGAAGCACAAGTGTGGTAAAAGGATAGTAGCATTGTCCCTTCTCTCTTTTTCTCTCATTTTTTTTATTTTTTTTATTTGGGCCTTTTCTCTATTTTTATGGCCTCTTTTTTCGTCCGGAGTCTCATCCCGACTTGTGGGGGAATCATAGTCTCCATCATCCTTTCCTCACTTGGGACAATGCTCTAATAATGATGATCATCACACTTTTATTTACTTAGAGACTTTTACGCTCACGAAATTAATTTTCATCTTTTACCGGAGAGAGATAAAATAACCATTCCACTTGTAGTAGATGAATATAAAAATTTCTCAGCTCATCCTAATTTTTCAGAATTTTTGGAGTTACATAAGTATTTGAAATAGTCAGATTGCTACAGACTGTTCTGTTTTGATAGATTCTGTTTTCTTTGTGTTCTGTGCTTATTTTGATGGATCTATGGTTTTCTTTGATGAGTTTTTGCCATAGAAAAGTTGGAATACAGTAGATATAATACAAAAACAAAATATGAATTGGTTTGATACAGTACTTATAGTACTGGTTTATTATTCTTATACTAACGGATCTCACGAAGGTTTTGTTGAGTTTTGTGTGATTGAAGTTTTCAAGTTTTGGGTTATCTTACGATGGATGAAGGAAGGATGGAAGATCCTAAGCTTTGGTATGCCCCGGCATCCCAAGCTATTATCAAAGAATGACCAACCAACTAAGCTTGGGGATGCCCCCGAGTGACATCCTCGCTTTCTTCCAACAAATATCGGTATTTTACTCGAGGCTATATTTTTATTCGTCACATGATATGTGTTTTGCTTGGAGCGTCTTGTATGATATGTGTCTTTGCTTGTTTTATTTTGTGTTTTAAGTCATCAATCCTTGCTGGACACACCTATTTGAGAGAGCCAAAATTATGTCATGACTTGTTAGAATTGCTCTCTATGCTTCACTTAAATCTTTTATGACCTAGGACTTTCTCTAGTGCTTCACTTATATCTTTTTGACCATGGTGTGCTTAGTATTTTTGAAGAAATGCTCTCTTGCTTCACTTAGATTTATTTGAGAGTTAGTAAAATTTTGAAGAAACTCTCTCTTTCTTCACTTAAATTATTTTGAGAGAAAGAAATATTATGCTCATGATCTTCACTTATATTTGTTTGAGCTTATGAAAAGCGACACATGAAAATTAGTCCCAACGTGATAGATATCCAAGAAGGATAAAGAAAATAATAATGTCATGAAGATCATTGGACAAAATAAACTTGATTCTTAGTAATAGTTTTGAGATATGATGATGTGATATGTGAGTTATGTTGATGAGTAATTATGCTCTAGTAGGAATATTGGTGTTAAGGTTTGTGATTCCCGAAGCATGCACGTAGTCTCTCATTATGCTATGATGTTGGAGCCTGATTTATTTTTTATTGTCGTCCTTATGAGTGGTGGACGGGGATGAGCGATGGTCTTTTCCTACCAATCTATCCCCCTAGGGGCATGCGTAGTAGTACTTTGCTTCGAGGGCTAATAAACTTTTGCAATAAGTATATGAGTTCTTTGTGACTAATGTGAGTCCATGGATTATACACATTCTTACCTTTTCGCAATTTGCTAGCCTCTACGGTACCGTGCATTGCCCTTTCTCACATTGAGACATGGTGCAAACTTCGCAGGTGCATCCAAACCCCGTGATATGATACGCTCTATCACACATAAGGCTCATTATATCTTCCTTAAAACAGCCACCATACCTACCTATTATGGCTTTTCCATTGCCATTCCGAGATATATTGCCATGCAACTTCACCGCTTCCGTTTGATGACTTGAGCATTCATTGTCATATTGCTTTGCATGATCATATAGTTGACATAGTGTTTGTGGCTCAGCCACCGTTCATCATTTTTCATACATGTTATGCTAGATCATTGCCAGAAGCATTCATATAGAGTCATATTTTGTCATAGGCATCAAGTTGTAATTTTTGTTTCTTTTGAGTTATAAGTAAATAGAAGTGTGATGATCATCATTAATCATTTTTTAAGTTGTGTCTCGGTGAGGAAAGGATGATGGAGACTATGATTCCCCCACAAGTTGGGATGAGACTCCGGACAATGAGAGAAGAAAAAAAGAAAGAAAAATAAAGAAAAAGAAAGAAAAAGGAGAAAAAATGAAACAAATGAAAAATGAAAAAAATATAATAATCAAAGAGAGAAGGGGCATTGCTAGTATCCTTTACCAAACTTGTGCTTCAAAGTAGTACCATGTTTTTCATATGGAGAGTCTTCTATGTTGTCACTTTCATATACTAGTGGGAATTTTTCATTATAGGATTAGATGCACACCCACTTAGTTTTTCATATTGAGCTTTCATACACTTATATCTCTTAGTGCATTTGTTGCATGGCAATCCCTACTCCTCATGTTGATATTGATTGATGGGCATCTCCATAGCCCGTCGGTAGCCGCATCGATGTGAGACTTCCTTACTTTTTTGTCTTCTTTATATTTACCCCTATCATCGTACTCTATCCACCCATAGTGCTATATCCATGGCTTGTGCTCGTGTATTGCGTAAGAGTTGAAAAAGCTGAAGCACATTAAAAAGTACGAACCAATTGCTCGGCTTGTCATCGAGGTTGTGCATGATAAATACTTTGTGTTAAGAAGACAGAGCATGAAAAGACTATATGATTTTGTAGGGATAACTTATGTTAGCATTGATATTTTGAAAGACATGGTTGCTTGTTGATATGCTTTAGTATCTAAAGTATTATGTCAACACTACACTATTGCTTGAATCACATAAAAGACCAATTGTCCATGCTATAAAGAAAAGAATATGACATGACACGTTAAATAGCACTCCACATCAAAAATTCTGTTTTTATCACTTACCTACTCGAGGACGAGTGGGAGTTAAGCTTTGGGATGCTCATACGTCTCCAACGTATCTATAATTTTTTATTATTCCATGTTTTTATATTATCAATCTTGGATGTTTTATAATCATTTTATAGTCATTTTATATCATTTTTTGGTACTAACCTATTGACATAGTGCCAAGTGCTAGTTCCTGTTTTTTTTTCGTGTTTTTACATCGTAGAAAATCAATATCAAACGGAGTCCAAATGCCACGAAACTTTACAAAGATTTTTTATGGGCCAGAAGGAACATGTTGGGCCTTGGTTGCACCTGGGGGAGTCCCGAGGAGGGGACAACCCACTAGGGCGCGCCAGGAGGTCCAAGCGCGCCCTAGTGGGTTCTGCCCACCTCGGGTGCCCCCCGGACCACCTCTTTGCTCTATTAATACCCCAAAATCCCAGAACCCTAGGTGTGTCGATGAAATATTCATCCAGCTGCCGCAGAGTCCAGAACCACCAGATCCAATCTAGACACCATCTCGGATGGGGTTCACTACCTCCATTGGTGCCTCTCCGATGATGCGTGAGTAGTTCTTTGTAGACCTTGGGGTCCGTAGTTAGTAGCTGGATGGCTTCATCTCTTTCTATTGATTCTCAATACAATGGTCTCTTGGAGACAGTGGCAGAGCCAGGAATTTGCTCCTAGGTATTCTTGTAAAAAATTGCCTTAGCAATATAATAGAACAACAAATATGCAGTAAGATGGTAACATCAATGACTAGATGACCATACATTGATAACAGTAGAAAAATATCATTGTGGCAATATTTCTAACAACAATATAGTACTCGATGACTATACATCGATGCCATAAAATAACATTGTGGCAATATCAATGACTTGATGACCATACATCAATAATAATAGCAAAAAAATTGGCCAAAGCAATATAATAGAACAAACAACAAATGTGGACGTAGAAAGTGTTTTCCTTGCCTTAGTTTGATGATATGTCCCACATTTCAAATATGCTAACATACTTCTTCATCTACATCACACAAACAAAGTAGAAATTAGTGGCAGTTGCAATGTGGCATGCACTGAATGGACAAACAATCACAATTTACATAAACAAAGTAGCAATAAGTGGCATTGACTGATGGACAATTGTACAAAAAATTATAATTTATACAAGAACAAATCAACAAAGTAGCAATCAATCCATGGCAGATCAGTGGCTTCTAGCAGTGGAAATTTATCAAAAAAGCTTCAGATTTGTTTTAAAAATAGAGGAAATTTACCTTGGTAATTTGTAGATGGATGCAATACTAGATGGATTGGGTGGCTTCTCCTTCTAGCATGTCGGCTGGCAGACTGAAGCGGCGAGTACCGACGGCGACAGAGGCCGGAGGAAGCCCGCAGCGGCGCTGCCCCGCACAGACCACAACCACGGAGGCCGGAGGCGGACGAGAAGGAGAGGGCCAGAGGGGAGGGGAGGGAGACGGCTAGAGGGGGAGAGGGCCCACCTTGTACGCTGGATCTCGCTTGCTAGCGCTAGCGCTGGCGCTAGCTCCCACGCTCGAGAGAGGAAGAGTGGGAGACGGAGACCTGTTCTATTGCGTTGTTGCCGTCTCGTGCATGGAAGGATGGGTTGGGCTTCGGTGTATAACATGTATACTCAACTTTTTTGGGGCCAGATTCTTTGCTATTCCATGGAATGCCCAGGAATACCCCTGGCTCCACCACTGCTTGGAGATCCATATGATGTAACTCTTTTCGCGGTGTGTTTGTTGGGATCTAATGAACTTTGAGTTTATGATCAGTCATATCTTTTTATATCCATGAAAGTTATTTGAGTTTCTTTGATCTCTTATATGCATGATCTCTTATAGCCTCGTATTTCTTCTCCGATATTTGGGTTTTGTTTGGCCAACTTGAGATATTTATCTTGCAATGGGAAGAGGTGCCCGGTAGTGGGTTCGATCTTACAATGCTTGATCCAAGTGACAGAAAAGGGAACCGACACGTATGTATCATTGCTACTAAGGATAAAAAGACGGGATCTATATCTATGCAATAGATAAACGGATCTTGTCTACATCATGTCATCATTCTTATTGCATTACTCCATTTTTCCATGAACTTAATACACTGGATGCATGCTGGATAGCGGTCGATGTGTGGAGTAATAGTAGTAGATGCAGGCAGGAGTCGGTCTACTAATCTTGGACGTGATGCCTATGTAATGATCATTGCCTGGATATCGTCATAATTATTTGAGGTTCTATCAATTGGCCAACAGTAATTTGTTTACCCACCGTTTGCTATCTTTCTCGAGAGAAGCCACTAGTGAAACCTACGGCCCCCGGGTCTTCTTCCTCATATATTTGCTCGCGATCTACTTTTCCTTTGCATTATTATTCAGATCTATTAAACCAAAAATACAACAATACTTTGCTGCACTTTATTATATTTGCGATCTATTATTTCAATCTACTACAATTTTTTGGCATCATTACCCGAAAGGGATTGACAACCCCTTTAACACGTCGGGTTGCCAGGTGTTGTTATTTTTGTGCAGGTGTTGTTTACGTTGTGTTGCTTGGTTCTCCAACTGGTTTGATAACCTTGATTTCTTCACTGAGGGAAATAACTCCCGTTGGTGTGCTGCATCATCCCTTCCTCTTTGGAGAAATACCGACGTAGTCCTAGCAGGCATGAGCTTTTCCGGCGCTATAGTCAGAGAGCGATCAGTACGAACGGGGCTGTGCACGCCCCGGAGTCTCCCCCCGAGGGAACTTTAATAATCCCAAAGTGCAAGGAATCATCATAGCAATTTCCAAATGTGGACATGATAAGTATGGAGTGTTGAACCCACAAGGAGCTCAAGGCAAGATCAAGATTCTCTCAAATCCTATCTGCCACTGATACGACTCTACGTACACCGAATGTTTGCTTCCATCTAGAAACGAGAAATAAACTACGTTCTGGGTATGAAGAGGATAACTTTGCATGATATCAGAGAACTAAAATATAAAAGTAGGTGTTAAAATAAATTTAGAATATATTACTAAATATTATAAATAGCAAGTGTGGAATAATGATGGGTTGGTGTGTGGAATTATCCTAGGCAATTGTTAACAAGATCGGTAATCATTATTGCAATTTCATATGAGGGAGAGGCATAAGCTAACATACTTTCTCTTCTTGGATCATATGCACTTATGATTGGACCTCTAGCAAGCATCCACAACAAGATCATTAAGGTAAATCCCAACCATAGCATTAAAGCATCAAGTCCCCTTTATCCCATACGCAACAACCCCCTTACTCGGGTTTATGCTTCTGTCACTCAAGCAACCCACTATAAGCGAATCATGAACATATTGCAACACCCTACAACGGGAATCCCTCATGGGTCCGCGGCACGGAAGGCACCATAGGACAGCACCAAAATAAAACATACAACTCAAACCAATCTAGATCATCAATCAACCCCAAAGGACAAAAGAAATCTACTCAAAACATCATAGGATGGCAACACATCATTGGATCATAATATGTGTCATAAAGCACCATGTTCAAGTAGGGGATTACAGAGGGGTGCGGGAGAGTGGACCGCGTAAAAGAGATGAGGATGGTGATGTTGATGAAGACGATCACCGCGGCGATAGTTCCCCCAGCGGCACTCCGGCGCCGCCGAGAGAGAGGGGCAGAGAGTCTACCCCTTGTGTTTCCTCCTCCATGGCCTCCCCCTAGATGTGGAGAGGTTCTCCCTCTGGTCCTTTGCCTCCATGGCGATGATGGCCCCATCCGGGATCCTCCTTCATGGCCTCTGGTGATGGTGGCCCCCTCCGGCAGGGTGCCAGAGAGGGCCTAGATTAGTTTTTCGTGGCTATAGAGGCTTACGGCGGTGGGACTCCCGACCTAGGTTTATTTCAGGGGGTTTCTATATTTATAGGTATTTTTGGCATCGAGAACAAGTTAGGGTGGTCCAGGAGGAGCCCACAAGACTGGAGGGCGCCCCTAGGGGGTAGGGGGTGCCCTCCACCCCTATGGAGGCCTCGTGGCTCTTCTGTCCCCACTCTTTTGCTTTGGGGGCTTCTTCTGGTCCATAAAAAATCATCCTAAAATTTCAGGTCATTTGGACTCCGTTTGGTAAACTCAAAAACAAGGAAAAAACAAAAACTAACACTAGGCTCTAGGTTAATAGGATAGTCCCGAAAATCATATGAAATAGCATATAAATGCATGTAAAACATCCAAGATAGATAATATAATAGCATGGAACAATAAAAAATTATAGATACATTGGAGACATATCAAGCATCCCCAAGCTTAATTCCTACTCATCCTCGAGTAGGTAAATGATAAAAACATATTTTTTTATGTGGAATTCTAGCAAGTGCACATGTTTGATCAATGATAATTTCAATAACTTTTCCTAGCATTATTATATATCATAACAACAGCTCATATCAAAAGCGTTTCATGATCGCGTAACAAGTTATTCACATGTTAAAGAATAGACCATACACTTTCTTGAAAACTAACAAACTATATTCTCAGTCATCAAAGAATTGCAATTCATCTTATTTTCGGGAAGGGTCTATGTAAGAGCTTTGATTTAGAAAATCCCACATACTCAACTATCATATAGTCTTCCATGATTGCTACCACTCAAAGCATATTTTTAGAACAAATAGCATCCATTGAACACAGCCAAAGATAGGGGCTTAATGTTTCGCCTCCCAACTTACTTATCATTTAGATAATTGTCAACAATAATAATTCATGATCAAATATATTTGAATGGCCATATATGCTTAGATCTTTCCCCATCACATGATGCTTGCCGACTAAAGAGTAGGTTGGAATGAGAAGGAATACTACTGACTCTTGCATAAAAGTAAAAGATAGGCCCTTCGTAGAGGGAAGTAGGGATTTGCAGAGGTGCCAAAGCTCGAAGCTTTTAAAACAGAGACAAAAACAAATTTGAGAGGTATGCTTTCATTGTGAACATAATGACCAAGAGTTCTCACTATCTTCCATGCTAGACACATTATAGGTGGTTCCCAAACAGAATGGTAAAGTTTTTACTCCCCCACCACCAACAAGCACATTCCACAGCTGCTCCGAAACAACGGGTACCGTCCAACTATCAACAATCTTGGGGGAGTTTTGTTTGCGATTATAATTTGATTTGATTTGAGCATGGAACTGGGCATCCCGGTTACCAGCCATTTTCTCGTGAATGATGAGCGGAGTCCACTCATCATGAGAATAACCCACCTAGCATGGAAGATACTGATAGCCCCTAGTCGCTACATGAGTGATTCGGGCATACAAAACAGATATTATTTGAAGGTTTAGAGTTTGGCACATGCAAATTTACTTGGAACGGCAGGTAAATACCGCATAAAGTTGGATATGGTGGACACTCATGGAAGAAACTTTGTTCAAGGGTTTCTGGATGCACAAGTAGTATCTCTACTTAGTTCAGAAATTTGGGCTGGCAAAAGATTATAAAAAGCAAGCACCACATGTTGGAGGATCTATAACAAAATAAATTATGTACCAAGATACCCAAACATAACTCATTAAGTTGTCTTCCTTGTCCAACTTCAACTAATTTTATCAAGTTCGAAAATAATTAATGGTCTTCATAATCATAAAAGGTGTCCAAGATAGTATATTTATATATGAAATCTCTTCCATCAATATTCTTTCATGAATTGTTAAAGTGACCAATATTATGTTTGTGAACTTTCAATAAATTTACCGCCTATACTTATTATATGTGAAGTTATTACTCCCCATGGTATAATCATATGAAACATATATAAATTCAGATTTATGATATTCAATTCATTCAACCATTCACTCATAGGATATAAGTGAAGCACGTGAGTAAATGAAAAATTACTCCAAAATGATATAAGTGAAGAACAATGAGTAGTCAAGTAATTAACTAGCCATGGGAGGACTCTCTCTATCTCATTCAAGATTTCAGATCCAATGATTTTATTCAAACAGCAAGTAAAATGAAAATATGCTCCAAGCAAAACACATATCATGTGACGAATAAAAATATAGCTCCGAGTAAGGTATACCAATGGTTTTGAAGATGAAAGAGGGGATGCCTTTCGGGGCATCCCCAAGCTTAGGCGCTTGACTCTTCCATGAATATTACCTTGGGGTGCCTTGGGAATCCCCAAGCTTAGGGTCTTTCCACTCCTTATTCTCCTCGTATCGATATCTCACCCAAAACTTGAAAACTTCAATCACAAGAAACTTAACGGAACTTCGTGAGATGGGTCAGTATGATAGAGAGTAAATCATTCACTTTGGTACTGTCAAAGAGAAGATTCATAATTGTTCTCACACAGTGCCTACTGTACCATATCATTTCTACAATTTATATTGAGCAATATAAGCCATAGAAACTAGAAAACAAGCAAACTATGCATTGAAAACAGAATCTGTCAAAAACAGAATAGTCTGTAATGATCTAAACAACAATCATACTTATGTTACTCCAAAAATTCTGAAATTTAGGACAACGTAGACAATTTGTATATCAATCATCTGTAAAAAAATCAGAATTTTTCAACACTCCAGTAATTTTAAACAATTCTAAGACTGGGCGCAAAAGTTTCTGTTTTTGCACAGAATCAAGTCAACTATTGTCCACACTACCCTGAAGGCTTTACTTGGCAATTTATTGAAACAAAAGCTATAAAACATGATTACTACAGTAGTGTAATCATGTGGACATATAAAAACAGTAGGTATAAGTATTGGGTTTTCTCCCTACAAGCGCTTTTCTTTAATGCCTTTCTAGCTAGGCATGATACCTTTAATGATACACTTCCAAGCCCAATTCCAATGATAATTTTATTCATACTCTAAAGGATGCAAGTGAAGTTCATAGAGCATTCTATAATTAATATATATAAACCAATATCCAAGCTCAAAATATATAAGTGAAGCACACGAAGCATTCTACAAAATCACACTCAAAAGATTTAAGTGAAGCACAAAGAGCATTCTATAAAGCCATACACAGAAGATTTAAGGGAAGCAGAAAGAGCATTCTATAAATAAATGAAGGACTATCTCATACTAGCATGGTACATAAAGGAAAAGAAAGGAAAAACAAACTCAAAAGACACATATCATGTGAGCAAAACAAAAACCGAGGTATACCGATAATTGTTGAAGAAGAAAGATGGGATGCCAACCGGGGCATCCCCAAGCTTAGATGCTTGAGTATCTTTGAAATATTTACTTGGGGTGCCTTGGGCATACCCAAGCTTGAACTCTTGAGTCTCCTTATTCTTCTCATAGCGGTAACTCCTCGATCTTCGAACACTTCATCCACACAAAACTTAACAAAAAACTTTGTGAGATCCGTTAGTATAATAAAGCAAATCACTACCTTTAGGTACTGTTCTAAACTCATTCCAATTTCATATTAGCATTATATCTACTGTATTCAAACTTCGCCATGGTTCATACCCCCCGATACTACCCATAGATTCATTAAACTAAGTGAACAACACATAGAAAACAAAATCTGTCAAGAACATGACAGTTTGTAGCAATCTGGAACTTTCATATACTTATGTAACTCCAAAAATTCTAAAAAAATAGGAAAATATAAAATATTTACAGATCATAAATGTGTAAAAATTTCAAGATTTTATCATGCTCCAGTAAAAATAAAATCCAAATACTACAACAAAAGTTTTTGTTTTTCTGCTGCACACACCAAACAAGCAAATCTAAACATTCTAAAGCCAAACCTTAGCACAATACTTTTATAATACAATGAATATGTAAAAGGGGATACTTATTTTTGAGAAACTTCCATGAAAAATTTTACATTGTTTCCATGAGTATGAACACACATGTTCAAGGTCGACCCTCACTTCTCCAATGCATAACCTTCCAATCACTTCTCTTTTTGAAAAAGGCTTCAGGCATAAGAGGCAAGTAATTTTTTTGCTATTTTCTTTTTGTAATTGTTTTGTTTGTTTCACCCACAACTAAAGAAAAACAAAAGGGAAAACAAAATCTATTTAGTGAAGAAAGCAAACAAGCACACCCGAGAATATCAACCCCAAGCTATTGCTCCCCGGCAATGGTGCCAGAAAAGGGCATGATAATCCCCAAGTGCAAGGAATCATTGTAGAAATTTCCAAAGGTGGAAGTGATAGGTATGGAGTGTCGAACCCACAAGGAGCTAAAGGTAAGATCAATATTTTATCAAGTCCTATCTGCCATTGATACGACTCTACGTACACCGGCTGTTTGCTTCCATCTAGAAACGAGAAATAAACTACATTCTGGGTATGAAGAGGATAACTTTGCATGATATCGGAGAACTAAAATATAAAATTAGGTGCTATTAATATAAAGTTAGAATATATTACTAAATATTATAAATAGCGAGTGTGGAATAATGATGGGTCAGTGTGCGGAATTGTCCTAGACAATTGTTAACAAGCCCGGTAATCATTATTGCAATTTCATATGAGGGAGAGGCATAAGCTAACATACTTTCTCTTCTTGGATCATATGCACTTATGATTGGAACTCTAGCAAGCATCTGCAACTACTAAAGATCATTAAGGTAAAACCAAACCATAGCATTAAAGCATCAAGTCCCCTTTATCCCATACACAACAACCCCCTTACTCGGATTTATGCTTTTGTCACTCAAGCAACCCACTATAAACAAATCATGAACGTATTGCAAGACCCTACAGCGGGAATCCCTCACGTGTGTGTGTGTGGCACGAAAGGCACCATACGACAGCACCAAACTAAAACATACAACTCAAACCAATCTAGATCATCAATGAACCCCAAAGGACAAAAGAAATATACTCAAAACATCATAGGATGGCAACACATCATTGGATCGTAATATGTGGAATAGAGCACCATGTTCAAGTAGGGGATTATAGTGGGGTGCGGGAGAGTGGACCGCGTAAAAGAGATGACGATGGTGATGTTGATGAAGACGATCACCACGGTGATGGTTCCCCCGGCGGCACTCCAGCGCCACTGAGAGAGGGGGGAGAGAGTTTCCCCCTTGTGCTTCCTCCTCCATGGCCTCCCCCTAGATGGGGAGAGGTTCTCCCTCTAGTCCTTTGCCTCCATGGCGATGATTGCCCCCTCCGGGATCCTCCTCCATGTCCTCCGGTGATGATGGCCCCCTCCAGCAGGGTGCCAAAGAGGGCCTATGTTGGTTTTTCATGGCTACAGAGGCTTAATGCGGCGGAACTCCCGATCTAGGTTTATTTCTAGGGGTTTCTATATTTATAGGAATTTTTGGCATAGAGAATTAGTTAGGGGATCCACGAGGAGCCCACAAGACCGGAGGGCGCCCCAGGGGGTAGGGGCACCCTCCACCCTTGTGGAGGCCTTGTGGGCTTATTCTGGCCCAACTCTTTTGCTTCGGGGGCTTCTTCTGGTCCATGAAAAATCACCATAAATTTTCAGGTCATTTGGACCCCGTTTGACATTCCTTGTCCATGAAACTCAAAAACAAGGAAAAACAGAAACTGGCGCTGGCACTAGGTTAATAGGTTAGTCCCAAAAATCATATAAAGTAGCATATAAATGCATATAAAATATCCAAGATAGATAATATAATATCATTGAACAAGCAAAAATTATTGATACGTTAGAGACGTATCGCCTTCCCGACGTATGGGCTGGCGTCGCCACCGCAACAAGGGCAGCTGGGGGCTCTGGACCCTACGAACCCCTAGCAGGTGCGACGGGGATGGGCGGTGAGGGAGTCCTGGATTGGGGGGTCCCCGGGCATCTGGGATATGTGACATGGGCCGGACTGATGTGCCGTGAAGATACAAGATAGAAGGCCTTCCCCGTGTTCGGATGGGACTCTCCTTTGCGTGGATGGCAAGCTTTGACGTTCAGATATGAAGTTTCCTTTCTCTGTAAACCGACTCTGTACAACCCTAGGCCCGTCCGGTGTCTATATAAATCGAAGGGTTTAATCTGTAAAGGAAATCATAGTCATACATGCTAGATGTCTAGGGTTTAGCCATTACGATCTCGAGGTAGATCAACTCTTGTAACCCCTATACTCATCAAAGTCAATCAAGCAGGAAGTAGGGTATTACCTCCATTAAGAGGGCCCGAACCTGGGTAAACATCATGTCCCCTGACTCATGTTACCTTCGATCCTCAAACACACAGTTCGGGACCCCCTACAAGAGATCGGCCGGTTTTGACACCGACATTGGTGCTTTCATTAAGAGTTTCACTATGCCGTCAACAGAAGGCTCGATGGCTCGTTCCACCATCTACAACGATGTCGTCTCCGGGAAAGCTTACCTCCCCGGCCAGATTTTTGTATTCGATGGCTTCGTTCTGCGTGCCAACTCAATTGGCCACCTCGAACAGATCAACAGCTATGCCCCTTGTCATCAGATCAGTTTTGGGAACCTAAATTATGTCGCTGATATATGAGAAGACTTGATCTTCGAGGCGTTCGCGGCTCGATACAGTTCTGGCCTTAGATCCAGAGCAAACCACTAGGTCCGAAGATGGGAGTTTGGAGACCACCGGACTCTCTGCCGTGAACTGCATTACCGAGGATCTGGAGGCGATTGTGTCCATGACGAATTCGGGATTAGACCAGATTCCCCCTATCATTGAAAGGCCGGACTCGCCCCTGGATTCTGAATTTGAGCTCTCAAAGTCCACGCCAAGAAAGCATGGCCAGGAGGCCTTCGCCCCGGCCAGCCCCGCAGACTCTCGTTTCCCCATCCAGACCTTGCTCTTAAACGAGGTTCTGGACTTAATGCGTAGGAATCACTTCCAAACTACGTCGAGCCCCTACTAGGGGCTGAGGGCGGGGAATTTTATGTCCCACCCACCAACCACTTCATAGCCACTATCGAAGATTTAACCGATATGCTGGACTACACCTCCGAAGACATCGATGGCATGGATGACAATGCCAGAGATGAGCAAGGCCAAGACCCGCCGATTAACGGACGTTGGACGACCACCTCCACATATGACGTATACATGGTGGACACGCCCAAAGAGGATGACGATGCAAACAGGAAAGATCCGGTAGAGGACAAACCAGATGAGGTACCACCGAAACATTGACACCAGCAACGCTGCTCAAAATCGCGTCGTGGCAAAGGGAGTAATACCGACACCGGAGACGATAACACTATGGAGGGTGCCGAAGAGCCCGAAGCCCCCACCGAGCCCACATCCGATCAAGATGATGTGGGAGAGGGGCAAGTCAACCCCGACGATCCGGTCGGAAACAGGGACTCGGAAGACAGTAATTATCTACCGCTCTTCAAAGATGATGCGAGCCTCGGTGACGAAGACTTCATCATGCCAGAGGAACCACTCAAGCAGGAGTGCTTTGAGCGCCAGCTAATCGCCACTGCAAGAAGTCTAAAAAAGCAGTGGCAGCGGCTCCATGCCGAACATGATACACTCAATGACAGGTGGACTTAGTCCTAGCTGCCGAAGAGTATGGCCTTCAACACCCAACAAAGAGTTATCCGAAGCGTCGGCTACTACCACAATTTTATGATGAAGCCCTCGATCCCATACCATCAAGGCATGACCATGCCGACGAACCTGACCGGCCACCACGTGGGCGAGATAAAGCGGCCACGTACGCCGAACACCAACCTGTACCACCTCGCCATAGAGGCAGAGAGACAGGGGCTCCAGGGCACACCTACGACCTTCGTTAGGACCTGAATAATATAGCAGACCAAACAAGATCAATCTACGGATCAAGGGGGTGCGCCCCAACACGGGAAGATTAGCGTCAAGCCTGTCCTGACAGGCATAACCTCACTAGGCCTGAAAACTGCATACGGACTTCATCCGAATTGTGTCGTGACGTTGCCCAATATAGAGGCACCGCACCCCCCTTATGCTTCACCGCTGAGGTAATGGATCACTAGTTCCTAGAAGGGTTTAAACCCGTGAACATTGAATCATACGATGGAACGACAGATCCCGCAGTATGGGGAGCACCAGTTCCTAGAAGGGTTTAAACCCGTGAACATTGAATCATACGATGGAACGACAGATCCCGTAGTATGGATTGAAGACTTCCTTCTCCATATCCACATGGCCCGCAGTGATGATCTCCATGCCATCAAGTACCTCCCCGTAAACTCAAGGGACCAGCACGACACTAGTTAAACAGCCTACCAGAAAACTCTATTGGTAGCTGGGAAGATTTGGAAGATGCCTTTAGAGACAACTTCCAAGGTACCTATGTTCGGCCTCCAGATGCCGATGACCTTAGTCACATTGTCCAGCAACCCAGAGAGTCAGCCCGGAAACTCTGGACCAGGTTCTTAATTAAAAAGAACCAAATTGTCGATTGTTCGGACACCGAAGCCCTCGTGGCCTTTAAACACAGCGTCCATGATGAGTGGCTTGCCCGACACCTCGGCCAAGAAAAGCCAAAGTCTATGGCAGCCCTCACCGCACTCATGACCCACTTTTGTGCGGGAGAAGACAGTTGGCTCACTAATAGAAGCAACAACACTAGCGACCATGGCACCTCCGAAGCCAGAGATGGCAATGGCAAGCCACGACGCAACAAGCACAGGCGTCGAAGCAAGAACAAGGACACTGAAGATATGGCGGTCAACGCTGTATTCAATGGCTCTAAACCCGGTAAGTGGAAGAAGCCATTTAAAGGAAACAAGGATGGTCCATCTAGTCTGGACCGAATACTAGACCGGCCCTGCCAGATTCATGGCACCCCTGACAAGCCTGCCAATCATACAAACAGAAATTGTTGGGTCTTTAAACAGGTCGGTAAGCTAAACACTGAACATAAGGGGAAAGGGCCGCCCAGCAAGGATGACGATGAAGAGCCTCGCCCACCAAACATAGGAGGACAGAAGAAATTTCCCCTCGAAGTCAAAACGGTGAATATGATATACGTCACTCACATCCCCAAGAGGGAGCGCAAGTGCACATTAAGGGACGTCTATGCCATAGAGCCAGTCACCCCAATAATCAACCCCTGGTCAGCCTGTCCAATCACTTTTGATCGCAGAGACCATCCGACCAGTATCTGTCATGGAGGTTTAGCAGCATTGGTCCTTGAACCAATTATCGACGGATTCCATCTCACGCGAGTCCTTATGGACGGCGGCAGCAGTCTTAACCTGCTTTATCAGGACACTGTCCGCAACATGGGCATTGGTCTGTCAAGAATCAAGCCCACCAAAACCACCTTCAAAGGAGTGATACCTGGCATAGAGGCTCACTGCACAGGGTCCATAACGCTGGAGGTAGTCTTCGGCTCACCGGATAATTTCCAAAGTGAAGACTTGATCTTCGACATCGTCCCTTTCCGCAGTGGCTATCATGCACTACTCGGACGAACCGCGTTCGCCCACTTCAATGCGGTCCTGCACTATGCTTATCTAAAGCTCAAGATGCCTGGACCACGCGGAGTTATAACAGTCAATGGAAACATGGAGCACTCCCTCCGTACTGAGGAGCAGACTGCAGCCCTCGCAGCTAAAGTACAGGGTAGCCTTATCAAGCCAAACACCACATCAGCAGTGAAGCCACCGGACATTATCAAACGAGTCCGGTCTACCCTGCAGAATGACAGTCTAGCTCGTCAAGAGCTAGATTAGCAATTCAGCCTCCATCACAGCCCCAACTGGATTGCGGCATATGTACCATGCATACATAACTACGCACTAAAGATACCTAGGGCAAGGATGGAGGCATATTAAAGTCCACAATACGGCTTGATCCTACCTGGACCCTCATATTCTTCCTTTCTTTTTCCTATTTTTATTTTTCCAGGTTCTTTACAACCCACATCACCTTTTGATGATACCAAGGGCCCCTTTTCCAGGCTCCTCATGTCTACTCGATCGATGACCCTCTCAAAGGATCATACACCAAGGCGAAAAGCGGCGCATACGTGCGGCAGAGTGTCCAAAGGATCTTCAAGATCATCTTCCTCTCTTTAGGACCTGTATCCAGCTTTCCTTTGAGCTCGACATGTAAAATAGCCTCGATGCTTATCGCATCCTCTATAAAAATATGTTTTAACGTATCAATCAGACCATAATGGAAACAGTTCAGCCCAACCCTGTTCGGTATTGGCTTATCTACTAATCTGTATTCCCTCTTTATGCCAGATTGTCGTTGTCGATGTCAAAACCGGCGGATCTCGGGTAGGGGGTCCCGAACTGTGCGTCTAGGCCGGATGGTAACAGGAGGCAGGGGACACGATGTTTTACCCAGGTTCGGGCCCTCTTGATGGAGGTAAAACCCTACGTCCTGCTTGATTGATATTGATGATATGGGTAGTACAAGAGTAGATCTACCACGAGATCAGAGAGGCTAAACCCTAGAAGCTAGCCTATGGTATAATTGTTGTTTTTACGGACTAAAACCCTCCGGTTTATATAGACACAGGAGAAGGATAGGGTTACATAGAGTCGGTTACAATGGTAGGAGATCTACATATCCGTATCGCTAAGCTTGCCTTCCACGCCAAGGAAAGTCCCTTCCGGACATGAGACGAAGTCTTCAATCTTGTATCTTCATAGTCCAGGAGTCCGGCCGAAGGTATAGTCCAGCTATCCGGACACCCCCTAATCCAGGACTCCCTCAGTAGCCCCCGAACCAGGCTTCAATGACGATGATTCCGGCGCGCAAATTGTCTTCGGCATTGCAAGGCGGGTTCTCCTCCAAATTCTGTGTACCTGTTGAATAGTGTCCGGTTTCTTGTAAATGTAGTGCTCCTTGGCTTCTACGCCCAATAATGGCCGTTTTCCACATGTCAAACGAATACGAAAAGTCAGGGTGTTTTTTTATATTTACAACCCTAGCCGCGTGAATGAGCCGCCTATTTAAGGGGACGAGGATTTAGATCCAAACCACACCTTCTCCCCTCTGCGAGTATTCATTAGAGCGTATCCGACAGAGGTCCATTCCATCATGGCCGGCTGTCGCAACTCCTCCTCTCGCCCTTCCATCCCTCAGCCTGGAGATTGGAAGAGGTGCTCCATCCCGCACAGCGAGCTAGTGACGCTCCAGGCCAAGGGATTTCTCCCCCCGGCCTATATGGTCCCGGTTCGAGCCGGACTTGCCACATATAATGGCGGAGAGCAAGCGGAGAGCGCCCCCAATCCCTCCAAAGGAGAGCGGGTGAGGGAGTCCAGGATTAGGGGGTGCTCGGGTAGCCGGACTATACCTTCAGCCGGACTCCTAGACTATGAAGATACAAGATTGAAGACTGCGTCCCGTGTCCGGATGGGACTTTCCTTGGCGTGGAAGGCAAGCTTGGCGATGCGGATATTCAAGATCTCCTACCATTGTAACCGACTTTATGTAACCCTAACCCTATCCGGTGTCTATATAAACTGGAGGGTTGTAGTCCGTAGGCAATCAACTCCATACACAACAATCGTACCATAGGCTAGCTTCTAGGGTTTAGCCTCCTTGATCTCGTGGTAGATCTACTCTTGTACTACCCATATCATCAATATTAATCAAGAAGGACGTAGGGTTTTACCTCCATCAAGAGGGCCCGAACCTGCGTAAAACATCGTGTTCCCTGCCTCCTGTTACCATCCGGCCTAGACGCACAGTTCGGGACCCCCTACCCGAGATCCGCCGGTTTTGACACCGACATTGGTGCTTTCATTGAGAGTTCCTCTGTGTCGTCGCCTTTAAGCCCGATGGCTCCTTTGATCATCAACAACGATGCGGTCCAGGGTGAGACTTTGCTCCCCGAACAGATCTTCGTCTTCGGCGGCTTCGCTCTGCGGGCCAATTCGCTCGGCCACCTGGAGCAGATCGAAAGCTGCGCCCCTGGCCATCAAGTCATGTTTGGAAGCTTAAACTACATGGCTGACATCCACGGAGACTTGATCTTCGACGGGCTCGAGCCACGGCCAAGCGCGCCACACTATCTCGAGGGGCATGATCTAGCTCTGCCCCCGGACAGTGTCCTGGAGGCCACACACGCATCGGTTCCGACTCCTAACTCGGAGCCCATTGCGCCAATCGAGGATGAGCGGTTGGACGTCACCTCGGGGCTGCGATCCCGAAAGCTATCGAGCCGAACGCTAGCCCCGCACTCTGCACGACCCGTGACTCCGAGGATCCGGACTCCTCCCCGAACTCCGAACCCACCACGCCCCTGCCAATCGAATCCGATTGGGCGCCGATAATGGAGGTCTCCGCCGCAGACATCTTTCAGCATTCGCCTTTTGGCGACATCCTGAATTCTCTTAAGTCTCTCTCTTTATCAGGAGAGCCCTGGCCAGACTACGGTCAGCGAGGGTGGGATACGGACGATGAGGAAATTCAAAGCCCACCCACCACCCACTTTGTAGCCACTGTCGACGATCTAACTGACATGCTTGACTTCAGCTCCGAAGACATCGACGGCATGGATGATGATGTAGGAGACGAACAGGAACCAGCACCTGTAGGGCGCTGGAAGGCCACCTCGTCATATGACATATATATGGTGGATACTCCAAAAGATGGAGATGGCGATGGAACAGTGGGGGATGACGCCCCTAAGAAACAGCCAAAGCGCCGGCGTCAGCGGCGCCGCTCTAAATCCCGCCAAAGCAAAAACGGTGATTCCGGCACGGGAGATAATACTACCCCGGATAGCGCCGAGGAACACACACCTCAGCAAGATTCGGCACAGGAAGATGGAGAAGCCAGCCCTCATGAGAGAGCGGCAGATCGAGAGGTCGAGGATGATAACTATACGCCTCCCTCCGAAGACGAGGCAAGCCTCGATGACGACGAATTCATCATACCATCAGACCCCGCCGAACAAGAGCGTTTTAAACGCAGGCTTTTAGCCACGGCAAGCAGCGTCAAGAAAAAGCAGCAACAGCTTAGAGCTGCCCAAGATTTGCTAGCTGACAGATGGACTGAAGTCCTTGCGGCCGAAGAGTATGAACTCGAACGCCCCTCCAAGAGTTACCCGAAGCGCATGCCGCTACCCCGATCAGAGGAGGAAGCACCTACATCACCAGTGAATGACATGGCAGACCGGCCACCTCGCGGCCGCGACAGAGAAGTACGTTCGAGTCAAATGGATAGAAGCCAAGCCTATTAAAATGGCCGAATCTGGACCTGTGATAGACTTCCTATCCGGGGTTGTACACCGTTATGGCGTCCCCCACAGCATCATAACCAATAACGGTACAAACTTTACCGCCGACGAGGTAAAACTCTGGTGCAAAAACATGGGCATCAAGCTCGATTATGCTTCCGTCTATCACCCACATACCAACGGCCAGGTCGAACGCGCAAATGGTCTTATCATGAGCGGCATTAAACCCAGACTGGTGCGGTCCCTCAAGGAATCTAACACGCACTGGGTAGAGGAGCTCGACTCCGTGCTATGGGGGCTGTGGACCACGCCAAATCGCACCACCGGGTACACACCATTTTTTATGGTGTACGGCGCAGAAGCAGTTCTGCCCTGCGACATAATTCATGACTCACCTAGAGTGCGCATGTATGAAGAAAGAGAAGTCGAGCTCGATCGGCAGGACAACTTGAACGCCTTGGAGGAGGAGCGTGATGTGGCAAAATCCCGTTCCGCATTTTATCAACAGTAGACCCAAAGATATCAAAGCAGAGAAGTACGGGCCAAAAATTACAATGTTGGCGAACTAGTTCTACGCCTGTCGGATAAGAAAAAGGACAAACTCAAGCCCAAGTTGGAAGGTCCATTCATAATCGACCAAGTCCTGACCAGTGGGGCATACTGCCTGCGAGATGCGTCGAACAACCGACTCGAGCCGAACCCGTGGAACGCCACCCGTCTCCGAAGATTCTATGCCTAGCGCCGGACTCTGTGTTCGTCTCCTTCCTCCGTCCATCCTTTTTTGTATTTTTCTGTCTTACATTTCTCTCCTTCCCATTTTTTTCTTTCATAGCCCTTAAAGGCTCATCTAGTGACGCACCACTCGCGCTCATTAAACATGGGGGCTTCTTTAACAGAAGCTTATTTATACGGGCTTCACGCCCAACACATGCGTCAAACTTCTGCATGTACCTTTTCTTCACCATTATATGCATCGATATGACTTAAGTTTTGGCCAAGCTGGGTTGCCTGGCTCCTGTGCTGACCCCTGCGTTCCCGATTGTTCGGCTAGGCGGTAAAGGGAGCACCTCTACGATTGATACTGCCGGGTCAGCCGGATGTGTACCTCAGACTGGGTGAAGCCGAAAGCTAGCGTTCTTAAGGGAATATTCGGTCGGTGAAATAAAAGATGATCTTTTTACTCATTTTATGTGCCCCCAGATGCTTTTTCTGCGTATTTTCACGCAGTCCGGACATGCACTTTAGGGCATGCCTCCCAGCGAAAGGAACCCTTAACGGAACTATTCTCTCTGGAAGATGTTTCTTACTAACCATGTAATATAACATAACTAGTTGGGCACTTGTCTGATAAAGCACTAATGACCCCTACGCCTGGTCTCCACGCATACCCCGGTTCTTATATAACCGCTATGGTATTTGGACACACTCCGGACCGTCAGGTCCCGAGGTTGAAGCGAAAAGGTCGGCAACGACAAACAATCTACAATCCGGCTAGAAGGCATTACACATGTCAATTCAAAATTACATAGTCATTCTGACTGATTATATTCCTCTTCTATGCCATCTAACAGGCTGTCTAATTTGCAGTCCTGCTGGGAATACTTCGCGGCTAACTCTACTTGGCCGTATACTAAGCTTACAGGGATCTCCTTCCCGTCAGGCCCCACTGGTCCGACCTCGGCCATGTGGTTTGGGTCAGACTTCGTAAAACGGGTCTTCACTATGGCCCAGGCCTCCCTAGCGCCTTGTCGGCAGGCCGATATCTTCCACAACCGGAAGCGCCGCCGAGCTCCCTTCAGCTTCCCCGCAAGCTCTCCAAGGCTCTCGGGCATGGAGTGGGCAGGCCATAAGGCTTGGGCAACGCCTCGCGTCGCCTGCCGAATTCGCTCATGCAGTTGCATGAGTTCGGGAAGAAGGTCACCCGTAGAACCGGGCACCTCCTCTGCAGGACGACCTGTGAGCATACCTACAGACATTACTCTGTTAGTCGACTTCCTCGCCGAACTCTTTTTTCAAAGTTCGTTCAAGCACTTACTAAATATGCTGCGTCGAAGCCGCTGATTCTCCTTCGTGGAGTCCGACAGCTGGCCACGAACATCTTTAAGTTCGACGTCCAGCCTGGTGTTGGCATCCTGAAGATCATTCTTCTCTCGCCTCACCTTTGTCAACGTACTCTCACCGTCCTATAGCCGGCGTAAGAGTTGTTGCGTTTCCGGATCGAGTCCGGCACCATCTGCAACATGATTTGTCAGATTTGCACCAACACCGCACAATACTAATCTTTCGAAGTGTATCTTACCTGAGGGGGTCTCTTTGGGCTCCCCTGCTGCGGCTAATGCGGCCTCTAGTTGGGCCTTACACTTTTCCAACTCCTGGGACAGTACAATATTCTTCTCTGTAAGAACCTGCATATTAAATGATCCTTAAATCAGTTGCTCTAACTATTTCACGTCTCGAGGGCTACTGGTATATATATATTTGACCAAAATTTTCTTACCCGTATGTCTTTTACATACTGCTCCGTGGCTCTGGCTAAACCATTTTGAGCGGCACGGAGGTATGCATCTCCCGAATTAAAGGCATCTAAAGCCTCTTGGGAGAAACAAGCGTCGCGTAGAACTGTCCGGCGACGCCTGTGGTTCATGGCACTCTCCACTTTAGAATTTGTGGCAGACAGCCTGTCCGCATCCTCTGTTGAAGGAGCGTCCAGTGCGCACCTTGTGCTCGCCTCCGCTTCCTGGCCAGACGTTGGAGCCTGGCTGGTGGAGGCGTGATTGGCAACCTCTCCGGATATAGTCCGGCGAGGTCTCTTTGTTATAAAGATAGCACGAGCGTTAATATGCCCTGACAGAATAACACTAGGGAAACAGAGGGTGCGATATACCTTTGTGCCGGCATCTCAGTCCGGACTACATTCCTTTTTGCCCCACAGGGCCCTGCGGCCCCTCGTTGGCTAGCCACCGTAGGTTCGGCCTCCTGCCTCAGAAATCTCCCCTGCAAAACACGGTTGTCGTCAGAAACACCGGAATACGTGAGAGTGGAATCTCTCTCAAGGGAATGAGACTCCGGTTTCTGTCACCTGGCAGGCCGGGATTAACCCTGGGTAATCAGCCGTGATGGCTACCAAGGTATTGTCCTTGCTTAGCTGATGGAACACCCCATCGATAAGCTCCACCGATATGTCCGGATCCTCTTCGGAGTCCGGATCGAGGGACCGTTCTGGGTCCTCGGGCTATGGAGGGCGGTTGTTTATATCCTTTACCACCTGTCGCAGTTCCTGCATTGAAGTCGTTAGACTACATATCTAACCGTGGGAGTATAAAACAAACGGGCAAGCGCAGTTGTTCACTTACCCAACTTGGAGGATCGTACATAGTAAATCTGGCCTACGGGTTGATGCGGAGGAATTCCTCCTTTTCTCCCTTGTACAAAGAGCATAAGATCTTTACTAAAGCGGCAGCTGAGGCCGGCCCCTTACGACCGTAACGGGTGGCGTCATCCTCCCCGTTGAAATCCCACATGGGGTGGCCTATATATTGAAGTGGCTGCACCCCCCGCATAATGCATGCGGCCATGACTCCAATCATGGTTAGTCCAGAATGAGCCAATAGTCTTATCCGGCCCATCAGGTAAAGGACGTCTCTGTCGCTTTCTCTCTGAGAGCTTCGTGGACGCCAGCTCAAGCGTTTCTTCAATGGAGCACTGTTGAACTCAGGGAGACCGACCCGGATAGGGTCCGGTAGCAGGACGTCATCTATGTAAAACCATTCCGAAGGCCAGTCCTCGGACGCCTTCTTTGGGGTTCCGGATAGGTATCTGGTCCCGGCGATGCGCCATACTTCGGCTCCGCCCACTTGGTATATAGACCCCTCTCGAGAATGGGGCACCAGGCAGAATAACCTCTTCCACAGCGCGAAATGAGCCTCAACGCCTAAAAATAGCTCGCAAAGGGCGACGAAACCCGCAATATGCAATACGGAGGCGGGCGGGAGATTGTGCAGCTGGAGGCCGTAGAACTCCAGAAGCCCACAGAGAAATGGATGAATTGGAAATCCCAGTCCCCTTATTAGATAGGGGACGAGGCACACCCACTCTCCTTTAGAAGGATTGGGGGTGCTCTCCGCTTGTTTTCCGCCATTGTAGGTGGCGAGACCGGCTCGGACCGGGACCATGTATGCCTGAGGGAGAAATCCCTTGGCCTGAAGCGACACTAACTCGCTATGCGGGATGGTGCAACTCTCCCAGTCCCCGGGTTTGGGAACGGAGGGGCGAGGGGAGGAGCTGCGACAGCTGGTCATGTTGGAATGGACCTTTGCTGGAAGCGCTCTGATGATAACTCGCGGAAAGGAGAAGATGTGGTTTGGACCTAAATCCCCATCCCGTTAAATAGGCGGCTTGTTTATACGGCTAGGGGTGTGGATGTAAAAACGCCCCGGCTTTTCGCATTCGTTTGACACGTGGAAGATGGCCATTATTGGGCATGAAAGCCGAGGAGCACTACATTACAAAAATCGGACATTATTCCTACATGTACACAAGATTTGGAGAAGAACCCGCCTTGCAATGCCGAACAATCTGCGCGCCGGATTCGTCGTCATTGAAGCCTGGTTCGAGGCTACTGAGGGAGTCCTGGATTAGGGGGTGTTCGGGTAGCCGGACTATACCTTCAGCCGGACTCCTGGACTATGAAGATACAAGATTGAAGACTTCGTACCGTGTCCGGATGGGACTTTCCTTGGCGTGGAAGGCAAGCTTGGCGATGCGGATATTCAAGATCTCCTACCATTGTAACCGACTTTATGTAACCCTAACCCTATCCGGTGTCTATATAAACCGGAGGGTTGTAGTCCGTAGGCAATCAACTCCATACACAACAATCGTACCATAGGCTAGCTTCTAGGGTTTAGCCTCCTTGATCTCGTGGTAGATCTACTCTTGTACTACCCATATCATCAATATTAATCAAGCAGGACGTAGGGTTTTACCTCCATCAAGAGGGCCCGAACCTGGGTAAAACATCGTGTTCCCTGCCTCCTGTTACCATCCGGCCTAGACGCACAGTTCGGGACCCCCTACCTGAGATCCGCCGGTTTTGACACCGACAGCGGGTATGCCTTGTCCCTTACTTAATAAGAGGGCTCAGATTTACAATTCATCTGTTTCTCCGGAGGCTCCTGGAGTTCTATGGCCTCCAGCTGCACAACCTCACGCCTGCCTCCATATTGCATGTCGTGGGCTTCATAGCCCTTTGCGAGCTGTTTTTGGGCTGCGAGGCTCATTTCGCGCTGTGGAAAAGGCTATTCTGCCTCGTGCCCCATTCTAAGAAGGGGTCAATATATCAAGTTGGCGGAGCCGAAGTGTGGCGCATCGCCGGGACCGAATATCTATCCGGAACCCCAAAGAAGGCATCCGAGGACTGGCCTTCGGAATGGTTTTATATAGAGGACGTCCCGCTATCGGATCCTGTCCGGATCATCCTCCCTGAGTTCGACAGTGCTCCCCTAAAGAAGTGTATAAGCTGGCGTCCATGGAGCCCTTAGAGGGAAAGTGACAGGGACGTTCTTTACCTGATGGGCCGGATAAGATTGTTAGCTCATTCCGGACTGACCATGACCGGGGTCATGGCCGCATGCATCATGCGAGGGGTGTAGCCGCTTCAGTATAGAGGCCGCCCCATGTGGGACTTCAACGGGGAGGACGACGCCACCCGCCACGACCGTAAGGGGCCAGATTCGGCGGCCGCTAAAATAAAGACCTTGTCCGCTTTGTACAAGGGAGAAGAGGAGGAATTTCTCCGCGTCAACCCACAGGGTGGATTTTCTATGTACAATCCCCCAAGTTGGGTAAGTGGACACTTTTACTTGCCCATCCGTTTTATATTCCCATTGTTAAATATTCAGTCTAACGACTTCAACGCAGGAACTGCGCCAGGCTGTTAAAGAAATAAACAGCCCTCCTCCACAACCCGAGGACCCGGGACGGTCCCTCGACCCGGCCTCTCAAGAGGATCCGGACTTATCTGTGGAGCTGATTGATGGGGTGTTTCATCAATTGAGCAAGGACAACGCCTTGGTGGCCATTACGGCCGATTACCCAGGGCTACTCCCAGCCTCACAGGTAACTGAGACCGAAGTCCCAGGACTTTGAAAAGGGATCTATCCTCACGTGTTTTCGATTGCCGTATGACAATCGTGTTTTGCAGGGGAGGTCCCTGAGACGGGAGGCCGAGCCTGCGGCGACTATCCAACGAGGGGCGGCAAGGCCCCGCGGGCTGAAAAGAAGTGCGGTCCGGATTGAGACGCCGGCGCAAAGGTATAGCGCGCCATCTTATTCCCAGGTGTTATTCCTTCGAGGCATATTAACGCTCGTGCTCTCTTCAGAACGAAGAGACCTCGCCGCACTATATCCGGAGAGGCTGCCAATCGCGCCTCCACCAGCCAGGCTCCAAAGCCTGGTCCGGAGGCGGAGGCGAACACGAGGCGCGCACCGGACACTCCTCCGACAGAGGATGCGGACAAGCTGTCTGCCACCAATTCCGAGGTGGAGAGTGCCATGAACCACAGGCTTCGCCGGACAGTTCTTCGCGACGCTTGTTTCTCCCAAGAGGCATTGGATGCCTTCAATTCGGGAGATGCGTACCTCTGTGCTGCTCAAAGTGGTCTAGCCAGAGCCACGGAGCAATATGTAAAAGACATATGGGTAAGAAAATTTTGGTAATTATATATATATATATATACCAGTAGCCCCCGAGACTTGAAACAGTTAGAATAACTGATTTAAGGATCATCTGTTATGTAGGTTCTTACAGAAAAGAATACCCTGCTGTCCCAGGAGCTGGAAGAGTGCAAAGCCCAACTTGAGGCCGCACTAGCCGCGACAGGGGAGCCCAAGGAGACCCCCTCTGGTAATATACGCTTCGAAAGATAAATATTTTGTGAAGTGCGGCGTGGGTGCAAATCTGACTAATGAAATTGCAAATGGCGCCGGATTAAATCCGGAAGAGCAACAACTCCGACGCCAGCTGAAAGCTGGTGAGAGCGTGCTGACAAAGGTGAGGCGGGAGAAGAACGATCTCCAAGATGCCAACACCAAGCTGGGCGTTGAACTGAAGGATGTTCGTGCCCAGCTGTTGGAATCCGTGAGGGAGAATCAGCGGCTTCGACGCGGCATATATAGTAAGTGCTTCAACGAACTTTGAAAAAAGAGTTCGGCGAGGAAGTTGACTAACAGAGGAATGTTTATAGGTATGCTAACAGGTCGTCCTGCAGAGGAAATGCCCGGTTCTACGGGTGACCTTCTTCCCGAGCTCTCACAACTGCATGAGCGAGTTCGGCAGGTGATGCAAACCATCGCCCAGGCCTTGTGGCCATCCGTCTCCATGCCCGAAGGCCTTGGAGAGCTTGTAGAGAAGCTGAAGGGAGCGCGGCGGCGCTTCCAAATGTGGAAGATGTCGGCCTGCTGTCAAGGCGCCAGGGAGGCCTGGGCCATGGTGAAGACGCGGTACACGAAGGCTGACCCAAACCACATGGCCGAGGTCAGACCCGTGGGGCCCGATGGGAAGGAGATCCCTGTGAGCTTAGTATACGTCCAAGTAGAATTAGCCGCAAAGTATTCCCAACAGGACTGTAAACTAGACAACATGTTAGATGGTATTGAAGAGGAATACAATCAGTCATATTGACTATGTAATTATAATTGACATGTGTAATGCCTTCTAGCCGGATTGTAGATCGTTTGTCATGGCCGACCTTTTTGCTTCAACCTTGGGACCTAACGGTCCGGAGTGTGTCCGAATACCCTCGCGGTTATATAAGAACCGAGGTATGCATGGCGACCAGGCGTAGGGGTCATTAGTGCTTGAACAGACAAGTGCCCAACTAGTTATGTTATATTACATGGTTAGTAAGAAACATCTTCCAGGGAGAATAGTTCCGTTAGGGGTTCCTTTCCCTGGGAGGCATGCCCTAAAGTGCATGTCCATTCTGCGAAAAGAGGCGGAGGAAAAACATCTGGGGGCGTATAGATAAAATAAAAAAGATCATCTTTAGTTCACCGACCGAATATTCCCTTAAGAACACTAGCTTTCGGCTTCACCCAGTCTGAGGTTCACATACGGCTGACCCGGCAGTAACAATCGCAGATGTGCTCCCTTTACCACCTAGCCAAACAATCGGGAACGTAGGGGTAAGCACAGGAGCCAGGCAACCTAGCTTGGCCAAAACTTAAGTCATATCGATGCATATCATGGAGAATAAAAGGTACATGCGGAAGTGTGATACATGTGTTGGGCATGAAGCCCGTATAAATAAGCTTCTCTTTAAAGAAGCCCCCAGGTTTAATGAGCGCGGATAGCGCGTCATTTTATGAGCCTTTAAAGGCTATAAGAGAGAGAGAGAGAGAGAGGAGAAGGAGAGAAATTTAAGACAGAAAGTATGTAAAAAATGGACAGAGGAAGGAGATGTACACAGAGTCCGGCGCTAGGCATAGAATCTTCGGAGACGGGCTGCGTTCCATGGGTTCGGCTCAAGTCGGTTATCCGATGCATCTCATAGGCGGTACGCTCCACCAGTCAGGACTTGGTCAATTATGAAGGGACCTTCCAACTTGGGCTTGAGTTTGTCCTTTTTCTTGTCTGGCAGGCGTAGAACTAATTCGCCAACGTTGTAATTTTTGGCCCGTACTTCTCTACTTTGGTATCTTTGAGCCTGCTGTTGATAGAATGCGGAACGGGCTTTTGCCACGTCTCGCTCTTCCTCCAAGGCGTCCAAACTGTCCTGCCGATCGAGCTCGGCTTCTCTTTCTTCGTACATGCGCACTTGAGGTGAGTCATGAATTATGTCGCAGGGCAAAACTGCCTTTGCACCGTACACCATGAAGAATGGTGTGTATCCGGTGGTGCGATTCGGCATGGTCCGCAGCCCCCAGAGTACGGAGTCAAGCTCCTCTACCCAGTGCGTATTAGATTCCTTAAGGGACCGCAGTAATCTGGGTTTGATGCCACTCATGATAAGACCATTTGCACGTTCGACCTGGTCGTTGGTTTGTGGGTGATAGACGGAAGCATAATCGAGCTTGATGCCCATGTTTTTGCACCAGAGTTTTACCTCATCGACCGTAAAGTTCGTGCCCTTATCAGTGATGATGCTGTGGGGGACGCCGTAACGGTGTACAACCCCGGATATAAAGTCTATCACTGGTCCGGATTCGGCCGTCTTAACAGGCTTGGCTTCTATCCATTTGGTGAACTTATCCACCATGACCAGTAAGTATTTTTTCTTGTGGGTTCCGCCTTTAAGGGGTCCAAACATGTCAAGCCCCTAGACCGCGAAGGGCCAAGTGATGGGGATAGTTTGGAGGGCGGTGGGTGGCATATGGCTTTGGTTTGCAAAAAGCTAGCAACCGACGCATCGTTGGACTAAGTCCTGGGCGTCTGCCCGGGCCGTCGGCCAATAAAAGCCTGTATGGAAGGCCTTGCTTACAAGGGACTGAGCTGCAGCGTGATGTCCGCCGAGTCCGGCATGAATTTCAGCCAGGAGGTTCTGCCCTTCCTCTTTGGAGATACACCTTTGAAGGACTCTGGTAGTGCTTTTCTTATAAAGCTCTCCCTCATGGACTTTATAGGCTTTAGATTGCCGCACTATGCAGCGTGCCTCATTTTGGTCCTCAGGGAGTTCCTGCCTGGTAAGGTAGGCGAGGAATGGTTCTGTCCACGGGGCGATGACGGCCATTATTACGTGGGCTGAAGGTGTTATTTCATTGGCAGAGCCTCCAATTATGCCAGAGTGTTTGGTGTCGGGCAGTGCGGTTGGGTCCGGGCTGTTATTGCCAGGTTCCCTTTCCCATACTACGGACGGCTTGAACAACCTTTCCAAGAAGATGTTGGGGGGGGGACTACATCGCGTTTTGCGCCGATGCGTGCCAGGACATCTGCCGCCTGATTATTTTCCCGGCCTATATGGTGAAATTCGAGCCCTTCAAACCGAGCTGACATTTTTAGGATGGCGTTGCGATAAGCTGCCATTTTTGGATCCTTGGCATCAAAGTCTCCATTTATTTGGGATATTGCAAGGTTCGAGTCCCCGCGCACCTCTAGGCGTTGAATGCCCATGGATACTGCCATCCGGAGACCATGTAAAAGGGCCTCATATTCGGCTGCATTGTTGGAGTGTGTGTACATTATCTGGAGTACATATTGAACTGTGTCTCCTGTGGGGGACGTCAAAACGACGCCAGCCCCTAGACTGGCCAACATTTTGGAGCCGTCGAAGTGCATGACCCAGTTTGAATATGTGCCGTACTCTTTAGGGAGTTCGGCCTCCGTCCATTCTGCGACGAAGTCGGCCAAAACTTGCGACTTGATAGCTCGCCGTGGCTTGTAAGTTATGTCGAACGGGAGGAGCTCAATGGCCCATTTTGCAATCAGGCTCGTCGCGTCGCGGTTTTTTATAACATCGTTAAGTGGCACTTCTGAGGCTACTATTATTGAACACTCTTGAAAGTAGTGTTGCAGCTTCCGAGATGCCATAAATACCGCGTATGCAATCTTTTGATAATGCGGGTACCGTGACTTGCACAGAGTAAGGACAGTGGACACATAATAGACCGGCTTTTGAAGGGGGAATTTGTGTCCGTCCGTTTCTCGTTCGACGACGAGCACTGCGCTTACGACCTGATGGGTTGCTGCAATGTATAATAGCATTGGTTCGTCAATGTTTGGCGCGGCCAGGACTAGGTTTGTTGCCAAAATGGCTTTTATTTCATTGAGTCCGGCCGTGGCTGCATCCGTCCACTCGAAGTGTTCAGTGCGCCGAAGGAGGCGGTAAAGGGGTAGGGCCTTTTCTCGTAAGCGGGAGATAAAGCGGCTTAGAGCCGCCACGCATCCGGTTAATTTTTGTATTTGTTTGAGGTCCTTCGGGATATCCAATTGTGACAGAGCTCGGATCTTGGCTGGATTTGCTTCAATTCCTCTACCGGATACAATGAAGTCGAAGAGCTTTCCGGCTGGAACGCCGAAAACGCATTTTTCCGGGTTGAGCTTGATGTCGTATGTTCGGAGGTTATCGAATGTTAGCCTCAAGTCATTTACTAGAGATTTGATATGTCTTGTTTTAACGACCACATCATCTACGTATGCCTCCACTGTTTTGCCGATCTGGTTTGCCAGACATGTCTGAATCATGCGCTGATATGTTGCGCCGGCGTTTTTGAGCCCGAAGGGCATTGTGTTGAAGCAGAATAGGCCGTATGGTGTGATGAATGCCGTTGCGGCTTGGTCTGACTCTGCCATCTTTATTTTATGGTAGCCGGAGTATGCGTCGAGGAAACACAACGAATCGTGTCCTGTGGTAGCGTCGATAATTTGATCGATGCGGGGCAGAGGGAAGGGATCCTTTGGGCAAGCCTTGTTAAGGTCTTTGAAATCAACGCACAGGCGCCATGATTTGTCCTTGTTTGGTACCATCACCAGGTTTGCTAGCCAGTCCGGATGTTTTATATCTTTGATGAATCCGGCCTCCAATAGCTTGGCTACTTCCTCTCCCATGGCCTGTCTCTTAGGTTCGGAAAAACGCCGAAGAGCCAGTTTGACTGGCTTGAATCCTTTTAGGATATTTAAGTTGTGTTCGGCCAGCCTGCGTGGGATTCCTGGCATGTCTAAAGGGTGCCAGGTGAAAATGTCCCAGTTCTCTTGTAGGAACTCTCGTAGTGCGGCGTCTACATCAGGGTTTAACTGTGCCCCGATGGAAGCTGTTTTATTGGGGTCCGTTGGATGGACCTGGAATTTGACTATTTTGTCCACCGGTTTAAAGGAGCTGGACTTGGATCTTTTATCGAGTATCACATCATCCCTATTCACCATGGAGTGCAGCGCAGTCAGTTCCTCAGCCGCTAGGGCTTCGGATAGCGCCTCGAGGGCCAGTGCGGCTGTCTTGTTTTCGGCGCAGAGTGCTATGTCCGGATCACTAACAAGAGTGATGATTCCGTTAGGCCCGGGCATCTTGAGCTTCATGTACCCGTAATGGGGTATTGCTTGGAAGAGTGTAAACGCTTCCTGCCCTAGCAGAGCGTGATATCCGCTACTGAACGGGGCCACCTGGAACGTGACCTCTTCAGACCTGTAATTATCCGGCGTGCCGAACACCACATCTAGTGTGATTTTTCCTGTACAACGTGCTTCCCGACTGGGGATTATTCCTCTAAAGGTTCTGCTGCTTCGCTCAATGCGGTTCCAGTCTATTTCCATTTTTTGAAGGGTTTCCTCATAAATGAGGTTCAATCTGTTGCCGCCATCCATGAGTACCTTGGTAAGACAAAAGCCATCGACTATTGGACTAAGGACCAATGCGGCTGGTGCTCGGGCTGTTCGGAATTTAGGTTCATCACTTGTGTTAAAAGTAATAGCCGTGTCACTCCATGGGTTTATTGTTGCTACTTGGTAGACTTCGGCAAGGCCGTGGAGTGTTCTTTTTCGCATATTATTTGATGTGAAAGTCTCGAAGACTGTTAATACCGTACTGGTTTCTCTGGGGTGGCTTTCTGTGGCTTCTGGAATTAGAAGATCTTCGCCAATTTTTGCCACCTGCTGGAGTATCCAACATGCTCTAAGGCTGTGAGTTGGTGTGGCGCCCTCTGCACTGTGAATTTTACAGGGTCCATCAAGCCATCCTTCCAGTACGGTTCCGTGCCCTATAGAGGGCTTTTGCTTTTTGGTATTGAACCCGGGTGTCTGACGATGATGCACCCTTTTATTTCGGACCGGGTTTGTATTCAAGGCCGGATTGTCCCAAAATTTTGTTTCGGTTTTCCAGGCGCTTTCCGTCGCATAGTACTTTCGTACTATGGATGCCAAGTCAGCGAAGCGTGTAATATCTCGGCGACTTATGGCGTTGAGGATTCCCTTGTCCATGCAATTATTGCAGAAGAATCAAATTGCGTCTTCCTCGCGGCAGTCCTTTATCCTGTTCATAACCAGGAGGAATCTGGCCCAGTAATGATGTACTGTTTCTTCAGGCTCTTGCCTAATTTGGGATAGATCGCTTATGTACGGGTGGGTGGGTGGAATCAAATCCGAAACCTCACCCAATCTGAGACCCAGGGGCCAAGGAGTTTCCGAACTCGGACGTTTGGATTCTTGGATGCTACCCAATGAATCTAGCCCGTCACCTGACTTTAAGTTCAGGTCTTGAGTGATGTCCTCCCCTCCACGAGTATCCGGCTTGGAGGGATCGGGAATCCGGACATAGCTAGTCCTTAAGATAGATGAAGTGTCGCCGCACTGTCCCTCTACCATGGCAACGTGATGGGTGACCTGGGGAGAGTTAATCTCTCTCAGATCGGGTTAAGGCCCAATCTGGTCGTAATCCGTAGCGTCTCCCAGGGCGGCGATGCGATCCCAGAGCTCGTTTAGGGAAGAGAGCTCCATTGGATCTAGCTGCTCGGCAAATTCCGAGCTGACGTGAAGATTGCTTTCGATGACCCGAGAGGTCATCGTCGGCGCAGCAGCCGAACAGGCGGTCATAAGGAAACTGCCTAGCCGGAGAGTTTGGCCGACAGCCAAAGCTCCCTTAGCAACGGTGTCGTCTTTAAAGACGGGATGAGGCATCCTTCCTGATGGTGACGACACAGAGGAACTCTCAATGAAAGCACCAATGTCGGTGTCAAAACCGGTGGATCTCGGGTAGGGGGTCCCAAACTGTGCGTCTAGGCTGGATGGTAACAGGAGGCAGGGGACACGATGTTTTACCCAGGTTCGGGCCCTCTTGATGGAGGTAAAACCCTACGTCCTGCTTGATTGATATTGATGATATGGGTAGTACAAGAGTAGGTCTACCACGAGATCAGAGAGGCTAAACCCTAGAAGCTAGCCTATGGTATGATTGTTGTTTTTACGGACTAAAACCCTCCGGTTTGTATAGACACCGGAGAGGGCTAGGGTTACATAGAGTCGGTTACACTGGTAGGAGATCTACATATCCGTATCGCTAAGCTTTCCTTCCACGCCAAGGAAAGTCCCTTCCGGACACGGGACGAAGTCTTCAATCTTGTATCTTCATAGTCCAGGAGTCCGGGCGAAGGTATAGTCCGGCTATCCGGACACCCCCTAATCCAGGACTCCCTTAGTCGTATACACCTCAACACGATTTAAATCGCTAGGGGCTCTATCTAGCCACGTATACTTTACAAACAAAAGAAGTCCGAACACTTTTATAGTATACTTTAGCGTCCCGAATATGGCATTATATGCATCGGCTCCGAATCATGTCTTTGGTCAACAGTTGGGTTGCCCGGATCCTGTGGTTGCCACCTTACATTCCGCTTGTTCGGCTAAGGTAGTAAAGGGAGAACTACTGCGATTGTGTTTCTGGTTCATCCGGTCAAACACCTCATTAGAGAAAGCCGAAAACTGACTGTCCTGATGCGGTGAGAGTTGGTCAGCCATTTGGCGACTTAATAAATCTCTAGTGATTTCTTCCGTATTACATGAAGGACTGGCCTTTTCCAGTCATGCTCTTAAGGCATCCAAGTTCGGATAGCCACACGCGCACTAGGGTCTATCTTACAGTCCCATTGTCAAACTCCTATAGCTAAGTGAGAGTAATAAAGCCGCATAGTCCGATTGCCTGGTTCGCCACACTGATGCCTCCATCACGGACAAATACGTTGGGTCAAGTATGGTTAGGTGCTAGCCCGAACACCCCCGTAGTATCTACGTGGGGGCTGAAGCCGACGACTAGCAAACTCTCAAGGATAAAAAACAGCCGCACAGGAGGAAAAACACTTTACGATAAACAACATGAATATATTACAGAGCCTTGATTTATACAACATCTGGGCAGTTCAGATACATTCACTCAAACATGATGTCCTTCGAGCACTGGTCGTCTATCAAGCGAGCACCCTCCAGGACGTCTTAAAAATAGCGCTTTGGCTTGTGGTGGTCCTTGCCTATGGGCGGACCCTCAACTGCCACGATGGTGGCTTTCATTTTCGCCCAGTGCATCTTGACACGGGCAAAGGCCAGCCGCGCACCTTCTATACATGACAACCGCTTGACCGCGTCAATTCGGGGCAGCGTGTCCACGAGTCGCCGCTCTAGGACAAATAGCTGCTTGGGACGGGTTTGGCTGGCCACAGCCAGACTATGACGTCCCTCATGGACAATCCGGACATCCTATGCAGCTCGGCCCACTGCGCCATTTGGTCATTCAACAGTGTTGGGCGCTCCTGCGCCGTGAACTATGACCAGAATAGCTTCTCCGTCCTGTGCCTCTCTTGGGCGCGAAGGAACTGCACGGTGTCGGCGGCACTCTTCGGAAGATCCTCAAAGGCGTTTGGAGCACTCCACAGTCGAGTGAGTAAGATAAACTTCTGAATGCCGAATTTACTCTGTAAGAGAAAGGGCTTACCAGCTGCTATCTGTCCAGCTTGCTTGATCTCCCCGTGCGCCGCTTGGGATTCGGCATGCGCCTCCTCGGCCTATTGAAGGGTCTTGACAAAATCGGTCGCCTGGGCTTTATTCTTCTCCTCTAGGGACTCGCACTTGATGGCGGCGTCCTTGAGAGCTTGCTCCACTTTGGTCACCCGCTCCTCTTATTGATGGCGGACGCCCTTGCCTGCTCCTTGGCCTGGGCACTACCTGTAATGATACACATAGCAGCGCATGAGCTTCGGCTTAGAATTTGTATATTAACACAGGCACGAATGAGATATTCTGAAACATACCTTGTGCTTCATCAAACCTCTTGTTGATGCGGACGAGATCTTCATTGGCCAGCCCCAGCTTACGCTTGAGCTCGGATACTTCGGCGGCCTGGGCGGTTGTCGCTGACAGTGAAGCCTGCTTCTCAAAATATAAAAGTACATTATCTCCTGCGAATACTATCGATCCTCTGTTCGCCCTTTTTCAAAAAGATGAACAGAGTCTCAGGGTCTACTATCTATATATAGGCACATTTTTCATATGAAAAGTGGTCAGGAATATTACATCCCATACCTCGAAGCCTATTAACGGGCTAGTGAAGGCTTCGTTCAGACCGCTCTTGGCGGAATGAACCTTTTTCAACCACCACACCCATCAGGGTGCGGTGCTCCTCTACGATAGAAGCACGTTGCAGTGCCTCCATCAGTGTGTTTGGCGCCTCCACATTAATGGAGGTCGCCGCTGGTGTTGGCACTCCGCCCTCCCTTGAAGGGGGTCGCTTATTCGGTTTCGGAGCCACTTCGGTTTCCGGAACGGTGTTCGGCTGGGGGCCAGATAGATCAAGGCCCCGCCATCAGTCTCCATGGGGATTTTTCCCCACGTGTTTTCGGCATCCAAGGCGTTACCCTCTGGCACCATTTCGACAGCCTCCTGTACTCCTCTGTGGCCCAGAGAGGCCCTTCGGGACAACACTTCGGTGTCGTCCGTGGCGATAGGCGGGGAGGCTCGCGGAGCCGACTCGCTCTCCATCATCCCCGAATCCAAAGAATTCCCCTCCGATGATTGTTGGGGGAGATCACGGGCCGGACTGCACCAAACGGTTTGTTAGATTACAATCATAAAGATTGGGCATATGAAAGGCAACCTCATATACTTATGATGCGGCGAGGGGCTTCGGCCTGGGGCGCCACTCAGGGATGGCTTCAGCGTCCGAATCCGAGCCATCCGGGAGGGATATTTTCCCCCTCTTGGGCGCCTCCGCCTCTGGGTCTACAGAGGCCGCCCTTTTCTTCTTCCTCCCCTTTAGGGGAGAATTGCTCTCTTCCTCCTCCTCCTCCTCTTCATCTTCATCTTCCTCATGGGAGGAGCGAGTTTCGGTCTCTCCGGACGCTACGTCTGAAGAACCTTTATGGTGAAGGCCACCTTTGGCCTCCTTGCTTTTCTTCTTGGCCTTCTTCTCCGGTGCCTGATAGGGTCCCGGGACCAGCTTCCTCATTAACAGAGGATCAGTTGGGTTTTCGGGGAGTGGAGCCGGACACCTGATCCGCTCCGCCTTCTTGGTCCAGCCCTGTTTAGAGGATGGAATTCTCAATGCACCCCCTTTCTTTGATTGATGAACTAAGTTATGTTCAGAAATTTAGTACTTACCGGGGAGGCCGGATGATTACAGTCGAGGCCAACGTCCTCGGATGTCTGCGGCCACAACTCTTGAGTCTTGAAGAGCATCTTCCAGATTGCTTTGTGCGTCATGCCGAAGAATCGCTACAGGGTCCGCGGCCCTTCCCGATTGAACTCCCACATGCGGAGAGACCGGCGTTGGCAAGGAAGGGTTCGGCGGATGAGCATCACCTGGATCACGTCAGTGAGGTTGGTGTCCTTCTCTATGTTACTTTTGATACACTTTTGCAGCTTCAACACCTCGTCAGATGATCCCTAGTCCGGACCCTTGTTGGTCCACGACGCAAACCGCAGTGGGGGTCCGGACCTGAAAGCAGGAGCGCTGCCCATTTGGTGCCACTGGGTTCAATGATGTAGAACCACTCCTACTGCCATGTCTTGATGGTCTCCACAAAGGCCCCTCTGGGCCAGGTGATGTTGGGGAGTTTCCTCACCATCGCGCCGCTGCAATCCGCGTGCTCTCCGTCGACCACCTTCGGCTTCACATTGAAAGCCTTGAGCCACAGGCCGAAGGGTGGGGGATATGGAGGAATGCCTCACACATGACGATGAATGCCGAGATGTGGAGGAAGGAGTTCGGGGCTAGATCGTGAAAATCTAGCCCGTAATAGAACATCAGATCACGAATGAATGGGTGGAGAGGAAATCCCAGTCCGCGGAGGAAATGAAGGATGAATACAACCCTCTCACTGGGCTCTGGAGTGGGAATGACTTTCTCTTTGGCAGGGAGCATGTGTTTGATTTCCGTTGTCAAGTACCTCGCCTCATGGAGCTCCTTGATGTCCTCCTCAGTGACGGAGGAGGCCATCCACTTGCCCTATGCGCCAGACCCAGAGATGGCTGGAGTGTTTGATGGGGTCGGAAAAGATTGAAACTTGGGCACGGGAGCTCGAGGGCGGATGGGCTGAGGAAGAAGGCGTGAGGTAAGAAGGTGGGTTCTTATCCTCTTATAAAGGCAGTGAATATCAAGCGCCAACCTCACGAGCCTTAAAACTCACCTATTCCCAAGGGGTCGTGCAAACGGCATAGTTGGATTACCCAAACCCGTATTGATAAGAATCCCGCAATAAGGGGGCATGATCTCAGCTTTAACAAAACGTGTCAATGAAGACCGCACCTCGAAACGCAAAGCTGGAGGCTAAAAGAACGGTTCGAAATAATAATAAGGTCAGAACATAACGTCTCGCCGAAAAAGCTGTCAGTAGACATGACTTATTTTGTTTAAGTATTTCACCCTTGTGGTTCAGGGTTGTAACTATTATACAGAGCCGGATATAGTTCTTTTGTTCAGCTGCTTTGGAGTATTCGGAAGAGGAACCCGCCTTGCAATGCCAAAGACAATCTGCGCATCGGACACATCGTCATTGAAGCCTGGTTCAGGGGCTACTGAGGGAGTCCTGGATTAGGGGGTCCTCGGGCATCCGGGCTATGTGACATGGGCCGGACTGATGGGCCGTGAAGATACAAGATAGAAGGCCTTCCCCCGTGTCCGGATGGGACTCTCCTTTGCATGGATGGAAAGCTTTGACGTTCAGATATGAAGTTTCCTTTCTTTGTAAACCGACTCTGTACAAACCTAGGACCCTCCGGTGTCTATATAAACCGGAGGGTTTAGTCCGTAGAGGCAATCATAATCATACAGGCTAGACGTCTAGGGTTTAGCCATTACGATCTCGAGGTAGATCAACTCTTGTAACCCCTATACTTATCAAAGTCAATCAAGAAGGAAGTAGGGTATTACCTCCATTAAGAGGGCCCGAACCTGGGTAAACATCGTGTCCCCTGACTCCTGTTACCTTCGATACTCAGACGCAGAGTTCAGGAACCCCTACCCGAGATCGGTCGGTTTTGACACCGACAGGCAGCTCTAGATCCTGCTGGCCCATGGAGGCAGGCCCCTCCCGAGGTTCCACCATCGTGCTTTGGGGGCCCCGCTCCGTCTTAGGGGAGCGCAAGGCGATCTCCTCTGTCTGCGCCAGGGCCACCACGGCCGTGGCGAGCGGTGGTGCCTCTGGGATCCCGGCTCTCTCTCCTTCCCCTTCTTCACCATGATCTCCATCCTGGTCACCAGGAGGGGAGCATTGTGGGCTCGGCATCAAGGGTGACAAACCAAAACAAGGTAAGATGCTTACTCGTCAGAGGCAATGTACGCCCTTTTCCTGGCCGGGGCCAGGGAACCCTCAATCTTCCTGGGCATCGACTTTGCCGCGTCTTGAGGATTGGCAGGGCGCACGACAGCTGGCCTCGATGCAGCATCGACTATTGGCATGGTGGAGGAGTCGCCTCGGAGAGGGGCTGCCACACTGCTCTTCTTCGGGGTCGTTTAGCCTGGCCTCCGCGGGGCCGGGGGAGTGGCCCCGGACCTCATAACAACCCCGGTGGAGCGTGGGGGTTCCATGATCGGGGGCTCAGTGATGTCGTCATCGTCGGTGAGGCCACGGAGAAGCTTTCCCTGAGATGAGGGAGCAATCTCTGCCACGTCGTGCATGGTCGCCTCCGAGTCATCCTCACCCTCTTCCCTGGTGTTGTCACTGGAAGACACCGGCACCGAGGAGTTGGGGAGCTCGGGCGGCATGAGCCCTAGCTCGTTGAAGATGGGCATAGTGGCGGCCAGCGGCGCCCTGTCGGTGCGACGGTATAGCAGGATGTAGGCCATTGAGAGGTTGCCCGGATCCCCCTTGAGCAGGGTGTTCATGGCCTTGTCCATCTCCTCGCCCGTCAAGCTCCCCGAGCACAGTCAGATGTCGTCCTATGCACCCTTGAACTCCCACATGGAGCATGTGTGCGCCTAGAGCGGGGCCAGGTGCTGCGTAAGGGACTCCTTGACAAGCATGGCCCCGGTCAGCGCCCTGACCTCCATGTCCACCCTCATCTTCCTCAGGACTGTCGCCGCCTGAGGGTCGGAGAGCTTCTCATGGGCCCACCAATCAAGCTTCTCCGGCAGCTCAGTTGACAAGTCCAGCCGAGCATGGAGGCCCCTGGCATCCATGAAGACCCACTTACGCCGGAAGTTCTCCACCTTCTTCCTGGCCCTCATGAGCGCGTTGCCCTTGTGGACCGTGGCAAAGGAGACACAGCCGGAACACTGGGTTGGATCGTGCATTCAGAGATAGAAGAAGTGGCGGAGGAGCGCAACGGAGGGCATCACACCCACGAACGCCTCATAGTAAAAGGAGAAGATGGACAGGAGAAGGATGGAGTTGGGCTGAAGATGCAGTGGTCAAGGATGGCGGTGAAGAGCTTGGAGAAAGGCGGGACGAGCCCCATGAAGACGTTGTGGAGGAAGAAAGGATAGGACGTCCCTGCCAGGGTCCTTCGCTCGGCGGAGCCAGTCAGGTGGACGGTCTCTTTCCACTCGTTGTCGTCGGTCATTGTCAGCGAGAGCACAGTGGCTAGGTGCTTCTTCTCGGTGATGGAGGATGTGCCGAGGGCCGGCGCAGGTGAGGAGGAGGAGTTTGCGGCCATAGTGGTAGGCTTCGCCTTCCTGGACGCCATCCACAGGTATGGTGAACTCTCATGGCAAAACTGGTTTAAGGGATGTTTGGAAGCACAAGTAGTATCTCTACTTGGTGCAAAGAATTTGGCTAGCATGAGAGGGAAAGGCAAACTCAACATATTGGAAGCTCCATGACAATATAACTTCTATTCGGATATAAGAAAACCTAACCCATTATGTTGTATTTCTTGTCCAGCATCAACTTTTTAGCATGTCATATTTTAATGAGTGCTCACAAATACAAAAGATGTCCAAGATATTATGTTTATATATGAAATCTCTCTTCCTTCAATATTCTTTCATGAATTATTCAAGTGACCAATGTTGAGTTTGCTAACTTTCAATAAATTTTACCACCTATACTTCTTATAAGTGAAGTCATTACTCCCCATGGGATAAGCATATGAAGGATATATAATTTCAGATCTACGATATTCAATTCATTTAACCATTTACTCATAGGATATAAGTGAAGCACGTTAGTAAATGACAAACTACTCCAAAAAGATATAAGTGAATAAAAATGAGTAGTCAAATAATTAACTAGCCATGGGAGGACTCTCTCTCATTAAAGATTTCAGATCCAATGATATTATTCAAAAGCAAGTAAAATGAAAACACGCTCCAAGCGAAGCACATATCATGTGACGAATAAAAATATAGCTTCGAGTAAGGTATACCGATGGTTTTGAAGACGGAAGAGGGGATGCCTTCCGGGGCATCCCCAAGCTTAGGCGCTTGAGTCTTCCTTGAATATTACCTTGGGGTGCCTTGGGCATCCCCAATATTAGGGTCTTTCCACTCCTTATTCTCCTTGTATCGATATCTCACCCAAAACATGAACACTTCAATCACACAAAACTTAACGGAACTTCGTAAGATGGGTTAGTATGAGAAAGACAAATCATTCACTTTGATACTATCAAGGCAAGATTCATTATTGTTCTCACACAATTCCTACTGTACCATATAATTACTACAATTTATATTGAGCAATATAAGCCATAGAAACTAGAAAACAAGCAAAGTATGCATCGAAAACAGAACCTATCAAAAACAGAACAGTCTGTAATGATATGAATAACAACCACACTTATATTATTCCAAAAAATCTGAAAAATGGGAAAACGTATAAAATTTGTATATCAATCATCTGTAAAAAATACAGAATTCTTCAACGCTCAAGTGATTTTAAACAATTCTATAACTAGGCGCATTTTTTTGTTTTTGCATAGAATCAAGTCAATTATCATCCACACTACCCCAAAGGCTTTACTTGGCACTTTATAGAAACAAAAACTATAAAACATGATTACTACAGTAACTTAATCATGTGGACACACAAAAACAGTGAGGATAAATGTTGGGTTGTCTCCCAACAAACGCTTTTCTTTAATGCCTTCAGCAAGGCACGATAATTTCAACGATGCTCACATAAAAGATAAGAATTGAAACATAATGGGAGCATCATGAAGAATATGACTATCACATTTAACTATAACACACTTCCTATGCATAGGGATTTTGTGAGCAAAAAACTTATGGGAACAAGAATCAACTAGCATAGGAAGGCAAAACAAGCATGACTTCAAAACTTTCAACACATAGAGAGCAAACTTGATATTATTGCAATTCCTACAAGCATATATTCCTCCCTCGTAATAATTTTCAGTAGCATCATGAATGAATTCAACAATACAACCATCACATAAAGCATTATTTTCATGATCCATAAGCATAGAAAATTTATTACTCTCCACATAAGCAAAATTCTTCTGATTCATAATAGTGGGAGCAAACTCAACAAAACAACTATCATGGGTTTGAAAATTAAAATCAAGATGAAAAGTTTCATGGTTATCATTACTCTCTATAGCATACATGTCATCACAATAATCATCATGGGTAGCAACTTTGTTCTCATCAAAATTAATTGAAACCTCTTCCAACATAGTGGAATCATTACTAAATAAAGTCATGACCTCTCCATATCAACTTTTATCATAATAAGTTTCAACATCCTCCAAAATAGTGGGGTCATTACCTAGAGTTGACACTCTTCCAAACCCACTTTAAATGATAATTTTATTCATACTCTAAAAGATATAAGTGAAGTTCATAGAGCATTCTACAAATAATATATATTTATCAATATCCAAGCTCAAAATATATAAGTGAAGCACACGAAGCATTCTATAAAGCCATACTCAAAAGATTTATGTGAAGCACATGAAGCATTCTATAAATCAATGAAGGACTATCTCATACTAGCATGGTGCATAAAGGAAAATAAAGGAAAAATAAACTCAAAAGACACATATCATTTGAACAAAACAAAAACCGAGGTATATTGATAATTGTTGAAGAAGAAAGATGCGATGACAACTGGGGCATCCCCAAGCTTAGATGCTTGAGTATCCTTGAAATATTTACTTGGGTTGCCTTGGGCATCCCCAAGCTTGCGCTCTTGCCTCTCATTATTCTTCTAATATCGGCAACTCCTCGTTCTTCGAACACTTCATCCACACAAAACTTAACAAAAAACTTGGTGAGATTCGTTAGTATAATAAGCAAATCACTACCTTTAGGTACAATTGTAAACTCATTCCAATTTCATATTAGCATTATATCTACTATATTCCAACTTCACCATGGTTCCTACCTCCCGATACTACCCATAGATTCATCAAAATAAGTGAACAACACATAGAAAACAGAATCCGTTAAGAACAAGACAGTTTGTAGCAATCCAGATCTTTCATATACTTCTGTAACTCTAAAAATTCTAAAAAAATAGGATAGTCTAAACAATTTGCAGGGCAGTAATGTGTAAGAGTTTCAAGATTTTATCATGCTCCAGTAAAAAATAAAAATTCAAACACTACAAAAAAAGTTTATGTTTTTCTGCTGCACACACAAAACAAGCAATTTAAACTTTCTAAAGCCAAACCTTGGCACATTATTTTTGTAATGCAATGGATATATACAAGGGGATAATTATTTTTGAGAAACTTCCATGACAAATTCTACATTGTTTCCATGAGCATGAACACAAGTGTTCAAGGTCGACCCTCACTTCTCCAATGCATAAGCTTCCAATCACTTCTCTTTTTGAAAAGCTTTTTAAGCATAAGAGGCAAGTAAATTTTTTTATATTTTCGTTTTTTAATTTTTTTTTGTTAGTTTCACCCACAACTAAACAAAAAAAGAAGAAAAAAACAAAAACTACTTAGTGAAGAAAGCAAACAAGCATATACGAAAATATCAACCCCACGCTATTGCTCCCCGGGAACGGTGCCAGAAAAGAGCTTGATAATCCTCAAGTGCAAGGAATCATCGTAGCACTTCCCAAAGGTAGAATTGATAAGTATGGAGTGTCGAACCCACAAGGAGCTAAAGGTAAGATCAATATTCTCCCAAGTCCTATCTGCCACTAATACGACTCTAGGTACACCAAACGTTTGCTTCCAACTAGAAACAAGAAATAAAACTATGTTGTGGGTATAAAGAGGATAACTTTGCATGGTATCGGAGAACTAAAATATAAAAGTAGGTGATGTTATCATAAAGTTAAAATATATTACTATATATTATAAATAGCGAGTGTGTAATAATGATGGGTCGGTGTGCGGAATTATCCTAGGCAATTGTTAACAAGATCGGTAATCATTATTGTAATTTCATACGAGGGAGAGGCATAAGCTAACATACTTTCTCTTCTTGGATCATATGCACTTATGATTGGAACTCTAGCAAGATCTGCAACTACTAAAGATCATTTAGGTAAAACCCAACCATAGCATTAAAGCATCAAGTCCCCTTTATCCCATATGAAACAACCCCCTTACTTGGGTTTAAGCTTCTGTCACTCTAGCAACCCACTGTAAGCGAATCATGAACGTATTACAACACCCTACAATAGGAATCCTTCACGTGTGCGCGGCACGGAAGGCACCATTGGGCAGCACCAAAATAAAACATACAACTCAAACCAATCTATATCATCAATCAACCCAAAGGACAAAGGAAAACTACTCAAAACATCATAGGATGGAAACACATCATTGGATCATAATATGTGGCATAAAGCACCATGTTCAAGTAAGGGATTACAACGGGGTGCGTTAGAGTGGACTGCGTAAAATAGATGAGGATGGTGATGATGATGGTGATGTTGATGTTGATGAAAACGATCACCGCGGCGATGGTTCCCATGATGGTACTCCAGTGCCACCACGAGAGAGGGGGAGCGGTTCTCCCCTTTGTGATTTCTCCACCTTGGCCTCCCCCTTAGATGGGGAAAGGTTCTCCCTTTGGTCCTTGGCCTCCATGTTGATAGTGACCCCTCCGGCTTCTTCCTCCATGCCCTCCGATGATGATGGCCCTGTTCGGCAGGGTGCTAGAGAGGGCCCAGATTGGTTTTTCATGGCTATAGAGGCTTACGACGATGGAACTCCTGATCTAGGTTTCTTTTCGGGGGTTTCTGTATTTATCAGAATTTTGGCGTTGGTTTCACATCAAGGGGGTCCACGACCCACAAGGTCAGAGCGCCCTCCCGGGGGGTAGGGCGCGCCCCCCGGCCTTGTGGAGGCCTTGTGGCTCTTCTGGCCCAACTCTTTTTCTTCGGGGGCTTCTTCTGGTCCATAAAAAATCATCGTCGCTTGATGGAGTGAACCTTGTGTCCAAGGCTTTGAAAGAAAAGGTATCCTCCAAACATCACAAGGTTCACTCCAGTGATCAATATTCTTTTCTAGAACAGACTCTTCCTGTGGAAGCATTGGAATCTTTTGTGATCAGTGTGAGATCTTTGCTAAGTCATTCTGGGTCATCTGAATCTTCTTCAGCATTTCCATCTGAGGAGGTATCAGCCACAGCCTTGAGAGCATGATTTTTGCGTTGATTGGAGCCATATAGATCTCTCTTCTCTTCTTCTTATTTCTCATGAGTGTCCAGTCTCACCATGATATCAGCAGAGTTGAGGGTTTTGAAATCATAACACTCGTGAATCATCAAGACAAGAGTGTCGAATGAACTGTCAAGAGATCAGAGCAGTTTCTTCACAACTTCATGGTCAGTGATTACATTGGCGCCGAGACCTTGAAGTTCAGTTGCTATGTCACTAAGACAGTCAAAGGTTTGCTGACAGCTTTCATTTCCAATGCACTTGAACTGATAGAAATTTGCTCGAAGAGTATCAATTCGAGCTTCCTTTTGTGTTGAAACTCTTCATTGATCTTCTTGAGTACATCCCACAAAATCGTTCACAGTTTCCCACTGGCAATATAGAAGAAATTGTGCCAGAGAGAGATGGCCACCAATTTCATCTTTGGCTTGAGCATCCATCTGTATGAGTTTCTTCTCCTCGTTGGTTGGGGCTTGAGGTATAGCAACGTTGAACCCAACTTGGAACCACATTCCAAATATCATCATCTATTGCTCGGAGATGGATCTTCATCTTCTCCTTCCAGAAGGGATAGTCTGTCCCATCGAAGATGGGAATCTTGAGATGTGATTTGTAGCTCACTGAAGATATACTTAAACTCCAAAGTCGTTAGATGTAGCGACCAGACCTCAAACAGTCTGATCTCTATGCTCCGGTGTCATCCCTGGATAAGTAATGCTGACACCACACAGTACTCGGAGGATTTATAGCAGAGTAGCAATCACACACTTATTACATCGAGTGTCTCAAAAGAGAACTATTACAATAAATATGGCTTAAGGCCATCTAATAACGATAACAGCGGAAGGCTTGGAAGAAAAGTGAGTCCATCAACTCCAACGGCATCACTGAGTATAGAACCACGACCAAAAAGCTCCTTAATCATCGTCTGAAAAGTCTGCAACATTAACATTGCAGCCCAAAAACGGGTCAGCACATGGAATATGCTGGCAAGGTAACACATAGAGAGTAATGGAATGAAACAGCTATACTATATGCATATTTGGCTGGTGGAAAGCTCTATGGTTACAGTTTTTGCGTAAAGCCAATTTTTCCCTACTTCAAAGGAATAAATTTAATTACTATCATGGTGGTTGTTAAACATTGAGAATGGTTGACAGCATTCTCAATCCCAATTAAAGTAACATCATTAAACCCAACAAAATTAACTTTAGAGTAACATGTTGAGATTCACATGAAAATCCAAGTACTAGATACTCAAGATGTCCATAACCGGGGACACGGCTAACCATGATTAGTTTGTTACACTTTGCAGAGGTTTGCGCACTTTTCCCCACAAGACTCGATCGCCTCCGTTTGGTTTCTCGACTACAGTGTGTTTGAGAAGACAGATGACCGAGACATAGTCTTTCAGAAGCGCTAGACCTTACGATCGGGTAGACCGTACCACCTACATCCCCTACATCTGCTAGTCTACCACTGTAAGAGTTCGCACAACTTAGTCAAATATGCCAGAGCCCATAATGGCTTGTGGCTGCACACGGAAGTTTCTAGTATGAATAATCTCATGATCCCTTTGAGCCTGGGTGGCGGTCCAAAAGAAAAACAGGCAAGTCCTGGAAACCCCAGGTGCCTCAATCCACCCAGATGTGTGTTAGGTTGCCACCTTAGATAAACCATTAATTAACAATCTCACATCTGTCATGGATATCACTCACCCAATCCACGTCTACTAGCATAGCATGGCATAATAAGAAAACGTAGAAGTAACTCCCAAAGGTTTGACAATAAACAGGTAATAGGTACTACCTCATCTACTTCCCATCCCACAATTTAATTAGATCCTAATCATGCAACGTGTGAGGATTGATCTAATGCAATAAAACTGGGTTGTAGAAAAGGTATGATCAAAGTGTTACTTGCCTTGCTGATGATCCGCGAAACCTAGAGATTCAACGTAACAGGCGGCGCACTCCAGGTATTCTATCGCAGACAAACAAACAAGCCTACAATAAGTACTCATCTAATGCACAGGTAAAACTCAAATAGAAGATCTAACCAGAAAGTTCAACTTAAGAACCCTGGTTGGCAAAAAGAATCAAATCGAACGAAGCAAAAGAAATCAAACGGCGAAAGAAAACACCTTCGTTCTAGTAATCTGATCTAAGTCAAATTTTACAGTAGCAAAAACATGTTTAAGTTGATTAATCGGAAAGAGGGTTTCGAAGTGAAACTCCAAGCGCTTGAATCGCCTGATTCCGATAAACGAGCGAAAAGTTATACTAAAACGAAAATCGGATCAGAAATCGCGATCAAAAAATAACCGCGAAAAATCCGACGAAAAAGAAAAACGACGAATAGATTTTTTTTAAACAGCATAGAAAACGAGGCGGCGGCGAACCTCGGGCGGCGCGCAACTCCGGCGGCGGCGGCAGCGGCCGCTGGGGCTAGGGTTAGGGCGGCGGGGTGGGCTGGCTCGGCTCGGGCCTCGGGCGCGCCTTATAAAGGCCCCGGCCAGGGAGTCCTGGCCGAGTACGGCCCAAAGTCGGTTCCGCGTTTTTTTTTAAATAATTCCGCTCGGAAGAAAAATAAAAAGAAATACTAAACGGACTCCAAAAATCACGAAATAAATTTTCCTGGGTTTCTAAAATCAAGCCCGATAAAGTGAACATTTATCTGGGCCCAAACTACAACTTTGAAAAACGCGCATTATTCCTAAATTCAAATAAAAATACCGAAAAACTCCAAAATAAAACTTATTTGATTTTTATTAAATCCTCAATATTTCTATATTTTAGGAAAGTCATTTTATTCCCGCTTTCATATTTTTGTAATAGAAATAATTGATGATAAAATAAATAAAATCAAATGATCCTGTTTACATAATTTGAGAAAACTCAAATATGTAAATAACGAAATCCCCAACTCTCTCCGTGGGTCCTTGAGTTGCTTAGGATTTTCTAGGATCAAAACCAAAAGAAAAATAAAATATGATATGCATGATGATCTAATGTATAACATTCCAAATTGAAAATTTGGGATGTTACAAACCTACCCCCCTTAAGATGAATCTCGCCCTCGAGATTCGGGTTGGCTAGAAAATAGGTGAGGGTGGTCCTTGAGAAAATCTTCCTCTCGCTCCCAGGTGGCTTCATCCTCCGTGTGGTGGCTCCACTGAACTTTGCAAAACTTGATAACCTTGCTGCGAGTAACTCGGCTGGCAAACTCAAGAATCTTGACTGGTTTCTCCTCATAGGTCAAATTGTTATCCAATTGAATTGCTTCCAATGGCACTGTGTCTCTCAAAGGTATGTCAGCCATCTCCGCATGACACTTTTTCAACTGAGAAACATGGAACACATCATGAACTCCTGTCAATCCTTCTGGCAATTCCAACTTGTAGGCCACTTCTCCCATACGCTCCAAAACTCGATATGGTCCTACAAATCGTGGCGCTAACTTCCCCTTATCTCCAAAGCGCTTAATCCCTCGAAGTGGGGATACTCGAAGATAAGCTCTATCTCCGATTTCATAAACTGTCTCCTTGCGTTTAGAATCTGCGTAGCTCTTCTGCCTGGACTGGGCTACCTTGAGCCTATCGCGAATCAACTTCACCTTCTGTTTAGACTCCTTAATCAGATCTGGTCCAAACAACTGGCGGTCTCCAACTTCGTCCCATGACAACGGTGTCCTACACCTCCTTCCATACAAAGCTTCGAAAGGTGCCATCTTCAAACTGGTCTGATAGCTATTATTGTAAGAAAACTCTGCATATGGCAAATTATCGTCCCAACTAGATCCATAATCTAGCGCACAAGCTCTCAGCATATCCTCCAAAATCTGATTGACTCTCTCGGTCTGTCCATCTGTCTGCGGATGAAAAGCTGTACTAAATTCTAACCTAGTACCCAAAGTCTCATGCAACTGCTTCCAGAACTTTGAGGTAAACTGGGTTCCTCTATCTGATACGATGCTCCTTGGAACTCCATGCAAACATACGATCCTGGTCATGTATATCTTTGCCAACTTAGCACTGGTGTAAGTGGTCGTTACTGGGATAAAATGTGCTACCCTCGTCAATCGATCGACTACAACCCAAATCGAGTCATAGCCTGAACGAGTCCTTGGTAATCCCGTGATAAAATCCATGCCTAGCTTATCCCACTTCCATTCGGGTATCGGCAATGGTTGCAACAATCCGGCTGGCTTCTGATGCTCTGCCTTTACTCTCTGACATACGTCACAAACTGCTACATACTCCGCAATATCCTTCTTCATTCCGGTCCACCAGAAAATATCCTTCAAATCCAAATACATCTTGGTATTTCCTGGGTGAATCGAATACGGTGAATCATGTGCCTCTTGCAGAATCAACTTTCTGATCTCCGGGTCATTGGGTACATAAACACGGTCTTCAAACCATAGGGTGTCGTGCTCATCCTCGCGAAATCCTTTAGCTTTTCCTTTGCTCAGTTTCTCCTTTATAGCGACAATCTCTTTGTCAGTTTTCTGAGCTTCCCTGATTCTGTCCATCAAAGTTGACTGAATTTCCAACGTTGCTACATAGCCTCTCGGAACTATTTCCAAACATAGTTCACGAAGATTTTCTGCTAACTCCTTGGGTATTTCTCCCGTCATTAACGTATTGACATGGCTCTTGCGGCTTAATGCGTCAGCTACTACATTAGCCTTCCCGGGATGATAATGCAATTTCATATCATAATCTTTGATAAGCTCCAACCATCTCCTTTGTCTGAGATTCAACTCCTTCTGTGTGAAAATGTACTTCAAACTCTTGTGATCCATGTACACCTCACAATGATTTCCAATGAGGAAATGTCTCCATGTCTTCAATGCATGCACTACGGCTGCTAACTCCAAATCATGTGTAGCGTAATTCAATTCATGAGGCTTCAGTTGTCTTGAAGCATATGAAACAACTCTCCCTTCCTGCATAAGCACTGCCCCAAGTCCTCGACGTGAAGCGTCGCAATACACCCCATAATCCTTGGTTTGATCTGGCAAAATCAACACTGGTGAGGTAACCAAGCGTTTCTTCAACTCCTGGAAACTAGCCTCACACTCCTCAGTCCATTTTAACTTAGTATCCTTCTTCAGTAACTCCGTCATAGGCTTTGCAATCTTTGAGAAATTCTCAATAAATCTCCGGTAGTATCCTGCGAGTCCCAGAAAACTCCGGATCTCTCCAACTGTTGTTGGTGCTTTCCACTTGGTCATGGTTTCAACTTTAGCGGGATCTACTGCTATACCTTCTCCAGATATAACGTGTCCGAGGAATCCTACTTCCTTCAACCAAAACTCACATTTGCTGAACTTGGCATATAACTGATGTTCTCTGAGCTTTCCAAGTACCAAACGCAAATGCTCCTTATGCTCCTCTTCATTCTTCGAATAAACCAGGATATCATCAATGAAAACCACGACGAACTTATCCAAAAACTCCATAAACACTTTGTTCATCATGTTCATAAAATAGGCAGGTGCGTTAGTCAGTCCAAATGACATAACGGTATACTCATATAGTCCATATCTTGTGGTGAATGCTGTCTTAGGTATATCCTGTTCTCGAATCTTCAACTGGTGGTATCCTGATCGCAAATCGATCTTGGAAAACACTTTAGCTCCTTGCAACCGATCAAACGGATCATTGATCATTGGTAGTGGGTACTTGTTCTTGATCATTACTTCGTTTAATCCTCGATAATCAACAACCATTCTTAACGATCAATCCTTCTTCTCCACTAGAAGTACTGGCGATCCCCAAGGCGAAGAACTTGGGCGAATATATCCCTTATCCAGTAACTCCTTAATATGCTTCTTAATTTCCACCAAATCCTTTGCTGGCATCCTATATGGTCTCTTTGATATTGGCCCAGTGCCTGGCAATAGCTCAATCAAAAACTCAATGTCTCTATCTGGTGGCATGCCTGGCAACTCTTCGGGAAATACATCAGGAAAATCCTTTACCACTAGTACTTCCTCCCGCACAACTCCTGTTAGGCAATTTACTTGTGTCCTCTTTAGTACATGTCGGGATACATACTTGATCCTTCTCCCTTCTGGTGTGGTAAGCAAAATTGACTTACTAGCACACTCAATATTCCCTTCATACTTTGATAACCAATCCATGCCTAATATCACATCCAATCCTTGAGATTCCAATACTATTAGGTCTGAGGGAAAAACATAGTTACCAATCCTTAATGGTAACCGATCACACCATAGACTAGCCACATATTCTGCTCCTGGCGAGGTTACTAACATCGGTGACCTAAGGGCTTGGGTTGGTAGGTTATACTTATCCACAAATCCCCTTGATATGTATGAATGCGATGCACCAGTATCAAAAACAACGAGTGCAGTAAATGACTTAACCAAAAACTTACCTATTACTGCATCGGGCTGAGCTTCAACCTCCTCCACATTAACGTGGTTCACCTGTCCCCTGTTGAAAGGGTTCGGCTTCTTTCCAGAGTTTCCATTGTCATTTTGGCCTTCAGGACATTCATTTGCATAATGTCCTGGCTTCGAACACTTATAGCAAGTGACATGGCTCAAGTCCTTCTTGGCTGGGGTTGATGGGGTGTTGCGGTTCTGTCCATTGCTTCCTCCATTCCCATTACCATTCTTGGTGCCATTGTGATTGTGCGAGCTACCTACTCCATGGGTATGCTTAAAATGTCCTCCCGGCCTAGGGGTAAAACGTGGCTTCTGCTGAGCTCCTGAATTATACTTTCCTTGTCCATACTTCCTCTTGCGGTTCTCAATTTGCTGCTGCTTCCCTTTAATCATAAGAGCACGGTCTACCAACTCCTGGTAGTTGTTGAAGGTGGCTACCATCAACTGCATACTCAACTCATCATTCAGTCCTTCCAGAAACTTCTCCTGCTTAGCTGCATCCGTAGCAACGTCATCTGGGGCATAACGTGCTAGCTTACTAAACTCCTCCACATAATGGCCAACTGTCCGTCCTCCTTGGCGCAAGTTACGAAACTCACGCTTCTTCATGGCCATTGCTCCTACTGAAACATGGGCATTACGAAAAGCCTGCTGAAACTGGTCCCATGTGACAGTGTCGACTGGGAAGGTGGCTGTGAAATTCTCCCACCAGGATGCTGCGGGTCCTTCTAACTGATGTGCGGCAAACTTAACCTTCTCCACATCTGTGCATCCTGCTGTGGTCAACTCCCTAGCTATCTTGCGGAGCCAATCATCTGCTACTATCGGCTCGGTGCTACTGGAAAACACCGGCGGATTTAGCCTAAGAAAACAGGCTAAGTGGTCAACAGGTGGTGGTGGTGGTGGTGGGGTGTTGTTGTTGTTATTGTTCCCCTGATTCTGATTCTGAACTAGCAACTGCATCAAGGTGTTCTGCTGCTGGATCAACTGGGTGAGCTCTGGCGGGAAGGCAAATCCGGGGTCACGTCTCGGAGGCATCTGAGGGTTTTAGAAAAGATGAGATATAAGAATAGAGGAGGTCTAAAGGGAAAACACTACCCATATGCACATGAGGCAAAAACAAACAATTCACTTCAATCAATCAAACAAGGACATACAATCGATCTAACTATCGCAAAAGCTGCGATTGATCTATCCTTCCTGGTGCTAATCATCTCCCAGTGTTCATCTCGGCGCCCACAAATCTGATAGATAGTATCCTTGAGATCCCTGTGGTAGACTTCTCCAATGCGTCCCATGGCGATGTGAGCTGCCATACTCTTTCACAGACTCCAAGTTGGTGCATCAAAAGAAAACTCTATTGGCTCAGTGACTGGCATGAACGTCCTTCCTGGAACTTGAACTTGAATCATCCAGCGCTCTTCTTCAGGTAAGGTGGCGTTGTAGGTTCCCGTGAAGCTTGGTACTCCTATGTTCAGGTATCTAGTGACTTCCTTCAAGTGGCGTCCAAAGGGTGTATCTTCATCTGGTTGGGTGAACTTGTTCCTTGCATCCGCCATCCTAAAGAGTAGAAAAGATGAGAAGTCATAAGAGAAGAGAGTGAGTAGTGATCTAGGTCTTTAGCTTAGTGGTCGTGTCCTACAGTCAGCGTGTGCTCTGATACCATCTCTGTAGCGACCAGACCTCAAACAGTCTGATCTCTGTGCTCTGGTGTCATCCCTGGATCAGTAATACTGACACCACACAGTACTCGGAGGATTTATAGCAGAGTAGCAATCACACACTTATTACATCGAGTGTCTCAAAAGAGAACTATTACAATAAATATGGCTTAAGGCCATCTAATAACGATAACAGCGGAAGGCTTGGAAGAAAAGTGAGTCCATCAACTCCAACGGCATCACTGAGTATAGAACCACGACCTAAAAACTCCTTAATCGTCGTCTGAAAAGACTGCAACATTAACGTTGCAGCCCAAAAACGGGTCAGCACATGGAATATGCTGGCAAGGTAACACATAGAGAGTAATGGAATGAAACAGCTATACTATATGCATATTTGGCTGGTGGAAAGCTCTATGGTTACAGTTTTTGCGTAAAGCCAATTTTTCCCTACTTCAAAGGAATAAATTTAATTACTATCATGGTGGTTGTTAAACATTGAGAATGGTTGACAGCATTCTCAATCCCAATTAAAGTAACATCATTAAACCCAACAAAATTAACTTTAGAGTAACATGTTGAGATTCACATGAAAATCCAAGTACTAGATACTCAAGATGTCCATAACCGGGGACACGGCTAACCACGATTAGTTTGTTACACTCTGCAGAGGTTTGCGCACTTTTCCCCACAAGACTCGACCGCCTCCGTTTGGTTTCTCGCACTACAGGGTGTTTGAGAAGACGGATGACCGAGACATAGTCTTTCAGAAGCGCTAGCACCTTACGATCGGGTAGACCGTACCACCTACATCCCCTACATCTGCTAGTCTACCACTGTAAGAGTTCGCACAACTTAGTCAACTATGCCAGAGCCCATAATGGCTTGTGGCTGCACACGGAAGTTTCTAGTATGAATAATCTCATGATCCCTTTGAGCCTGGGTGGCGGTCCAAACGAAAAACAGGCAAGTCCTGGAAACCCCAGGTGCCTCAATCCACCCAGATGTGTGTTAGGTTGCCACCTTAGATAAACCATTAATTAACAATCTCACATCTGTCATGGATATCACTCACCCAATCCACGTCTACTAGCATAGCATGGCATAATAAGCAAACGTAGAAGTAACTCCCAAAGGTTTGACAATAAACAGGTAATAGGTACTACCTCATCTACTTCCCATCCCACAATTTAATTAGATCCTAATAATGCAACGTGTGAGGATTGATCTAATGCAATAAAACTGGGTTGTAGAAAAGGTATGATCAAAGTGTTACTTTCCTTGCTGATGATCTGCGAAACCTAGAGATTCAACGTAACAGGCGGCGCACTCCGGGTATTCTATCGCAGACAAACAAACAAGCCTACAATAAGTACTCATCTAATGCACAGGTAAAACTCAAATAGAATATCTAACCAGAAAGTTCAACTTAAGAACCCTGGTTGGCAAAAAGAATCAAATCGAACGAAGCAAAAGAAATCAAACGGCGAAAGAAAACAACTTCGTTCTAGTAATCTGGATCTAAGTCAAATTTTTACAGTAGCAAAAACATGTTTAAGTTGATTAGTCGGAAAGAGGGTTTCGAAGCGAAACTCCAGGCGCTTGAATCGCCTGATTCCGATAAACGAGCGAAAAGTTATACTAAAACGAAAATCGGATCAGAAATCGCGATCAGAAAATAACCGCGAAAAATCCGACGAAAAAGAAAAACGACGAATAGATTTTTTTTTAAACAGCACGGAAAACGAGTCGGCGGCGAACCTCGGGCGGCGCGCAACTCCGGCGGCAGCGAACCTCGGGCGGCGCGCAACTCCGGCGGTGGCGGCAGCGGCCGCTGGGGCTAGGGTTAGGGCGGCGGGGTGGGCTGGCTCGGCTCGGGCCTCGGGCGCGCCTTATAAAGGCCCCGGCCAGGGAGTCCTGGCCGAGTACGGCCCAAAGTCGGTTCTGCGTTTTTTTAAATAATTCCGCTCGGAAGAAAAATAAAAAGAAATACTAAACAGACTCCAAAAATCACGAAATAAATTTTCCCGGGTTTCTAAAATCAAGCCCGATAAAGTGAACATTTATCTGGGCCCAAACTACAACTTTGAAAAACGCACATTTTTCCTAAATTCAAATAAAAATACCGAAAAACTCCGAAATAAAACTTATTTGATTTTTTATTAAATCCTCAATATTTCTATATTTTGGGAAAGTCATTTTATTCCCGCTCTCATATTTTTGTAATAGAAATAATTGATGATAAAATAAATAAAATCAAATGATCCTGTTTACATAATTTGAGAAAACTCAAATATGTAAATAACGAAATCCCCAACTCTCTCCGTGGGTCCTTGAGTTGCTTAGGATTTTCTAGGATCAAAACCAAAAGAAAATAAAATATGATATGCATGATGATATAATGTATAACATTCCAAATTGAAAATTTGGGATGTTACATTAGACTACAATGAGCAGAGTCAAGGAGTACCTTGCTTTGATACCAATTCTAGGAATGAAGTATGTCTACCAGAGGGGGGTGAATGGTAGTTTTAAATTTTCTTCAGAAAACTTAAATCTATCAAAACCCAGCAGCGTAAAGAATGAAAACAGACTATAGTGAACTAAAATAGAATATCGAAAGGAAACTAAGACATGCATTGATACAGATCATATGAATGAAAATGCATCAAAGGGAAACATGGGTGACAGAGATAACCGAAGATGCTCGATGAAGACACGGAATTTGTTTGACTAGTTCGTCCTTCTACACAAGGACTACGTCTGATTGGAGGGGCTGTGACTTAAAATAGAACATAAACTCTCTTCACCCTATTCTCCTCAATAATCGATTCATCAACCTATGCCAACTCCTCGTGGTAGATACTTGAAGGCGATCTCCGAACCTTTATAGACATCTTCTTCGAGAACCACAATCACTCTTGGTCTATGAAGAAATTGATACCTAAATGTCTAGAGAGTTTGCAACTCCTAAGAGTAATAGGCGGAGCGTACTAAACTTAGATTCCAGTGATGCTTAATAATTCTTCGGCCCTATGGTTTTTCTCTTGGTGGATTTCAAACTCAAATCATTCAGAGTGGGGATTGCTCACCAATCTTTTCAAAATCAAACAGAGCAGCCACCGGACGAAGCCGTCGCGGGGTGGCTATTTGTTGCTGCGGCCTTCCCAGATGGGAAATGACCATTTTGGACATGAGGTCCAGCCAATGGCCAACCGACGTGTTTGCAACGCTCGGATTATGGAGCAACGGTAACATTAATTGAGGAATAAGCAATGCTAACTCCTCAGTCCGAATCAAATCTCTCGCAGCAAAGAAGATCACCATCTCTTGCTGGCAATTATTTGCTCGGAGCACAAAGAGATTTCTCTCACAACTTTCATAGGATTTGGGTTTAGCATCAGAGAACCAAAGCTTCGAATGCTACACCCCTCTTAATAGTATGGTGGTCCTATGACTCATTGAAAGAAGAAGAATAATGAAACAAATGCTACGTGTTCATTTTGTCTTCATTGTTTCTAGAACGCAGTAATATGTTTCGAACAGATACCGAACCAATTGCTTGAACTTCAAAAAAATAGGGGTCACTTTTGTTAGCTTTATCTTCGGTGATAACCTTGCTGCAGCGGAGGGAGATTATCTTCGTCGTTTGTATCAAACTCCTCAATACTTCAGGGACCTGTTACTCTATGTGCAGTAGCAAACACATAAGTCCCATGTTGTTTATGTTAACAAATTCTAAAACATAATTAAGGGGCCTATCATTGCACCAACAATTCATTTTGATGTCGCTTGAACTACGTTGGTATTTCCCCAAAGAGGAAGGGATGATGCAGCACAACTACGTTAGGTATTTGACTTAGTTATGAAACCAAGGTATCAATCCAGTAGGAGAACCAAGCATCACTATGTAAATGGTACCTGCACACAAAGAACAAATACTTGCAACCTGATGCATAAGAGGGGTTGTCAATCCCTCCACGGTAAAAAGATAGATTGATTTGTGGTAGATTGGATAAATAGCTCTCGATAAAATGTGAAATAAAATAAGTAATAAAAAAGTGCAGCAAGGTATTTTTGGGTTTTTGGAATAATAGATCTGAAAACAAAAGAGGCAAATAAAAGATCTGAATGCAAATATGATAAAGAATAGACTCGGGGGCCGTGGATTTCACTAGTGGCTTCTCTCAAGAAATAGCACATGGTGGGTAAACAAATTACTATTGGCCAATTGATAGAAGATCAAATAATTATGATGATTTCCAAGGCAATGATCAATATAGAGGCATCACCTTCAAGATTAGTAGACCGCCTCCTGCCTGCATCTACTACTATTACACCACACATCGACCGCTATCCAGCATGCATCTAGTGTACTAAGTTCATGGAGAAACGAAATAATGCAATAAGAACGATGATATGATGTAGACGAGATCAATTCATGTAGGAATAGCCCCCATCTTGTTATCCTTAATAGCAATGATACATGTGTGTCTTGATGCCCCTTCTGTCACCAGGAAAGAACACTGCACGGTCGAACCCATCACAAATCACCTCTTCCCATGGCAAGAAAAATCGATCTAGTTGGCCTAACTAAACCAAAGATTTGAAGAAGAAATACGAGGCTATAAATAATCATGCATATAAGAGATCAAAAGAAGAATCAAATAATATTCATGGATATAGATTTGATCATAAACTCAAAGTTCATCGGATCCCAACAAACACACCGCAAAAAGAGTTACATCAAATAGATCTCCAAGAGACCATTGTATTGAGAATCAAAAGAGAGAGAGGGGGGGAGAGAGAGACATCTAGCTACTGCCTACGGACCCGTAGGTCTATGATGAACTACTCACACATCGTCGGAGAGGCACCAATGAGGATGATGAACCCCTCCATGATGGTGTTTAGATTGGATCTTGTGGTTCTGGAACTTGTGGCGGCTGGAATTATGTTTCGTAGACACCCCTAGAGTTTATAGAATATTTGGGGATTTATAGGGTGAAGAGGCGGTGTGGGAAGCCACCGAGGTGGGCATAACCCACCTAGGCGTGCCTGGGCCTCCTGGCGCGTCCTGGTGGGTTGTGCTCCCCTTGGGGCCCCCTATGGTACTTTTGTGGCCCATCAGGTGTCTTCTGGCCTAGAAAAATTCTCCAAATTTTTTTGCTGCATTTGGACTCCATTTGGTATTGATTTTCTATGAAGTAAAAACAAGCAAAAAAAACCAGCAACTGTGACTGGCCACTATGCCAATAGGTTAATCCCAAAAAATGATATAAAGTTGCTATAAAATGATTGTAAAACATCCAAGAATGATAATATAACAACATGTAACAAGCAAACATTATAGATACGTTCGAGACGTATCAGTGCCCTGGTGCCTCGTCGGCACCTGGGTGGCCCCCTATGGTATTTTTTGCTTCTATTATTTTTATTTATTCCAAAATAATTCTCCATGAAATTTCAGCTCATTTGGAGATGTGCAAAATAGGTATCTCTGACATAGCTTTTTCAGTTCCAGAATTCCAGTTGCTGGCAATCTCCCTCTTCATGTATATCGTGCAATTTAAGAGAGAAAAGGCATTATAATGGTACTACAAAGTATTATATTGGTCAAGAACATTATAAATAACATTAGGAAAACATGATGCAAAATGGACGTATCATGCATCAGTTGGAGCTGAGACTATGGCTCTGGTGTCGGTGATGGGCACGGCTGCTGACCTAGGCATCATCTGAAATTGAGTAGTAGTGCAAAGACCTGTGCCTTGGTGCTCATCATCACTGCTAGAGTGTAGTCTTGCCTCATGCACTACCTTCTTCAAACTCTCTACTGTGGTTTGCACCTCAGTGACCTTAACATCCAGGTCATGGAACTTGGTCTCTATGATCCTCTTGAAGCTCTCTTGGTTTTTCACGAGGTTGGCAAGACTCCGCTCAATCCTACGAAGCATGGAGAAGATATAGAATCTGATCAGCCTTCGTCTTCAGAACTGGAACTATGGAGGAGCTAGGGCCACTACCGCAGGATGCTTCTCACACAACACTACGATCAGAGACCCTTTGACGAAACTATGTGTGATGCATTAATCACAAACAGGGATGTAAAAAACCGTCAAAAAAGATGCAAAATGTTTGTGATGGCAGAGACATCAAACACGGTTCAGATTTTAGTGATGTGTGCAATGCGGGGCATACGATTGGTCCATACGAACTGTTTGCGATTAGACAGAACAACAGAAACGTGCAGCCATATCAATGTGTGTGCGATATACAACATATAGTTCACTCCGATGAACTGTTTGCTATTAGGGAATGTAAAAGAAACGGACAGACAGATCAAGGTGTGTGTGATATACGACATACGGTTCACTTCAACGAACTATTTTCGATTAGGGAACACAACAGAAATGGTTCAACTTAACAAGATGTGTGTGATATGCGGCAGACAATTCACATAGATGATGAACTATTTGCGATGAGCCAAAAAAACACAAACGATTCATGTAAACAAGATGTATGTGATACATGGCAAACAACCCACTCGGATAAACTGTTTGCGATGAGAAAATATAACACACGCGGTTACTAGAGTTAATTCATGTGCGATTATGTGTGTACTAAAAACTTTGAAAATGCATACTAGTTGCTTGCGATGGCCGTGATCACTTCGGGAGGTGATCACGGGCATATGATATATACGTATACTGTTACATTACTTATGATACTATTCGGAGATGGGGGCTGAAGGGGCAGGTGGCTCCATCCCGGTAGAGGTGGGCCTGGGTTCCCAACGGCCCCCGACTGCTACTTTGTGGTGGAGCGACAGGGCAGGTTGAGACCACCTAGGAGAGAGGTGGGCCTGGCCCTGGTCGGCGTTCGCGGATACTTAACACGTTTAATGAGATCTTGGTATTTGATCTGAGTCCGGCCACTAGCCTATACGCACTAACCATCTACGCGGGGACAGTTATGGGCACTCGACATCGTGGTATCAGCCGAAGCCTTCGTGACATCAGCGACTGAGCGGCGCGTGCCGGGTTGGACCGTGTAACGCAACTTCCTTTGTAATGGAGGTTGCTAGGTCTGCTCTCCGGCCACATTCGCAACGTGCAGGTGTGCAAAGGGCGATGGGCCCAGACCCCTGTGCCATAGGATTTAGACCGACGTGCTGACCTCTCTATTGTGCCTAGGTAGGGCTGCGACGTGTTGATCTTCTGAGGCCGGGCATGACCCAGAAAAGTGTGTCCGGACAAAGGGGATCGAGCATGTTGGGAAATGTGGTGCACCCCTGCAGGGAAGTTGATCTATTTGAATAGTCGTGTCCCTCGGTAAATGGATGATGCGGAATTGTACCTTGACCTCATGACAACTAGAACCGGATACTTAATAAAACACACCCTTCCTAGTGCCAGATACAACCGGTGATCGCTCTCTCACAGGGCGACGAGGGGAGGATCATCGGTTAGGATTATGCTATGCGATGATACTTGGTGAACTTACCATCTACTCTCTTCTCCTGCTGCAAGATGGAGGTTACCAGAAGCGTAGTCTTCGATAGGACTAGCTACCCCCCTCTTATTTCGGCATTCTGCAGTTCAGTCCACATATGATAGCCCTATTCCATTTGATACCAATGCATACATATGTAGTGTAGCTCCTTGCTTGCGAGTACTTTGGATGAGTACTCACGGTTGCTTTGTTCCCTCTTTTCCCCCTTTCTATACCTGATTGTTGCGACCAGATGATGGAGCCCAGGAGCCAAACGCCACTGTCGACGACGACTCCTACTACACTGGAGGTGCCTACTACTACGTGCAGCCCGCTGACGACGACTAGGACTAGTTTAGGAGGATCCCAGGCAGGAGGCCTGCGCCTCTTTCGATCTGTATCCCAATTTGTGCTAGCTTTCTTAAGGCAAACTTGTTTAACTTATGTCTGTTCTCAGATATTGTTGCTTCCGCTGACTCGTCTATGATCAAGCTCTTGTATTCGAGCCCTTGAGGCCCCTGGCTTGTAATATGATGCTTGTATGACTTATTTTATTTGTAGAGTTGTGTTGTGATATCTTCCCGTGAGTCCCTAATCTTGATCGTACACGTTTGCGTGTATGATTAGTGTATGATTGAATCGGGGGCGTCACAGAGGCAAACACCATCTCGAACCATTTAAACGGATCACGAATTGCACCCAAGGTCTCCAGTTTAGGCGCAGAGACCACGGTTATTTGCGAAGGTTTATAACAACAATCAAGGAGCAACCTTTGAAGTGAAGGGGCATCTTCGATGATGAGCTCTTGTCCTTCAAAATGAATTCCAATGCTTACAAGGTGGGGCGACTTTATTTTGAGACAAGGGATATGGATTCCATTTCCAAAAACAAGCACCAAATGGTCCAGGGTAGGGCAATTAGAGTGGATAATGTTGTGCAGCGAGGCCTCCAATAGATGAGCCAACACAAGCACAAGTTTTTTTAGCAGTGGCAGTCGAAGCATTTGTACCAGATTGTCTGCTAGATGGCACCGGGCCAAGGTGGCGGTGTGGAGAGAGGAGAAAAACCATGAGATGGGCATCGGTGGTGAGGGCACATATGCAGCTATTGGTGGCAACCTATCGCTGTAGTAATGGTAGAACTCAAGCTGCTGGAGTTTATCGAATTGACAGGATGTCAACCAGGCGGCCACCATGCAGGGTATGTCCAGCAGGTAGCATGCCGGGATGCAGATGCGTTGAACGGAGCCTTGGTGGGAGGAGATGATGGCTCCGGGGAGTTCAGAATCATCATCGACAGATAGCTGACGACAGTCTAGATTAAGAGGCGCGACGCGCCACAGATTGCGCCACCGAGATGTGAGGACTTGTGTGCGGCAGCCATCTTGGTGGGGAGAAGGGAGATGATCTCCCCAAGGATGTCATCCGGGAGATCGCTGATGTGGTCCACCGGAGATTCTACTGGTTCCTCAGGTCCAGGGGCGTGGCCGCTTCTGGCCGCACAGCCGGGTCCAAGATCTACATCTGCCGGCGGTGCTGGCTGGAGCCTCATCTGTGTACATACCAATATGAAAGAAAAAAATGGAAGAAACATACATGTAGGACAATCAAAATCAATTCTCAAGATCTGGAAGAAAAAAGGCACAAACATATATATAGGACATTCAAAATCTAAAGATCTGGCCATGAATTATTAGCACGCAAGCTAACCCTAGTCGGCTTATTAGAAAAAATCATTTGTATAGAACAAACAATTAGTCACTAACTCTACATGGATAACATTCAAACAATCAATACACTACGTGCATCTAAGAATCTTAATTAATCTGATTTCATGGACTCAGAGAACATAACCATATGATTTGTATTCCAAAAAAAATTTATAGAGCGGGGGGAGTATAGATGACTAACCGGTTTGCCGCACAAATGGGTATATAGATGACTAAACGGTTTTTTGTCGGAGTCGCAGTCGTTGCCGGAGTTGTTGTTGACCTCTGGCTCCAGCTGGGGGTGGCACGACGACGCCGACGAAGTCAAGGTTGTGTTGCTGCCTCTGCGAGACATCGTTAGCGGCTACGACAATCTCTGTGCCCAGCTTCACGCATTGCGTGGGTGCTTCACCAGCCTCGGCCTCGCCACTCCCTCCGATGGTGCGCTTCGGTGGCATCCTGATACACTCCAGAGTCCAGACGTTGGTGACCACTGTGGACCGGGGGTGCGACCGTGGCTTGGGCGCGCAATTAATACGGACCAGTGGGAGCGAGGCGGGCGGCGGTCAAAGGTTGTGTCGCCTCCTGGTGAGCCTGGCAGTGGACTTCTGCCATTCCTACCATCATTTCAGACGGCTACTCGCACGCCTCCTGTCAATATGCACACCTACATGCATGGTATGCCTGCACGACGGACTACTTGCATGCATCCCATCAACTCATGCCTGCTCGCACGGGACACGGGGTGTGTAGCAGCACATATATTTTATTGTTTATTGATGATTCATTCTGCCGCTTTACTACTTAACCAAAGCATGGCACGGTCTAATGCACACGATCTGAATAAATAACCCGTATGAGATATTGGTTACCAGTTTTTAATAATCTCCTGATTGTAAGAAGATTATATCAAAACGGGTCCCAAATTTCAAAAAATACAATATCACAGTCTACTGGTGTCCATATATGACACCACGATAAGTTTCATGAGTTTAAACTAAGTTTTGGATTTACTAAATTTTAAAAATCTATATTCTCAATGTTTTCAAATCTCCTGCACAGGGAAGCATGCACCCAGGGACACATATAATTTTGCAATCCATTTTGGTGCACATGTAGCTCAAATTTTATTTTTGCACATTAAATCCTTAGGGAATCAATCAATGTGTAAAACAGTCAAACGATGTCTTTTTTTTAATTTTTAACATGACACTCCGCCTTTGGTCACATGTTCACTATAGAAAAAGTTTAACATGCCTCAGAGTGGCTGTGGTGGTGCGGAATGTGTGTGTCCGTGTGTGTGGGGTGGGGGGAGGGGTCTAGTAGTACACTACGAGTCATGGACCTCCGTGTGGGATCATTGATCATTTTGTGAGTCATATATGCATTTTGTGAGTTGGTTATTTAAAGCATTACACAACCCTTTCATACATACATGTTCGGGCCACATGTTGCATGCATTGGTGGTCCTCTCTTACACTCTCGCTCATGCAGTTATCAGCGATGTGCCCATTCGTTAGCCCGCAAAGGTTTACATTTTCCACCGACAACGAGAGGCATTTGACCAAAAGGTGGATTCATCTTGGCATGTGTGTGGTGTGGATCATGGTGAGATTCCATATCAAAGTTTGAGCACGTGCGTACACACCCTCCCACCGGCTTGAAGTGAGGGGGCTACACGCATCATTGTGTAGTGCATTTCCGATTTGCGAAGCATGTGCCACGTCAAAGTTGTGCATTTGGTATTCAAACATCACATAACACATGGGCGCATGCATGTGGTGGTTTTGTCCTATAACATCACTCGCGTGTGCCTCTCTCTATGGGCCCACGAGGTCGTCGTCGACCAGTTGAACGTACAATGAGAGAGGGGTTAATTTGGCAACAAGGATGGTTCTTTTTTTATTTGTGTTACATATATGCATGGTAGGAGTATGTACATGTCAAAGAGGGGGCAACATGAATACTCTCTCTCTATATATATATATATGTGTGTGTTTGTGTGCGTGTGTGTGTCATAAACTCGCTCCATGTGGGGACTTTCAGGTTCCTGAGGCAGGTGCCACATCAAAGTTGTGCATTATATTGGTATTCAAACATCATGCAATACCATGCAGACGGTGGTTGCCCTATAGGAACGCACTTGATGTGGTGCTTCCATCGGTGGGCATGCAAGGTTGTCCTCCATCACTTTGACCCAACGAGAGAGAGGTTAAATTGACCATCAAGGAATGATTATTTTTTTGGTTTGTGCTATACAGTTGAAGTACATATATACCATGTCGAATGGGGGCGTACATATAGCACATACCACGCATCATGAACCTCGCGCTCTCTGTGGGCCTTTTTGGTTTCCTATATATGTGGTGCCACATCAAAGTTGTGCATTGCGTATTCAAACATCACATAAACACCTCTTTGGGCAACATGCAGACGGTGGTACGTAGTCCTATAAAGGATGATCACTCGCGTGTGATGTATGCTTCGCTTATGTGTCCGGCCCGCGAGCTCGTTGTCCATCACTTTGACCCGGCGAGAGAGTGGTACATTTGACGAACTAGGAGGATTAATTCTTTTAGGGCTGTGTTACTAGGTGTATAGTACGTGTCGAAGGGGGGTGACCATCATACATATATATATACTTGGTGTCACATGAACCTCACTCTGTGTGGGGACTTTGCGGTTTTTGAGGTAAATGCCACATCAAAGTTGTGCATTAGGTATTCAAAACATCACAACACACCTCTTCATATATATGTTCTGGCACACATGCAATCTTGATGGTTGTTTTCCTATATATGTGTAACACCCTGGATGGAACTTTCCATATTTATAACTTCGACTCTTGCCATTTTCGACTTTATGTTATGAGATTCCCTTCGTGGTTGGGTTTTTGTATTTCGTTTTGCATTCTGTTCATGTCATGCATTTCATATCATGTCATCATGTGCATCGCATTTGCATTCGTGTTCGTCTCATGCATCCGAGCACTTTCCCCGTTGTCCGTTTCGCAATCCGACACCCCCACATGCACCCGGCGCACCCCTCTTGTCTCTTTTCGTGAGCGGGAGTTAAACGCTCTCGGAATGGGTCAAGATTTGTCAGGTGGCCTTGGTACACCACCGGTAAACCGCCTATCAAATTTTGTTCCATTTGGAGGTTGTTTGATGCCCCAACGGTTAACCGGGTAACCACAAAAGCCTTTGTTGTGTGCAGCCCAACACCCTCCAAAACAGCACAATAATCCATCTAAACCACCTCCATCTTCTCCGTCGTCGGATCACGATCGTGTGGGCGAAAATCGCACCTCATTTGGACACTCCCACCTCCATCTACCTATAAATATGTGATCCCCTCCGAATTTTCACGCAGATGAACCCTAGCTCCGCTCCCCTCGCGCCGCCGGACAAATATCCTGCCGACGGACATGACCGCCGTCACTGTCCGGCCACTCCGGGGCTCACACGTGTCCACCCTGCCGCCGCTCTGCTCCGCCGGCCCACGAGCCCGCAGCGGGCCCGTGAGGCCCGAGCCACCGCGTGCCTCCGCCCGGTCGCCACCGCCTGTGCGCGATGCTCGCCGCCGCCGCCCTTGCTCGTCCGCACCGCCGCTCGCCATCGAGCATGCCGCCAGGTGTCCCGCGTCGCCGGCCAAGCTCCGCGCGCCGCTACCAAGCTCCTCCGCCGCCCCGAGCTCCGATGACCCCGGATCCGCCGGCCCGCTCCTTCCCCGACTCCAGCCGCCTCCTCCGCGCAACTCCGGCGAGGCCCGACCTCTCTGGCCATCTCCCTCCTCCTCTCCGGCAGTAGATCCCGGCAAACCTTGGCAACCGTGCCCGAAACCCTAGATCTGTTTCGGAGATGATGATTTTGTCTAAGTCCCGAAATCCTGATATTTTCATGCCTACTTCAACATGTCGTATCTCGGTGACCGTGGCTCCAAATCATGCATATGATATGTCAAAATGTTCGCCTCGTCGAGCTCTTCATGTTAGAAGCATTTACATGCATGTTATTGTCCATTATGATGCCATTTTCATCGACGCAAGAGTGCTATAAAATGTTAACTGCTGGTACTTATCAGATCATGGTGATTTGTCATTTTTGTTCCATTTGATGTATGCATACTATGAGCATGAGGCCTACATGTGTTTTTAACTAAATCATGCCATCTTTACAGAGGTGCAAGTCTTGTATTTTTGTGATCTATATGGTGACTAGCACAAGCATGCAAACTAGGCTCTGTCATGTTGCTCTTTTTAGGGACTTAGGTTTTTGCTAAGTCCTTTTCCTGCTGTTATTTTGATGCCATGTAAACTTGATGCTACCATGAGATCCATGCTTATTTTGAGATACTTCAGTAAGGATGTTTTTAACATGTGGTTATTCTATATCCTTTGATGCCCCTAGTTGCAATTATGGAGTGCTCTAGCATGTCATTTTCTTGCTCTACTTTTGCTATAAATTATTCTTGGCAGATTGTTAACATGTTAATCAATATTGTCATGGTTGTTGCTAGTTATCCATGCATCCTATTAACTTGATATTCCCATGGTTATCTTCATGAACATGTCTTGTAACTGTTGGTATGCTTGTGTTGTCATGCAATGCTTTGTGGTGAGTGGCATGAGCTCGCAAAGTTGCTTTCATAAATCTGTTTATACCATGCTCTGTTTTTCTTCTAAGTCTGGAACTATTAATAAAACTTTCTATGTTTACATGGGTGCCATTATATCTTCTGTGCCTTTTTGGCTCATGTTTAGTAAGGGACTTTTGTTCTATGCATTTAGTAGAATCATGCCATGCCTTTGTTTACTATGATATGTTCTTTTAGCATGTTGTTTGCTTGCTCTAAATATTGCTTCCTGATATTGTTTTTGACATGTTAGTATTTTCACTAAGTGTGTGAAGCTGATATCTTTTGCACTTTTTCCATGCTTATTTGAACCTGTTCTAGTGTGATTTAGCCGTAGATCAGTGCTCATGTTTTGTCCAACATCTCTTGTACATCACTGACATATGCTTTGTTGCTATGTTGGGGTGCAGTAGCTTAGTCTCTTGTTGCATTCTAAGTGGCATCATGCTGTTAATCATAGTTTTGCACCATTCTTGTTTTGCTTGCCATTTGCAAACTGTGCATCCGTTTCCGGTGATCTTTATATCGATTTCGACCGAAATCACCTCATATTTCCAGTGGCATACTTGTTTTACCAAGTTGATGCCTTAGTCATTCTTTCCCTTCTGGAGCACGCATATGCTTTGCATATCATATCTTGCATATCATGCCATGTATTGCATCATGTTGCTTGTGCATTGCATCGTGATTGATTGTTGTTCCATTGCTTGTGTTCTTGCTTTGGGTAGAGTCGGGAGACGAGTATGTGAACGAGGAACCTGTTGACTACGCTAACGAGGATCAAGCTTTCGACAACTCTGATAACTTTGCACGCAAGATGACCATACCCTCGAAATCACTTCTATCTTTGCTTGCTAGTTGTTCGCTCTATCGCTATGTCGTGCTACGTACCACTTGCTATATCATGCCTCCCATATTGCCATAGCAAGCCTCTAACCCACCTTCCTAGCAAACCGTTGTTTGGCTATGTTACTGCTTTTGCTCAGCCCCTCTTATAGCGTTGCTAGTTGCAGGTGAAGTTGAAGTTTGTTCCATGTTGGAATAGGGATATGCTGGGATATCACAATATCTCTTATTTAATTTAATGCATCTATATACTTGGTAAAGAGTGGAAGGCTCGGCCTTTTGCCTGGTGTTTTGTTCCACTCTTGCCGCCCTAGTTTCCGTCATACCGGTGTTATGTTCCTTGATTTTGCGTTCCTTACGCTGTTGGGTGTTATGGGAAGCCCTTGACAGTTTGCTTTGAATAAAACTCCTCCAGCAAGGCCCAACCTTGGTTTTAACATTTTCCACCTAAGCCTTTTCCCTTGGGTTTTCACGAGTCCGAGGGTCATCTTTATTTTAACCCCACAGGCCAGTGCTCCTCTGAGTGTTGGTCCAAACTAGATCCCCTTGCAGCGCCACCTCGGAGAAACTTGAGGGTTGGTTTTAGTTGTACGGATTGCTCATCCGGTGTGCCCTGAGAACGAGATATGTGCAACTCCTATCGGGATTTGTCGGCATAGTCCGGTGGTCTTGCTGGTCTTGTTTTACCATTGTCGAAATGTCCTGTAACCAGGATTCCAAGACTGATCGGGTCTTTCTAGGAGAAGGAATATCCTTCATTGACCGTGAGAGCTTGTGATGGGCTAAGTTGGGACACCCCTGCAGGGTATAAACTTTCGAGAGCCATGCCCGCGGTTATGTGGCAGACAAGAATTTGTTAATATCCGGTTGTAGAGAACTTGACACTTGACTTAATTAAAATGCATCAACCGCGTGTGTAGCCGTGATGGTCTCTTTTCGGTGGACTCCAGGAAGTGAACACGGTCTTGTGTTATGCTTGAACATAAGTAGTTTTCAGGATCACTTCCTGATCACTTCTAGCTTCTCGACCGTTGCGTTGCTTCTCTTCTTGCTCTTATTTGCGTATGTTAGCCACCATATATGCTTAGTGTTTGTTGCTGCTCCACCTCACTACCTTCTCCTACCCATAAGCTTAAATAGTCTTGATCTCACGGGGGTGAGATTGTTGAGTCCTCTTGACTCACGGATACTTCCAAACAATTGCAGGTGCCGAGGATACCAGTGCAGGTGATGCTACCGAAATCAAGTGGGAGTTCAACGAGGATTCGGGCCGTTACTATGTTTCTTTTCCTGATGATCAGTAGTGGAGCCCAGTTGGGACGAACGGGGATCTAGCATTTGGGGTTTATCTTCCTTTTATTCGGATTTGACCGTAGTCGGTCTTTGAGTGTATTTGGATGATGTATGAATTATTTATGTATTGTGTGAAGTGGCGATTGTAAGCCAACTATTTATCCCTTTCTTATTCAGTACATGGGATTGTGTGAAGACTACCCCTCTTGCGACAAAACTATCATGTGGCTATGCCTCTAAGCCGTGCCCCGACACGTGGGAGATATAGCCGGATTGTGGGTGTTACAATATGGCACTCACTCGCGCGGTTATCGGTGATGCTTCCATCTGTCGGCCTGCTTGGTCCATCACTTTCACCGACAGCGCGAGAGAGGTTAATTAATTTGACTTAGGAGGGGATTAATTTTTTATTTGTCTGATGATATAGATCATGATGTGAGATTACATATATATATATATATATATATATATATATATATATATAATAGTGCATGTGTGGGGATTTACGGTTCCAAAGCATGGTGCCACATCAAATTTGCGCATTGGGTATTCAAACACCACACACACCACTTCCATATACATACTTTGGCCACATGCACAGAGTGGGTTTGTCTTCATACATTACTCCCTCGGGAGGTTACAGGTGACAGGCTAGCCCATTTTATGGGGCCGTGTGGACGCCCATCACTTTGACCAACAACGAGCGGGAGAGGTTGTACGACCAAGTTGGATTCTGCTTGGTCTATGTTGCAGTATGTCTTGGTGAGATGCCCTCCCACCGACGTGTGTGTGGGGGGAGGGCTACTTCGCGCTACATGCAACCTTCGTGGGGTCGGGGAAGTCCGGTTAATTTGCGAGGCACACATGCCACATCAAAGTTGTGAATGGTAGTTAAATATCACACCACACACTTTTCATACATATAGTAGGGCCACCCGCATGTGGTTCGTATGTGGTGTCTCCCATCTCGCGCCACAAGCACACATTTGTGGGTCGGCACACGGTCCACCTTTGTCGGGAAGCGAAAGGGGAAGTTTGACCATATATATATGATGGACTCCTATAGGTTTTGTGTTACGGTAGGGTGAGATTTCAGACCTAGCTATTTGGGGGCATGCATTCGTAGCTAGTATTCCCTTACCGCTGACACGAAGTGGGGTTTGTAGGGGGTGGCTAACTATCAAAACTGTGCTTTTGTGCGATAGGTGCCACATCAAAGTTATGCATTGGGTATTGGAACATCAAATCACCCTTTTCATACATATATTTGGTCCACATGCAAGCGTGTTTGTGTTCTAACCCTCTCCCGCATTATTCTTTTTGCCAAATTTATAAACAGCATACAAGTTGGATGTAGAAACCGTCTGTGATTGGGTACGCAATTGACACGGTTCGGTGAGACTACCCATGTGTCACGCCCGTGCCCTGCAGTCCCTCACATCAGCACAGTTGATTGGGCTCCACGAGGCTTGCCTCCCGGTCTCGAAAATATCTACTACCTTGTAATCTCGAAAATATCTACCTACTGGAAGGTTTTAATGTTTGATAGCACATGATTAGTATGTGCAGACTGTTGGGAAATGTAGCATGCAATTTGAAAAAAATTCCTACACTCACGCAAGATCTATCTAGGAGATGCATAGGAACGAGAGGGGAAGAGTGTGTCCACGTACCCTCGTAGACTGAAAGTGGAAGCGTTTGACAACGCGGTTGATGTAGTCGAACTTCTTCTCGTTCCGAATGTCAGTGTCAAAACCGGCGGATCTCGGGTAGGGGGTCCCAAATTGTTCATCTAAGGCGGATGGTAACAGGAGGCAGGGGACACAATGTTTACCCAGGTTCGGGCCCTCTCGATGGAGGTCATACCCTACGTCCTACTTGATTGTTCTTGATGATATGAGTATTACAAGAGTTGATCTACCACGAGATCGTAGAGGCTAAACCCTAGAAGCTAGCCTATGATTATGATCGTTGTTGTCCTACGGACTAAACCCTCCGGTTTATATAGACACCGGAGGGGGCTAGGGTTACACAGAGTCGGTTACAAGGGAGGAGATCTACATATCCGAATTGCCAATCTTGCCTTCCACGCAAAGGAGAGACCCACCCGTACACGGGACGAAGTCTTCAATCTTGTATCTTCATAGTCCAATAGTCCGGCCAAAGTATATAGTCCGGCTGTCCGAGGACCCCCTAACCCAGGAGTCCCTCAGTAGCCCTTGAAACAGGCTTCAATGACGATGAGTCTGGCGCGCAGATTGTCTTCGGCATTGCAAGGCAGGTTCCTTCTCCGAATACTCCATAGAAGATCTTGAACACAAGGATTGTGTTCGGCTCTGCAAAACAAATTCCACATACCACCGTAGAGAGTTTAATAATTCCACAAATCTAATCTGCTGACAACTTCTCATAACGTGACATCACGCCATGGCCCGATCATCATTCGAACCGTTTTTCTCAACCAGCTACTACACGTATTGCGAGGCGGTTTTCTTCGCACATCTTGTCGAAGCAGAGGTCGTGTTCCCTTATCATGGGATTCTCATCAATACGGGTGTGGGTAACCCAACTGCGCCATCAATTACGGCGCTTGGGGAATAAGCGAGTTTACCAGGCAGGTGGGGAGGCGCATAGCTTCCGCCCTTATAAAGGGACAAGGACTCCTCCTTTTCACCCACGCCTTCTTCTTCCCTGCCCATCCATTCTTGCGCCCTCAAGCTCCAGCGCCCAAGTTCACATTTTCTCCATAAAACCACCCCAAACATGTCCGGAGCGGGAGGCAAGTGGATGGTATCCTCCCTTATGGAGGAGAACATTACGAAGCTCCGGGAAGCTGGATACCTGGCCGTAGACATCGCGCATCGACTCGCAGACAAGGGGCAGATCGTCCCTACCCCCGAACCCTATGAAAGGGTTTGTATTCCTTACCCATTTCGTCCGCGGGCTGGGATTTCCCATCCACCCATTTGTTCGCGGGCTCATGTTCTACTACGGGCCGGAATTCCACGATCTGGCCCCAAATTTCATCCTCAACATCTCAACATTTATCGTCGTGTGCGAGGCCTTCCTCCGCATCAAGCCCCACTTAGGCCTGTGGCTGAAAACCTTCAACGTTAAACCGAAGGTGGTGGTCGGCCAGCAAGCGGAGTGCGGAGGCGCCATGGTGGGAAAAATGCCCAACGCCACCTGGCTCGAAGGCTACTATGTGGAGATAGTGAAGGGGTGGCAATCGGGGTGGTTCTACATCACCAAACCGCGCGACACCAACTGGGTGGCGGCCCCCGAATTTTGATGCGGCATCCCCACGCGGCTCACCTCCTAGAAAAGAGAAGGGCCTATCCTAGGGTTCATCAGTGGAGCTGACCGGACTCCGGAACTGTGTTAAAAACATGATAAGCAAGAAAATCAAGCTTGTCAACATGGTCCAGGTCATGCTCTTCCACCGGATCCTCCCGTGTCAAAGACGGGCATTCAATATGTGGGAGTTCGACCCGGCTAAGCACCAGACGCTGCGAGAGCTCTTCGACGCGACACACCAGGACATCTGGAGGGTGCTGTTCAAGTCTGCCGAGGTACCTCCTTCCCTTACCGAGGATCGCGGACTCAGCGCAAAGCGCCCTGCCAATCCGTTAAGCTCCTTATATCTCATAAGATGTTTCTTTCCTTAGTATAATCATGTGGTAGATCTAAGTCTCCACGCCATTTAACAGGAATGGGTCGCGATAGCGGAGCGGATTGATTGTCCGACCACACTGCCCGAGGATCCAACAAGTGCTCTCTTACCGGAGATGCTGGTTCCGGCGCCCTATGAGGCGCCGGAGAAGAAGGCCAAGAAGAAGGCCACGGGGACCAAGAAAGGTCTCCGGTGCAAGGTTGTATCGGAATCATCTCCGATAACACTGAGGCACCCTCCTCCCACGAAAACGAGGAGGAAGAGGAAAGTTCTCCCCCCCTCCAGCCGGGGGAGACAAGAAAAGGAAGGCAGCCCCGTCAGGGGAAGCCAAAGGGTCCAGAAGGGAAGGACTCTCCTTCCGGACTGCTCCACGGGGGCCGCTTTTAGCGACGCGGAGTGGTTACCCAGGGACAAGCCCCTGGCGAAGTCGTAAGTATCCGTATACCATAATAGTTCTTGGTATGTTTTATTCTATTACTTATTATCATGCCAAACATGATCATGCAGCCCCTCCAAAGCTCGTATCGACGTATCCTCTTCGGATGAGTCTTTGGGCCCATCGGAGATGAACATCGATTCACTCCCGACAGCCTCCTCCCCCCGCCCTACGGATGACATCGAGGTGCTATCTCAAAGGGTACCGAACCAAGGGGAGACAGTTCCAGAAGCGCCCCAAGGCGACATTCCGGATGCTGGGCGCACGAGGGGCAAGACTCCCATGGGCTCTAATGCCGGGGGCAGCAAGTCTGTGCCGATGGCCTCTGTCCATCCAGGGTCATCGGACAATTTGCTGGAAGCGCTTCGCGGCGCTTCCATTGACAAAGAGGACCGCACTATCATGAGTGCGGTGATCAAGAAGATTCAGTCCGCCAAAAGCAGACTGACTGAAGCTTGTGCTAGCCTCCTAACAGGCTTTGAGGTAAGTAATCAAATTATGAGAAAATGTTACAGCATAGACGGTAGCCCCTGATGCTCTGTTTGGTGTTCGGAAGAAAGGCCGAATAGAGGATCAAATAATAATCACATGAGTCTAATCAGAATATGTCTATGTGAATAAGCAGGCTTCACTGCTGGCCGCTGCCTCTCGCACGGCGGAGGTCTCCGCATTGAAGTGGGACCTTGAGCGGTCCAAGGAAGAGCTCGGCCTTGTCAAGAGGCAGCTCGAAGAGAACAAAGGTAAGTGATACCTCGTGTGTTTATTGATAAAAAAAGAGGAAACTGGTTGTTAGATCACAGGATCGTCATGAATTTTGCTAGGGGCCACGACCGAGGTGGCGACCCTGAAGAAGGCGTCGTCCGAGGCCGAAGGCAAAGTGGCCAAGGAGCGCGCCGAGCGCGAGAAGCAATAGGCCCGAGTCGGCGAGGTTCAGCAAGAGCTCCAAGAGTTTGTCAAGAAGTACGAGTCCTTGGAGCGTGACTCTAAGAAGCAAGGGTCCGAGATTGCAAAGGCCCTCGAGAATGCACAAAATGCTAAGGCCGAAGCCCAAAAGGCCCTCCAGGAAATTGAGGCGGTCAGGAAGATAGCGGCGGGTAAGGCATTCTTTATGCAAAGCAAGCATGTGAAGGAAACTTTCCTTTTACTTACCCGAATTTGGAGCTCTCTAGGAGCGTTCGTAGATCTACCCCGTAGTGTGTCGGATGCCACGGAGTTCTACCGGTCCGAGGAAGGGAGCTCGATGGAGAAGTTGTTCTGGTCTTAGTATACTGGGACCGAACATCCGATGCGCTTGAGCGACCAGTTGAAGCAGCTGGTCGAGCTTCATAAGGCAGCCGATCTGGCCATGAAGGGCCTCATAGTCCGGATGTGGCCTGGCGAGCCCCTGCCCGGCAGCTATTTCAGCCTGGTAAGGTGGCTTGTAAAAGCCTGCCCCCGGCTTGAAGTCATAAAGTGGTCCGCCTGCATTGAGGGTGCACGCAGGGCTTTTGCCCGGGTGAAAGTGCACTGGGCAAAGATGGACGCCGAAAAGCTGGTGAAGGAGGGGCCACCGGAGGGCAAGGCGCATCGCCACCCCGAAAAGTATTATGACAGTGTCCTGAAGGGTGCTCGCCTTGTGGCAGATGAATGTGCTAAGGATGTGATATTTGAATGAATGTACTCTTTGATCCTGTAATATGAAACGAGTTCATGTGCGCTATGTAACGCTTGTTAATTTAAAATATTACCTTCTGTGAGGCCGTTTATAAAATTTGAGTTGGCCAGTCGTCAACTTCTGCCCCCATGTAACTAGTACTGAGGTGTTCGGGATAAACCTGATCACTCTTTATCCCAGTTTTGCGTCCTTCGAAGGAGGTGCTTAGCACAACGAACCAGTCAATCGAACTATAAGGCTTTATCATTCTCACTTAGCCATAGAAGTCTACAATTTTAAATTTTGGTGAAGCCCCTAGTATTCAGAAGGCCGAACTTGGGGCACTATGTGCGCCTAAATCAGACAAGGTCGACTCCTCGCCTGAAGCGGAAAAAATCTGTAAGGATTTGAGACCTCTCGAACAGCGACCAGCTCTCGCCGCATCATGACAGTCAGTTTTCGGCTTTCTCTACTAAGGTGCTTGTCCAAAAGAACCGGGACACAATCGCAGTAGTTCTCCTAGTGCTACCTTAGCCGATATAGCGGAACGTAAGGTACCAAAACATGGGAGCCGGGCAAACCCAACTATTAACCCAAGACATGATTTGGAGTTGATGCATATAATGCTATAAGTTCGGGGTGCCTCACTGTCGAAAGTGTTCGGACTTTTCATGCCGTGTTATGGGGTAAACTGAAGCCCCTGGCACACTGGTCGTATCAGAATGTACGGGTGCAACTTGTCGTAAGTAAGCAGACAGGAAAGAAAGAGAAAAAAAGATAAAGGAATGCAATAATGAGCTGATGTTGTATATTGTTATTGAAATGATACGTCAAAGCATATGCATACATGTAGTGCAATAAGTAACAAATAGGACTATTTGACATGTCCTATCCAAGGTCAAGCTACGTGTGGGTACGTAAAACAGGTATATCGAACATTATCAGAGACCACCTGAGGATTCCCTTGTACGTCAGAGCTTCTTGCTTCCTTGGTGTTTCTTTCCCGTGACGGGTCCGATAATTAGACGACCGGAGAGGGCCTTCAGAGAATAGGGGCCTGAAAGGAAGAGAATGTTAAAGGTATACGGGTCCTGAAGCGGTTGAGCCGCATTGTGGGCCGTGTTGTAGTCGTGCCTCCGCCTATGCCCATGGTATCTTGAGTGTGTAATTATGTACGCGCGGCGCAAATTTTGCCGCTTGACTGGGACTAGGATGGAGGCCGAATTGCTAGGTGAGCTCTAAACGTGCCTGGCGATCCTGTAGCAGGGTACTCCAGACTCGCTTGAAGGTGTTCGGGGTCTTTTTCGCCGAATTGGCGGTTTGCCTCATAAGGCTGCTTTGCGCTTCTGCTGCGAGGGCTGCAGTGTGCTCCTCCGTGTGGAGCGAGCGTTCTGTGTTTCCATTAACTGTTATAACCCCGCGAGGTCCTGGAATTTGGAGCTTGAGGTATGCATAATGCGGTACCGCATTGAATCTGGCAAATGCGGTTCGTCCGAGCAGTGCATGGTAGCCACTGCAGAAGGGGATGATATCGAAGATTAACTCCTCGCTTCGGAAGTTTTCCGAAGATCCAAAGACTACTTCCAGTTTTATTGAGCCCGTGCAATAGGCCTCTACACCTGGGATGACACCTTTAAAGGTGGTTTTGGTGGGTTTGATCCTCGAGGGGTCTATGCCCATTTTACGCACTGTATCCTGATAGAGCAGGTTCAGGCTGCTGCCACCGTCCATAAGGACTCAAGTGAGATGAAATCCGTCAATGATGGGGTCAAGGACCAATGCGGCAGAACCGCCATGACGAATACTGGTGGGGTGGTCCCTGCGATCGAAGGTGATTGGACAAGAAGACCATGGGTTGAATTTTGGGGCGACTGGCTCCATCGCATAGACGTCCCTTAGTGCACGCTTCCATTCCCGCTTAGGAATATGGGTTGCGTATATCATGTTTACCGTTTTCACTTGGGGAGGGAATTTCTTCTGTCCTCCCGTGTTCGGCGGCCGGGGCTCCTCCTCGTCGTTGCTATGCAGCCCCTTTTCCTTGTTTTCGGCATTTAACTTGCCGGCCTGTTTGAACACCCAGCATTCTCTGTTGGTGTGGTTGGCTGGTTTATCGGGGGTGCCGTGAATTTGACATGAACGATCAAGTATGCGGTCCAAGCTGGACGGGCCCGGATTGCTTCTTTTGAACGACTTTTTCCGCCGACCGGATTTAGAGCCACTGAATCCGGCATTGACTGCCATGTCTTTGGCGTTGTCGCCGTTGTTGCGGCGCTTGTGTCTGTTGCGATGTGGCCTGTTGTTGCGGCGCTTGTGTCTGTTGCCAGGGTTTTTGAAGTGTTGTTGTTGTGAGCCAGCCAGCTATCCTCGCCCACACAAAAGCGGCTCATTAGTGTCGTGAGGGCTGACATCGACTTCGACTTTTCTTGGCCGAGGTGTCGGGCGAGCCACTTGTTGCGGATGTTATGCTTAAACGCCGCTAAGGCCTCGGCATCCGAACAGTCGATGATTTGGTTCTTTTTAGTTAGGAACTGGGTCCAGAATTTCCTGGATGATTCCCCTGGTTGTTGGGTTATGTGACTCAAGTCATCGGCATCCGGCGATTGCACATAAGTGCCCTGGAAGTTATCAAGGAATGCGTCTTCCAAGTTCTCCCAACTGCCAATGGAGTTTGCCGGCAGGCTATTGAGCCAATGCCGAGCATGTCCTTTGAGTTTTAATGGGAGGTACTTGATGGCATGTAGATCGTCACCGCGGGCCATGTGGATGTGGAGGAGGAAATCTTCGATCCATACCGCGGGGTCTGTTGTGCCATCATATGATTCAATATTCACGGGTTTAAAACCTTCTGCGAATTCGTGATCCATTACTTCATCCGTGAAGCATAGGGGGTGTGTGGCACCTCTATGCCGGGCTATATCATGACGCAGTTCATATGAGTCTTGTCTGCTATATTCGGCCCGGCTGGATTTGCTCTTAGTATATCTGGCATGACGGTCGTCGTCACTCGTTGGGGCGTGCCCCCGTGATCCGTAGATCGATCTTATTTGTCCTGCTTTGTTTTCCAATACGTCTCGCAGGTCCTGCGCGTTGCCCCGGGCCTTGGTGTTTTTGTTTGACTAGCGACGGGGTGCGGGCTGGACTTCGGGCTGATACGCCACTTTGTCTTGGCCATGAGGTGGCCGGTCAGCCGCATCATACGCTGGCAGTGTAGGCTTTAATGCTTCCTCCTCGAGTTCGGGTAGCAGCCTACGCTTTGGGTAACTTTTGGTTGGGTGCTCGAGTTCGTATTCCTTGGCTGCCAGCACTTCGGTCCATCTATCTGCTAGCAGATCTTGATCAGCTTGAAGCTGTTGTTGCTTTTTCTTCAGGCTTTTTGCTATGACTATAAGCCAGCGCTTGAAGCGCTCCTGCTCGACGGGATCCTCAGGCACGATAAATTCTTCGTCGCCGAGGCTCACCTTGTCATCAGAGAGAGGCATGTAATTGTCATCCTCTGATTCTCCGTCTGCTGCATGTTCCTTAGGGCTAGCTTGCCCATCCTCCCGCTCGAAGCCTAGCTGGAGGGGATTGTCGTCGGCACTGTCCGCAGCGTTATTGTCTCTTGTGCCGGTATCACTTCTTTTGCTATGCCGGGGCTTAGAGCGGCGCTGATGACGCTGGTGCTTAGATTTCTTCTCAAGGGGATTATCCTCTGTTGCCTTATTGCCATCACCATCTTTGGGGGTGTCCACCATGTATATATCATATGATGAGGTGGCTGTCCAGCGCCCTGTGGGCGGTGGTTCCTATTCTTCTCCTACATCGTCGTCCATACCGTCGATGTCTTCGAAGCCAAAATCAAGCATGTCGGTTAGGTCGTCGACAGTGGGTATCAAGTGGGTGGTGAGTGGGGAATGAATTTCTTCGTCGTCCACTTCCCACTCAAGCCGAACATAGTTCGGCCAAGGGTCTCCTGACAAGGAGAGAGACCTCAGTGAATTTAGCACATCGCCCAAGGGCGAGTGCTGAAAGATATCCGCGGAGGTGAACTCCATGATCGGTGCCCAATCAGATTCGATAGGCACAGACGCATGCGGCACGGAGCATGTGGCTGGGGACGAATCCAAGGGTCCGGCAATAGAGGTCACACCGGAGGTGAAGTTAGTATTCGGCTCTATCGCCGCTGGGTGTGCGGCCTCCGTGGCGGGGTCCATCCACCCGTCCTCGGACGGCACGATCTGCTCCGGATTGAGGGCCGGAGTGGCCACAGGTGTAATCTCCCGAACACCGTCCGGCGGCAGAGCTAAATCATGCCCGTCGTGACTGTGCGGCGCACCTGACACGGGTTCGAATCCGTCGAAGATCAAGTCTCCGCGGATGTCGGCAGTATAGTTTAAGTTTCCAAACCTGACCTGACGGCCAGGGGCGTAGCTCTCGATCTGCTCCAGATGGCCAAGCGAGTTGGCCCGCAGTACGAAGCCACCGAATACGAAGATCTGTTTGGGGAGAAAAACCTCACCCTGGATCGCATCTTTTCCAATGATCGAAGAAGCCATCAAGCCATATGGTGACGACACCGTGGAACTCTCAATGAAAGCACCAATGTCGGTGTCAAAACCGACGGATCTCGGGTAGGGGGTCCCGAACTGTGCGTCTAAGGCGGATGGTAACAGGAGGCAGGGGACACAATGTTTACCCAGGTTCGGGCCCTCTCGATGGAGGTAATACCCTACGGCCTGCTTGATTGATCTTGATGATATGAGTATTACAAGAGTTGATCTACCACAAGATCGTAGAGGCTAAATCCTAGAAGCTAGCCTATGATTATGATTGTTGTTGTCCTACGGACTAAACCCTCCGGCCTATATAAACCGAAGGGTTTAGTCCGTAGGACAACAACAATCATAATCATAGGCTAGCTTCTAGGATTTAGCCTCTACGATCTTGTGGTAGATCAACTCTTGTAATACTCATATCATCAAGATCAATCAAGCAGGCCGTAGGGTATTACCTCCATCGAGAGGGCCCGAACCTGGGTAAACATTGTGTCCCCTGCCTCCTGTTACCATCCGCCTTAGACGCACAGTTCGGGACCCCCTACCCGAGATCCGTCGGTTTTGACACCGACATTGGTGCTTTCATTGAGAGTTCCACGGTGTCGTCACCATATGGCTTGATGGCTTCTTCGATCATTGGAAAAGATGCGATCCAGGGTGAGGTTTTTCTCCCCAAACAGATCTTCGTATTCGGTGGCTTCGTACTGCGGGCCAACTCGCTTGGCCATCTGGAGCAGATCGAGAGCTACGCCCCTGGCCGTCAGGTCAGGTTTGGAAACTTAAACTATACTGCCGACATCCGCGGAGACTTGATCTTCGACGGATTCGAACCCGTGTCAGGTGCGCCGCACGGTACCCTCAGAACACTTCTGGTGTCCAAATATCATCGTCCTATATATGAATCTTTACCTCTCAACCATTTTGAGACTCCTTGTTATGTCTATGATCTCATCCGGGACTCCAGACAACATTCGGTCACAAAATCACCTAACCCATATAATACAAAATCATCATCAAATGTTAAGCGTGTGAACCCTATGGGTTTGAGAACTATGTAAACATGACTGAGACACCTCTTCGATCAATAACCAATAGCGGAACCTGTATGCTCATATTGGCTCCCACATATTCTACGAAGATCTTTATCGGTCATACCGTAATGACAACATACGGTATTCCCTTTGTCATTGGTATGTGACTTGCCCGAGATTCGATCGTCAGTATCTTTGTGACGCCCGAATAATTAAGCTACAGTAATCCTATGCTAATGATGCCACGTCATCACTTTACTGTTGCTAGTCCTCGCTTGATTCAAATCTTAATTCAAATTCAAATTCAAATTTAAGTCCAAAATTCAAAGTTCACAAACATGGAAACTAAAATGTTGATCATGTGACAAATATTCACTTCTTAATTTTGGTGGTGAACCAACTTTTTGTAAAGTGTTTTAGTGCGCTAACATAAAATAAAACAGTAAAAGAAAATAG
>NC_041382.1:255462001-255476008 GCF_002162155.2 Triticum dicoccoides
GCCGCTCCATAGGACGGGCTCCCTGCCGAGAGCACCCGACCTCCCTTCCCCTCGCTCTCCCTCAGCACCGCCGTCCTCCACGACACAGGTGCACGCCACCGCCTTGGTGCTGCCGCGGCGCCCGAGCCGCTCACCCCCCGCTCGGCCTGGGCGCCCGCCCGCGCCCAGGGGCTCGATCCCGCGCCCCCCATCGTCGCCGTGCTCCGCCATCGCGCCCGGTGTCCGCCTCGCCGTCGTTGTTTAGCAGCACCACCTGTCGCCTCCTTGACCCCGACGTGCCACCTCCCCGCCGTTGCATTCCCCTGCATCGGGCATCCCCTTCAATGCGGGTGAGCAAACCTCCCTGCACCGTCGGACACCGCGGTCGGGCGGTGCCCTGGCCGCGCCCTCTGCGGCCTCGCCACCGACGACCCTCGTGTCCTCCGCTCTCTGCCGAGGACTCCGCCCCGGCCATGCCCGCCCCGCTCCGGCCGGCCACCTTCCCACCTCGCCGCACGCCGTCCCGCGTGCTCGCGCGCCCGCAACGCCTCGCGCAGCCGTCGCCCGTGCTCGCCCGCGACCGCCGCCGCCCGTCGCCGCAACCTGACCCCGCAGCGCGCCTGCTGCTGCCTCCGGTGGCCCCTCCTGTGTCGACTCCCTTCGCCAGAAACGGCCGGCCGGCGACGCCTTGCCCCCCTCCCGTTGGCCTGGCGGGCGCCCATGCGGGCTGGCACCCATTCAGGCCGGGCACCACACCCGTGTGTCCGTGCGCCCGTTATGCCCCGCTGGCCAATGACATGTGGGGCCTAGCCCCAGAACGTATTTCAAAAATAAAAATAAAATAAAATAAAAATAATTAATGAGTTAATTAAAGAAATAATTAACTTAGTTAACTTTAATTAATTAAATTTAAAAACTAATTACACAATAGTTAACTAATTAACCTAATTAGTTAATTAGTTAATTAAGTAGTCAATGACAGTGGGGCCCATCCCTAATTAATCATGTTTAGGTTAATTAATGTGTTTAATTAAAATGTGTCACTGACAAGTGGGACCCACACGTCAGTTTAACCACTCAACACCCTTGTTTACTGCTGACGTCATGCTAATGTCATGATGACGTTAGCAAACACTATTCTGGATAATGTTGATTAAATTAATTAAATAAATCCTAAAAATGATTTAATTTTTTAAAATTAATATAAAATAAACCGTAGCTCGGATGGAAAAACTTTGTACATGAAAGTTGCTTAGAACGACGAGACGAACCCGGATAGGCAGCCCGTTTGTCCGCCACGCCTCCCTAACATAGCGAACACACAATTTTCCCCCTCTGGTTCATCTGTCCGAAAACGCAAAACACCGGGGATATTTTCCCGGATGTTTCCCCCCTTCACCGGTACCATCTCATACCGCGCTAGGGCACCCCTAGCACCGATACTTGTCATGTCATGCATCGCTATGCATATGTTTGCTTAGTATTTATTGTTTCTTCCCCCTCCTCTCTCCGATAGACTACGAGACCGACGTCGCTGCTACCCAGTATGACTACGGTGTTGACGACCCCTCTCTCTTGCCAGAGCAACCAGGCAAGCAAACCCCCCCTTGAGCATTCCGATGTCGCCCATTTCTTTCCCTCTCATGCTTGCATTAGAACTGCTATTGCTTTATGTATGATCCTACTCTGATGCATCGCCTGTTTTTGTTACCTGCTTTCATTCCTTACCTTCTTATCCTAAACTGCTCAGTATAGGTTGGTTAGAGATCCATCAATGACCCCACCTTGTCCCAGTTGCCTCGCTTTATGTTCGATGACTCGATCAACGTGATCGATGTCCAGGCCCCGACACCGCACATCACCCCCCTAGTTGTACGACTCTGCAGAGTTACCAACGAGTGTCAAGGGTGGAACCTCTTACATCATTCCTGATGAGATCTTTGTAGTGTAGCTATATGGTTGAGGTCATCGAGGGTGATTTCCTCCTTAACCACTTCTGTTATGGCTCTGTCGTGGAACCCCTCAAGTGTGAACCTCGAGGGTGGATCCTCTTACGTTCAACTTGATGATAACATTGAGTGGAATTCATCGGGGTGATTCCTCGGGTTTTCCCCTTGGTGTTAGACACACAGTTACTATGGTTACTATGACATTACACTGTACCATGTTACTAAAGACGGGTCGGCCCTGAGGGGTACCCACGCGAGCTTAATAGGGAGTGATGTGGAGTCAGGTTGACCTGGAAGGTGCCCGCGAGATACTTACGAGGGGTGGCCGGGCATTCTTAGCCCTTGCCACAAGTACTCGAGACGGGGCGACGGGGTCACATCTTTCGTGAGTCTCTGCTTGTTACCGCGCGTTTCTAATCCACTACGATTGGAATATTTGAACCGAGGGGCCTCTGGCCTGATAGCACTAACCATCACATGGGCATAGTATGGGCGTTCTGCGTCGTATACATCAGCCGAAGTTTATTAGACGTCAGCGACTGAGCGGCGCGCGCCGGGTTGGACTGCGTAAGCTCCTGCCTTGTTTAAGGAGGTAGCTAGGTCTGCTCACCGGCCGCGTACGCAATGTGCAGGAGTTCAGGGGGAGATGGCCCATGACCCCTGGGGGCATAGGTTTAGTCCGGCATGCTGGCCTCTCTATTAAGCCTAGGTCGGGTTGTGGCGTATTGTTTGGCCCAGGCCGGGCATGACCCAGGAAAGTGTGTCCGGCCAGAGTTAATTGAGTGTGGTGGGTAAGTTGGTGCACCCCTGCAAGGAAGAAAACAACTATCGATAGCCTGTCCTACGGTAACGGACACTTGGAGTTGTATCCCGATCGATACAACTAGAACTAGATACTTGAGATGAGAAATGGTTATGGGAAATGGATAATATGGCTCTGGGATTGCTTTCTCGCAGGGAGTCGAGAAAGGATCTCTGGCCGAGGTTGATAACACTACTACTACTTTACATTATGTTGATCTGTAGTCTTCTATATGCTGCAAGATGCTTGATGATGCTTGAAGATGCTAGTCTTCGACATGCTAGGCTTTCCCCTTCTCTTCTAGCATTCTACAGTTTAGTCCACAGATACAACCCATTCGTTTGATACAGATGTATACTTAGTTTAGATCTGATGTAAGTCTTGCGAGTACTTTGGATGAGTACTCATGGTTGCTTTGCTACCTCTTTTTCCCCCATACCCGATTGTTGCGACCAGATGACGAATCCCAGGAGCTAGTCGACGCCACTGATGATTACTACTACCCCGAGGGTGTCTACTACAACGTGATGGCAGCTGATGACTTGGAGTAGTTAGGAGGCTCCCAGGCAGGAGGCCTTGCCTTTTCGATCAATATTGCTTTTGTGCTAGCCTTCTTAAGGCAAGATTTGTTTAACTTATGTCTGTACTCAGATATTATTGCTTCCGCTGACTCATTTGTATTCGAGGTTATGTATTCGAGCCCTCGAGGCCCTTGGCTTGTAATATAAAGCTTGTATTATTTTAAATTTGTGTCTAGAGTTGTGTTGTGATATCTTCCCGTGAGTCCCTGATCTTGATCGTACACATTTGCGTGTACGATTAGTGTATGATTGAATCGGGGGCGTCACAATCTTCATACCTAGTTCAATATCGTTAATGGCAAGTCTATTTACTCGTTCTGTAATACATCATTCCGTGACTAACTCATTAGTCACATTGCTTGCAAGGCTTCTTATGATGTGTATTACCGAGAGGGCCCAGAGATACCTCTCCGATACTTGGAGTGACAAATCCTAATCTCGATCTATGCCAAACCAAGAAACACCTTTGGAGATACCTGTAGAGCATGTTTATAATCACCTAGTTACGTTGTGACGTTTGATAGCACACAAGGCATTCCTCTGGTATCCGGGAGTTGCGTAATCCCATAGTCAAAGGAATATGTATATGACATGAAGAGAGTTATAGCAATAAAACCGAACGATCAATATGCTAAGCTAATGGATGGGTCTTGTCCATCACATCATTCTCCTAATGATGTGATCCCATTCATCAAATGACAACACATGTCTATGGTTAGGAAACTCAACCATCTTTGATTAACGAGCTAGTCTAGTAGAGGCTTACTAGGGACACGGTGTTTTCTCTATGTATCCACACATGTATCAAGTTTCCGGTTAATACAATTCTAGCATGAATAATAAACATTTATCATGATATAAGGAAATATAAAATAACAACTTTATTGTTGCCTCTAGGGCATATTTCCTTCAGTCTCCCACTTGCACTAGAGTCAATAATCTAGTTCACATCGCCATGTGATTTAACACCAATAGTTCACATCTGTATGTGATTAACACCCATAGTGCACACCGGCATGTGACCAACACCCAAAGAGTTTACTAGATTCAATAATCTAGTTCACATCGCTACGTGATTAACACCCAAAGAGTACTAAAGTGTGATCATGTTTTGCTTGTGAGAGAAGTTCAGTCAACGGGTCTGCCACATTCAAAGCCGTATGTATTTTGTAAATTTTCTATGTCTACAATGCTCTGCATGGAGCTACTCTAGCTAATTGCTCCCACTTTCAATATGTATCCAGATTGAGACTTAGAGTCATCTATATTAGTGTGAAAGATTGCATCAATGTAACTCTTTACGATGAAATCTTTATCACCTATTTCCTTAGTCCTCTAAGGATAATTTTGACTGTTGTCCAATGATCTACTCCTAGATCACTATTGTACTCCCTTTCCAAAATCATGCTAAGGTATACAATAGGTCTGGTACACAGCATAGCATACTTTATAGAACCTACGACTAAGGCATAGGGAATGACTTTTCATTCTCTTTCTATTTTCTGCCGTGGTCGGGTTTTGAGTCTTTACTCAACTTCACACCTTAAAACTCAGGCAAGAACTCCTTCTTTGACTGATCCATTTTGAACTTCTTCAAAATCTTATCAAGGTATGTACTCATTGAAAGTCTTATCAAGCGTCTTAATCTATCTTTATAGATCTTGATGCCTAATATGTAAGTAGCTTCACCGAGGTCTTTCTTTGGAAAAATCCTTTCAAACACTCCTTTATGCTTTCCAGAAAATTCTACATTATTTCCGATCAACAATATGTCATTCACATATACTTATCAGAAAGGCTATAGTGCTCCCACTCACTTTCTTTTAAATACAGGCTTCTCCAAAAGTCTGTATAAAACCATATGCTTTGATCACACTATCAAAGCGTACATTCCAACTCTGAGAGGCTTGCACCAGTCCATAAATGGATCGTTGGAGCTTGAAAACTTTGTTAGCACCTTTAGGATCGACAAATCCTTCTGGTTGTATCATACACAACTCTTATTTAATAAATCCATTAAGGAATGCAATTTTGACATCCATTTGTTACATTTCAAAAAATGTGTCAATTGCTAACATGATTCGGACAAACTTTATGCATCGATGCGAGTGAGAAAATCTCATCGTAGTCAACACCTTGAACTTGTCAAAAACCCTTTTCGGCAAGTTGAGCTTTGTAGATAGTAACACTACTATCAGCGTCCGTCTTCCTCTTGAAGATCCATTTATTCTCAATGGCTCGCCGATCATCGGGAAAGTCAATCAAAGTCCATACTTTGTTCTCATACATGGATCCCATCTCAGATTTCATGGCCTCAATCCATTTCGCGGAATCTGGGCTCATCATCGCTTCCTCATAGTTCGTAGGTTCATCATGGTATAGTAACATGACTTCCAGAAAGGATTACCGTACCACTCTGGTGCGGACCATACTCTGGTTGACCTACGAGGTTCGGTAGTAACTTGATCTGAAGTTTCATGATCATTATCATTAGCTTCCTCTCTAGTTGGTGTAGGCATCACTGGAACTGATTTATGTGATGAGCTACTTTCCAATTTGAGAGAAGGTAAAATTACCTCATCAAGTTCTACTTTCCTCCCACTCACTTCTTTTGAGAGAAACTCCTTCTCTAGAAAGGATCCATTCTCAGCAACGAATATCTTGCCTTCGGATTTGTGATGGAAGGTGTACCCAACAGTTTCCTTTGGGTATCATATGAAGACGCATTTCTCCGATTTGGGTTCGAGCTTATCAGGTTGAAACTTTTTCACATAAGCATCACAGCCCCAAACTTTAAGAAACGACAGCTTAGGTTTCTTGCTAGACCATAGCTCATATGGTGTCGTCTCAACGGATTTAGATGGTGCCCTATTTAACGTGAATGCAACTGTCTCTAATGCATAACCCCAAAACAGTAGTGGTAAATCAGTAAGAGACATGATAGATTGCACCATATCTAATAAAGTACGGTTACGACGTTCGGACACACCATTACGGTGTGGTGTTCCAGGTGGCATGAGTTGCGAAACTATTCCACATTGTTTCAAATGAAGGCCAACTCATAGCTCAAACATTCGCCTCTGCAATCAAGTCGTAGAAACTTTATTTTCTTCTTATGATGATTCTCAACTTCACTCTGAAATTCCTTGAACTTTCCAAATGTTTCATACTTGTGTTTCATTAAGTAGGTATACCATATCTGCTCAAATCATCTGTGAAGGTCAGAAAATAACGATACTCGCCGCGAGCCTCAACACTCATTGGATTTCATACATCGGTATGTATTATTTCCAATAAGTCAGTGGCTCGCTCTATTGTTTCAGAGAACAGAGTCTCAGTCATCTTTCCCATGAGGCGTGGTTCGCAAGCATCAAATGATTCATAATCAAGTGATTCCAAAAGTCCATCCGCATGGATTTTTTTCATGCGCTTTACACCAATATGACCTAAATGGCAGTGCCACAAATATTTGAACTATAATTATCAACTTTGCATCGTTTGGCATCAATATTATGAATATGTGTATCACCACGATCGAGATTCAATAAACTGTTTATATTGAGTGTATGATCATAGAAGGTTTTATTCATGTAAATAGAACAACAATTATTCTTTGACTTAAATGAATAACCGTATTGCAATAAACATGATCCAATCATATTCATGCTCAACGCAAACACCAAATAACATTTATTTTATGTTCAACACTAATCCCAAAGGTAAAGGGAGTGTGCGATGGTGATCTTCCTTGGAACACACATCGTCACATCTCGCCCTCAACTAGTCTTTGTTTATTTTGTAACTCCTGTTTCGAGTTACTAATCATAGCAACTGAACCGGTATAAAATACCCAGGGGCTACTATGAACACTAGTAAAGTACACATCAATAACATGTATATCATATATACTTTTGTTCACTTTGCCATCCTTCTTATCCACCAAGTATTTGAGGCAGTTCCGCTTCTGGTGACCATTTCCTTTGAAATAGAAGCACTCAGTTTCAGGCTTGGGTCTAGCTTTGGGCTTATTCATGGGAGTGGCAACTTGCTTGCCATTCTTCTTGAAGTTCCCTTTCTTTCCCTTGCCCTTTTACTTGAAACTAGTGGTCTTGTCAACCATCAACATTTGATTATAGTTCATTATGAAGTTCCAGTAACTTAGTGATAGTGACTAGAGAACTCTGTCTATCACTATCTTATCTGGAAGATAAACTCCCACTTGATTCAAGCGATTGTAGTACTCCGACATTCTAAGCACATGCTCACTGGTTGAGCTATTCTCCTCCATCTTGTAGGCAAAATACTTGTCAAAGGTCTCATACCTCTCGACTCGGGCATGAGTTTGAAATACCAATTTCAGCTCTTGGAACATCTTATATGCTCCATGGTGTTCCTAAGCCGTAAAACGTGGTGCACTAAACTATCAAGTAGTCATCATATCGAGCTTGCCAAACGTTCATAACGTCTGCATCTACTCCTGCAATAGGTCCATCACCTAGCAGTGCATCAAGGACATAATTCTTCTGTGCAGCAATGAGGATAATCCTCAGATCACGGACCCAGTCCGCATCATTGCTACTATCATCTTTCAGCTTATTTTTCTCTAGGAACATATTAAAAATAAACGGGGAGCTATAATGCGAGATATTGATCTACAACATAATTTGCAAATACTATCAGGACTAAGTTCATGATAAATTAAAATGCAATTAATCATATTACTTAAGAACTCCCACTTAGATAGATGCTACCTCTTGAGCACTGCGTTGGTTTTCCCTTGAAGAGGAAAGGGTGATGCAGCAAAGTAGCGTAAGTATTTCCCTTAGTTTTTGAGAACCAAGGTATCAATCCAGTAGGAGGCCACGCACGAGTCCCTCGCACCTACACAAACAAATAAAATCCTCGCAACCAACGCAATAAAGGGGTTGTCAATCCCTTCACGGTCACTTACGAAAGTGAGATATGATAGATATGATAAGATAATATTTTTGGTATTTTTATGATAAAGATGCAAAGTAAAGAAAGCAAAATAAACGGAAAAGGAAATAGCTTGTTGACGGAAGATTAATATGATGGAAAATAGACCCGGGGCCATAGGTTTCACTAGTGGCTTCTCTCGAGAGCATAAGTATTATGGTGGGTAAACAAATTACTGTTGAGCAATTGACAGAATTGAGCATAGTTATGAGAATATCTAGGTATGATCATGTATATAGGCATCACGTGCGAGACAAGTAGACCGACTCCTGCCTGCATCTACTACTGTTAGTCCACACATCGACCACTATCCGGCATGCATCTAGAGTATTAAGTTCAAAAGAACAGAGTAACGCTTTAAGCAAGATGACATGATGTAGAGGGATAAACTCATGCAATGTGAAATAAACCCCATCTTGTTATCCTCGATGGCAACAATACAATACGTGCCTTGCTGCCCCTACTGTCACTGGGAAAGGACACCGCAAGATTGAAGCCAAATCTAAGCACTTCTCCCATTGCAAGAAAGATCAATCTAGTAGGCCAAACTAAACTGATAATTCGAAGAGACTTGCAAAGATAACCAATCATACATAAAAGAATTCAGAGAAGATTCAAATATTGTTCATAGATAAACTTGATCATAAACCAACAATTCATCTGTCTCAACAAACACACCGCAAAAGAAGATTAGATCAAATAGTTCTCCACAACAGAGGGGGATAACTTTGTATTGAGATCCAAAAAGAGAGAATAAGCCATCTAGCTAATAACTATGGACCCGAAGGTCTGAAGTAAACTACTCACACTTCATCGGAGAGGCTATGGTGTTGATGTAGAAGCCCTCCGTGATAGATGCCCCCTCCGGCGGAGCTCCGAAAAAGGCCCCAAGATGGGATCTCACGGATATAGAAAGTTACGGCAGTGGAATTAGGGTTTTGGCTCCGTATCTGGTAGTTTGGGGGTACGTAGGTATATATAGAAGGAAGAAATACGTCGGTGGAGCAACATGGGCCCCATGAGGGTGGAGGGCGCGCCTGGGGGGTAGGCGCGCCCCCTACCTCGTGCCCTCCTGGTTGCTTTCTTGGCGTAGGGTCCAAGTCCTCTGGATCATGTTCGTTCCGAAAATCACATTCCCGAAGGTTTCATTCTGTTTGGACTCTGTTTGATATTCTTTTTCTGCGAAACTCTGAAATAGGAAAAAAAACAGCAATTCTGGGATGGGCCTCCGGTTAATAGGTTAGTCCCAAAAATAATATAAAAGTGTATAATAAAGCCCAATAATGTACAAAACAGGATATAATATAGCATGGAACAATAAAAAATTATAGATACGTTGGAGACATATCAAGCATCCCCAAGCTTAATTCCTGCTCGTCCTCGAGTAGGTAAATGATAAAAACAGAATTTTTGATGTGGAATGCTACTTGGCATAATTTCAATGTAATTCTCTTAATTGTGGTATGAATATTCAGATCCGAAAGATTCAAGACAAAAGTCCAATATTGACATAGAAATAATAGTACTTCAAGCATACTAACTAAGCAATTATGTCTCTTCAAAATAACATGGCCAAAGAAAGTTATCCCTACAAAACCATATAGTCTGGCTATGTTCCATCTTCACCACACAAAGTATTTAAATCATGCACAACCCCGATGACAAGCCAAGCAATTGTTTCATACTTTTGGTGTTCTCAAACTTTTTCAATCTTCACGCAATACATGAGTGCGAGCCATGGACATAGCACTATATGTGGAATAGAATGGTGGTTGTGGAGAAGACAAAAAGGGAGAAGATAGTATCACATCAACTAGGTGTATCAACGGGCTATGGAGATGCCCATTAATAAATATCAATGTGAGTGAGTAGGGATTTCCATGCAACGGATGCCCTAGAGCTATAAGTATATGAAAGTTCAACAAAAGAACTAAGTGGGTGTGCATCCAACTCGCTTGCTCACGAAGACCTAGGGCATTTTGAGGAAGCCCATCATTGGAATATACAAGCCAAGTTCTATAATGAAAAACTCCCACTAGTATATGAAAGTGATAATATAGGAGATTCTCTATCATGAAGATCATGGTGCTACTTTGAAGCACAAGTGTGGAAAAGGATAGTAGTATTGTCCCTTTTTTGGGCCTCTTTTTTTTATTTGGCCTTTCTCCTTTTTGGGGGGACAATACTCTATGAATGATGATCATCACACTTCTATTTATTTACAACTCAATGATTACAACTTGATACTAGAACAAAGTATGACTCTATATATATATGCCTCCGGCGGTATACCAGGATAGCAATGATGCATGAGTGACTTGTACGAAAGAATTATGAATGGCGGCTTTGCCACAACTAAAATGTCAACTACATGATCATGCAAAGCAATATGACAATGATGGAGCGTGTCATAGTAAACGGAACAGTGGAAAGTTGCATGGCAATATATCTCGGAATGGCTATGGAAATGCCATGATAGGTAGGTATGGTGGCTGTTTTGAGGAACGTATATGGTGGGTGTATGATACCGGCGAAAGGTGCGCGGTATTAGAGAGGCTAGCAATGGTGGAATGGTGAGAGTGCGTATAATCCATGGACTCAACATTAGTCATAAAGAATTCACATACTTATTGCAAAATTCTATTAGTTATCGAAGAAAAGTACTACGCGCATGCTCCTATGGGGATAGATTGGTAGGAAAAGACCATCGCTCGTCCCTGACTGCCACTCATAAGGAAGATAATCAATAAATAAATCATGCTCCAACTTATTCACATAATGGTTCACCATACGTGCATGCTACGGGAATCACAAACTTCAACACAAGCATTTCTCAAATTCACAACTACTCAACTAGCACGACTCTAATATCACCATCTCCATATCTCAAAACAATTATGAAGTATCAAACTTCTCATAGTATTCAACACACTTATAAGAATTTTTTTTATTAATATTGAATGCCTAACATAATTAAAGAAAATTACCATGCTGTTTTGTAGGACTCTCAAAATAATCTAAGTGAAGCATGAGATAACAATAGTTTCTATAATAAAAATCCACCACCATGCTCTAAAAGATATAAGTGAAGCACTAGAGCAAAAACTAAATAACTCAAAAGATATAAGTGAAACACATAGAGTATTCTAACAATTTCCAAATCATGTGTGTCTCTCTCAAAAGGTATGTACAGCAAGGATGATTGTGGAAAACAAACAAATAAATACTCAAATAATACAAGACTCTCCAAGCAAAACACATATCATGTGGTAAATAAAAATATAGCTCCAAGTAAAGTTACCGATGGAAGTAGACGAAAGAGGGGATGCCTTCCGGGGCATCCCCAAGCTTGGGCTTTTAGGTGTCCTTATATTATCTTGGGGTGCCATGGGCATCCCCAAGCTTAGGCTCTTGCCACTCCTTGTTCCATAATCCATCAAATCTTTCACCCAAAACTTGAAATCTTCACAACACAAAACTTAAGGTAGAAAATCTCGTGAGCTCCGTTAGCGAAAGAAAACAAAACACCACTTCAAGGTACTGTAATGAAATCATTATTTATTTATATTGGTGTTAAACCTACTGTATTCCAACTTCTCTATGGTTTATAAACTATTTTACTAGCCATAGATTCATCAAAATAAGCAAACAACACACGAAAAACAGAATCTATCAAAAACAGAACAGTCTATAGTAATCTGTAGCTAACGCAAGTTATGGAACCCCAAAAATTCTAAAATAAATTTATGGACGTGAGTAATTTATCTATTAATCATCTGCAAAAACAATTAACTAAATAGCACTTTCCAAATAAAAATGGCAGCAATTCTCGTGAGCGCTAAAGTTTCTGTTTTTTACAGCAAGATTAAAAAGACTTTCCCCAAGTCTTCCCAACGGTTCTACTTGGCACAAACACTAATTAAACACAAAAAACACAACCAAAATAGAGGCTAGATAAATTATTTATTACTAAACAGGAGAAAAAAGCAAGGAATAAAAATAAAATTGGGTTGCCTCCCAACAAGCGCTTTTCTTTAAAGCCTTATAGCTAGGCATTGACAATTTTAATGATGCTCACATGAAAGACAAGAATTGAAGCACAAAGAGAGCATCATAGAACACGTGACAAACACATCTAAGTATAACATACTTCCTATGCATAGGCATCTTATAGGCAAACAAATTATCAAGGAAAGCAAAAACTAGCATATGCAAGAAAGTGGAAAGAAAGAATCGCAATCTCAACTTAACGAGAGGTAATTTAGTAACATGAAAATTTCTACCACCATATTTTCCTCTCTTATAATAATTCCATGTGGGATCATAAGCAAATTCAAAAAAATAGCTATCACATAAAATATTTCAACACGATCCACATGCATGCAAAGTTGACACTCTTCCAAAATAGTGGGATTAACATTAACTAAAGTCATGACCTCTCCAAACCCACTTTTATCAAAAATTTCATCAGATTGAACATTCTCCAAATATGTGGGATCTAAAGTTGACACTCTTCCAAACCCACTTTCAATAATATTGCAAACACTATTATCAATCTCATATTCATCATGGGGCTTAAATAAAATTTCAAGATCAAAAGAAGAATCACCCCAATCATGATCATTGCAACAAATAGTGGTCATAGCAAAACTAGCATCCCCAAGCTTAGGGTTTTGCATATCATTAACACAATTGACATTAAGATAATTTATAATAACATCATTGCAATCATGCTTTTCATCGAAGGAACTATTAAGTATGGGTGCAATAGCAACGACCTCATGTTTAACATAAGGAACTATAGCAAATTCATCTTCATAAATATTGGCATCATGGCCACAAGAATAGCAAGCATCATGTTCATCAAGGGATATTTCAATCAAATCATCGGAATCATAATTATCTACAGATTCATGCATATCATCATTTTCTTCCGAAGCAACGATGTCACAGCCCTAGAATATTGTTTGTAAATAGTTGCATCTTCATCCAGGCATCATATTTAAATTTCTGAAACTTGAACTGAGGAATTCTGGAAGCCTCAAAAACTTAAATAAAAGAGGGGCAAAGAACCCTGGAAAATGCATTCAATGTTTTCAAAATGGCCTTAAATAATGTTGGTTATATTTTGGCAAGGGTTTTGCACCAAACCAAAAATAATGAACATTTTTGAGGAATATTCTGAGCACTAAATTTAAATCATTACTATATTTGCATTTGGAACTATATTTATAACTTGTATAGAATATATTTCCAAATACCCTGAAACATTTTTATGTGCTTTTGGAAAAGTCCATTAAGCAGCATAAATATTTTCAGAGGAGTTTTTGGCATTGTTTGAATTATTTTTTAAATTCAAACAGTGGCAAAACAAATTAGATAAAAGAAAACAGAACTGAAATAGAAATAAAAGAGAGAGAGAGAAGGAAGTTACCTGGCCTCACCCGTGCAGCCCACCAGAGCCTGGCCCAGCTCCTCCAGCGGCCCAGCCCGCCACCGTTACCCCCTGTCGTCTTCCCCCCCCCTCGCCCCGAAGCTGCTCGGTGGCGCGCGAGGCCACGCGCCCCGGCCACCTCCTCCCTCCCAGCCTGCCTGGCTCCTCCTCGACGCCCCGGTGACGCCACGCACCTCCCCGACCCCCCTCTCACTTCTCCCTCGCTCTCTGGACCTCCCTCCCCCTCGCTCCTCTGTTTCTCCCCCCCATGACCGAGAGTCGCCG